>NW_012110019.1:1284849-1297640 GCF_000951045.1 Mandrillus leucophaeus | reverse complement strand
GAAAGAAAGAAAGAAAGAAAGAAAGAAAGAAATGTACTTAGTACAGAGTAGTAAAATGTACTTACTACAGAGTAGAGAGATGGGAACTTGAGTCATTGTCACTTAAGAATTGATAAATGAGATGATCTTGCTTTGTGATTATAAGCTGGAAACTACTTTGTCATATCTAAATATGTTCACTTTATTCTATTGCTTTGTAGGAGATAGATATCAAGGTTTGGTTTCTCTGCTCTTGGATGGCTTCTTACTGAAAGTGGAAATGTACTAGGCAGATTCCTACTCTTTTTATAGTACCAACCTGGATAGGGGCTGAGGGATAAGTAAAAATATGAGGTTCTAGAAATTCAGATTACACTATTTTCTCCTTCATTTATTTATATATAAGTGAAATCTTCCTAAAACAAACATCAAGGGCACCTTCCTAGGTGAAAAGAATTATAAGGGTTCTCAAAAATAGGCAATTTGTAGGCAAGCAATCATCATTATCATCATCAGTTTATAGTAATAACTACCATTTACTTAACACTTACTATTTGCTTTGCATATATATTCTCTAATCCTTTTTACAATGTAAATAAAGTGTTATTATTCTTACTTATTGTTATTGATGACCAAGCTGATGCTCAGAGAAGTGAGTTGGTAAATATAGCTTAGCTATTAAGTGACTGTATCAGGATTGAAACCAAGTTTGGACTGGTTCCAATGCCAGCAGGGTATTTCTGCAAGCCAGAATGAGGCCCAACATAGTTTTCTCTAGATTGTATATCTGTGAATTCTTAAGTGCTTTTTAAAAAAAAAAAAAAAAACTTATTTTATAAGCTCACAAGATTCTTTTCTTCCCATAGACCTGCCTATAACTCATTCATTAAGTGTTAAGTCTAATTTGTCATTACCTATGGAGATGTCTCTGGAATCCCACCAGAGTTAGTCCATGATTTCCAGTATGTGCCCAATTTCTTTCTTTTCAATGAACAGAAGACTAGAGGCTCCTTGACTGACATGACATCGGTGACTGCATCAGTTCCTAAACTATTTGAATTGTTTGCCTTGTGCATCTATACTTGCAGCTAATCAGAAATTGACTAGAGTTAGAATAAATGAAATTCAATCAAATTATATCTTTATTTAAATCATTAGTCAAAACTATTTGATTTATGCCTTTCCTTCCTGTACTCCACCAGAAACATTTACTGCATGACATAACCTAAACCATAATACATAATTTTCACAACTCAGACAAGAATGTCAATTTAAGTTTTAGAACCTACACAGTGCACGTTTGCCATGATTTGTAGCGTTAATTTACCAGATTAATTCTGCAGTTGCATCAGAAAACTGCACATCTAGATTTGCACATGTAGACAACTTTACATTTATCATCTTCAAAGCTGTTTCTTCCAGAAAGGAGCATTTTTCTCAAGGGTTAATTTGAGCTATTTCTTATGTGAGTTGTTGGAATTTTACATAAATGCTTGTCTCTTAAATACGGAGAGAAACTTCACTAAAATATTCTGAAACAGAAAGGTCACTTTTTGCTTACACTTCCAGGATAGGTTTTGCTTGTTTTGTACTATCTTGTCATAAAATATCAAATTAATGAAGGCTGGTACAAATGAATACAAATAGCTTCACTATTTAACATTCCCATTATTTGCTAAATACTGTGATGATCACTTTCCTTCATTATTTTATTTACTTCTTATGTCAATATTCAGAAGCAGGTTTTGCTATTCCTATTATGATTATGGGAAAAAAGGCACAAAGAAGTAGAGTTAAGGTGTCAAAAGCTGCACTGTAAATGTGATTCAAATCTGTATTATAACTATGATTTTTGAAACCCATGTCATAACCAGGATGTCGAATGCACTTTTGGGTCATCCTGAGAATTTAGCTCTTTATTGCTTCTGGGCTGTTAACTCAAATCGTTGCACTACCCTTTTTTTTAGCATTTCCCCTCCTAGATTTGGCCTATACCATTCCTGAAAGTTGCTTTACTCTTTTGAAATTTAATAATTATAAAGACTTTACCTCAACTGGACAACAAAGAAGAAAAATAGATCAAACTAAGTGAAAAAATAAAACAGAATCTGTCCATTTTGTTTCTGAGACAAGTTCATATGCAGAAATATTAAAATACTTATATAGGTATCATCAATGACAACTAGGGCCAGAAAAGAGGCCCAGTCTCTTCTTTGCATTATAATCCTTTCAAAATATGTTTTCTTGACCTTGTGAAAAGAAACACTAAATTGCATGATCTGAAAGATACACTATTTAACGACAGCAAATCTCACTTAAAACATTGTAGAAAAAGATACAGTTCACAGATCCTCATCTCTAAAAAGAAAGCATAAAAAGTCCTGGCGCAGTGGCTCATGCCTGTAATCCCAGCACTTTGGGAGGCCGAGGTGGGCAGATCACATAAGGTCAGGAGTTCGAAACCAGCCTGGCCAACATGGTGAAACCCTGTCTCTAATAAAAATATAAAAATTAGCTGGACCTGGTGGTGGGTGCCTGTAATCCCAGCTACTTGGGAGGCTGAGGCAGGAGAATTGCTTGAACCTGGGAGGCAGAGGTTGCAGTGAGCCGAGACCTTGCCACTGCACTCCAGCCTGGGCAACAGAGCAAGACTCTGTATCCAAAAAAAAAAAAAAAAACCAGCATAAACTTTGATTTCCTAAGATTAGGATCCAAAACAAACACAATGTGGCTCATGGTCTAAAAACTAGGGCAATCATGAAAAAGAAAGAAAATTGAAGTAATTATTACTCTTATTTATAATTAGAAGTTACCCATACCAGAATTTATAATTATTAATGGAACAAATTAATAGGAAAATCTTCCAAGATAAAATTAACACAATACGATAAAGTCAAAGAATTCAACAAATAATTAAATCTACAGCTGTTTAGTAATTCCACTAAAAAATTTGTAATGTACCCATAAGAGTCCATAGTAATTGAAGCACTGAATGAAAATCCAAGCTGTAATTTGAAGACCTTGAGACAGTTAGGTAATACATAAAAGCACGTGTGCAACTAGCATTGACTCAGAAAAACAACAACAAAAAGTTTGGTTAGTATAGTCAAGAAACTCTGCACTCATCTCAATAAAAAAATTAGATGTCATCCAAATTAAAGAACAATTATAAAGATAAATTTAAAGAATATAACTAAACACACAAATTTGTAGAAGTCTCAAATCACTACTAATGATACAGCACTTGTTAGAGGGTTGTGGCAGTGATCTAACATTTTGAAAAGTGAGGAGCAAAATTTAATTAGACCACAATAAATCTCAGTTATTTTCAAATGTGAAGAACACATTTGTATTTTCTATTATTTTGGTGTCTTCTGACACCATGAATAAGTTACACAGGAGATATGGCAACACACAAATATGTTACATTATTATTCTCTTACTCATTGTCTCATGGGCAGTATATCAGGTACAGTTAACTTGTCCCTAGTCACTTTCACCTTCCTTAATTTGTATTCAGCTTCAGAATTCACATTTGCCCCATCTGATGCTGACCTTAACCACTTTCTCTTTCTGTCTACTTCATTTGGTCAGTTCAGGCATCATAACTAACTAAAAATTTGCTGATTGATACATCAAATATATAGAAAGATGACAAACTAAATATCTCTAACTAGGCTGATTCTATATAAAAATAAAAAAGCCCCAAATACCCTGTTTAGGTGCAAATTGTAGTGTAATTTTCCAAAGATGAGTGACCAGTTTCAAGTTTTATATGCTACTATAAAAATCTGACTTTGTTTCATTTATATGTTGCTATGAGAATCTGACTTTATTTCATCCATTCTTTGTGGTTATTGCTCTTTTCATTCAAAATGATAAATACATAAAAATATTAACACATAATATTTTATATATTTATAAACATATATTTATATAAGATATATTTATATAATACATATATTTAAATTCACATGCCCTCAACTGTCTTTTGAATAATCTCAATCCAAACATGAACTGCCGAATTTTTTAAAATGTAGAAATACAAGGCTTCTGGATTAGAGAACCATTTTCACAGACATAAATATTATCTCAGTTACATGTCTAAAATACATTTTATAATAATTTTAGCTCAGTGACCTGTTATAGTTTCATCCAATTCAATGAATCTTGCAGTGCTGAGCTGGCTAAGAAACTTTGGAACATATTAGAAACAGAGACTGAAGAGCTAAGTGTGTCTACAGATAAACATTTTTCAAAATAGTGATTGGTCTTGGGTAACAAAGCTTTTTGTGATAAAAAGCTTGCTAATTGAAACTTTTAATCTGAATGTTGTCTGAATCTTATCAAATGTTACTTTCCTGCCTCAATTCATATTTTCTTAATCTTCATTTTCTTGTTGAATATTGTTATACTGTCTGCCTCATTATGCTAAAGAAAGATGAAGTAAGCCATTAAAATTCTGAACAGCCTATGAGATGTTATGATATAGAATGTCATTCATTTTTATGAGTTAGCTGTCAGTTCAGGCTGCAACGAAGTTATAATTCTTTCCTGGCAGCATGTGATGTCTAGTGCTGTTGCAAAATCCTTATGAAAATTTCAATAATTGTAAATTAAAGGAAAAGTAAATAGGACTTTTATGAAATGGTTGCTTCTGCAAGTCAAGTGGTACAGAACAGGACTCTACAAGATGGACATTATGTGCTTAGTAGTTCTGAATCATCATAACACCAATGTTATTTTCTTTACCAAAACAAACAAACAAACAAACAAACAAAACAGAAGTTGTGACTCAAAGTCGTTCAGTCCTTTCAGCTGCAGAACCTGGCTTGCCAGTGCTGAAGAAAAGGTGAGATGACAAAGCAGCATTATTGCTAACACCAAGTCTACCTTTAAATTGCTGCATGATGTCATTTGCCTGAAAACCTGAAAGTTGGAATTTGAAATGGAAATTTTTCTATTTAAACATTTGAAAGAGAAGGGGCAGACAGTGCTTTACGCATTATCTCATGACCTTATTAAATGAATATGTTAATGTAGCATTCAGCTTGCAAATTTTCTCACACTCTATAGAAAATAGCTACAAGGAAAATTCTCCTAGGATAGATAATGCTGTGTTATTTAAGTATGTGTTACTAAAAAGATGCAAACTGTCATTCAAAACAAAGAAATTTATACTCAGAGCTCTCTTGTGTATTCATTGTTTAGAAGCTGAAAAGTATGCAGTTACAAAGATAGAAAATATTTAAAGTTAAGTAGATGACAAATTTCATTATAATGAATGTGATTGGGAAAGAGGATATAAAAGACTATAGTCAGGCACGGTGGCTCATGACTGTAATCCTAGTACTTTGGGAGGCTGAGGCGGGCAGATGGCCTGAGCTCAGAAGTTCGAAACCAGCCTGGGTAACAGTGAAACCTCGTCTCTACTAAAATGCAAAAACTTAGCCAGGTGTGGCACTGTGCTCCTGTAATCCCAGCTACTTGGGAGGCTGAGGCAGGAGAATTGCTTGAATCCGAGGGCGGACGTTGCAATGAGCCGAAATCGTGCCACTGCACTCCAGCCTGGGAGACAGAGCGAGACTCCATCTCAAAATAAAATAAATAAAATAAAATAAAAATGTTATTGCCATGTATTTCATTGCATTTACTCTCATCTCTATCATCTTCTTAGATTGTAGTAGATTGCTGATAGAAATTTGGTGGTTTTTAAGCTCTGTTTAACTTTGTTTAGTACCAGTAAGATACAGTAATCAAGATCAACTTGATAAATACGTAGATCCCCATGAAATACAACTTGCATAACAGTATAAAGACAGCCTGCCTAAAAATATCTTTACCCAGTGAGCTTTCAGGGCACCTTAGATTCTACCACTACCACTTAATAAAAAACCTCTATTACGAGTTTTAGCTGTGAGTTTTTGGTTAGTATACACTAGTACTGTAGTAGTATATCTTTGTTGTTTAACCCTCAATTTAGAGGTGGGGGTTGGTGAGATTTTTCCACTGTATTCCAGAAGAGTCATGTCTTCTAGACCACAGTTGCCATTTTCATGACTTCTACCAACTCAACCTGGTTGTACTTGGTTTTGGTATAAATAATTGAGAAAGTACAAAATATCACTGAATCAGCAAAATATGCCTACTCTATGAAAATTCATTAGAGTTACAGCTTAGTTGCTTCTATAAGTGAAATCCATAGATCACATGCATCAGAGTCATTGAATGCCTGTTAAAATGTTGATTTCAGGGCGCCATCTCAGAGCTACTGAGGTAGAATCTGTGTGAATATTTTTTTATTAGTAGACTTTTTTTTAGAGCAGTTTTAGTTTCACGGCAAAATTGAATGGAAGGTACAAAGATTTCTCATATGTACCCTGTCCCCACGGTTGCCTTATCTCCTCCATGATCAATATTCCCACTACAGTTGTAGACTTGTTACAACTGATGAACCTACATTGACACATCATTATCATCCAAAGTCTATCGTTTGTATTAGGATTCACTATTGGTGTTGTATGGTCTATGGATTTGGCCAAATGTGTAATGACGTGTATCCATCATTATATTGTCATACAGAGTGATTTTGCTGCTCCAAAAGACTTCTGTGTTCAGCCAGTTCATATCTCTCTCCTGCTATAAAAATCTTAGTGCAGGTTTTTGTGTGGTCATTTTCAACTCCTTTGCATAAATACTAAGGAGTGTGATTGCTAAATCATACGGTGAAAGTATGTTTAGTTTTATAAGAAACTGCCAGTGTCCTGCTAAGGGACTACATCATTTTGCATTCTCACCAGTGATAGATGAGAGTACCTGTTGCTCCACATCTTTGCATTTGTTGTTGTCAGTATTCTGAATTTTAGCTATTCTAATAAGACTGTACTTATATCTCATTGTTGTTTAAATTTACATTTCCCTAATGACATATGATATGAAATACCTTTGCAGATACTTATTTGTCCTCTATATATCCTCTTTGGTGAGAAGTCTCTTAAGGTCTTTGGCTTATTTTTAAGGCAGGTTGTTGGTTTTCTTATATTTGAGTTGTTAAGTTTTCTTTGCATATTTTTGGTATAAAAACAGACACATAGACAAATGGAATAGTATAGAGAGCCCAGAAATAAATCCATGTGTTTATGATCAATTTGTTTTCAACAAAAACATGGGGAAAGGACAGTCTTTTTAATAAATAGTACTGCAAAACCAGGTATCTACATACAGAAGAATGAAATTAGACCTTAATCTCACACTATCTATAAAAACCAACTCAAAATGGATTAAAGACTTAAGTATAAGACCTGAAACTAAAAAATACTAGAGGAAAACGTAGGAGGAAAAACTCCATGATATCGGTCAAGGTTAAGATTTTTTGGACATACAAACAAAAACAGACAAATGAGATTGTATCAAACTGAAAAGCTCCTGCACAGAAAAAGAAAAAAATCAACAGAGTACAGACAACCTGCAACCTACAGAATGGAAGAATATGTTTACAAATCATACATCTGATAAAGAATTAATATGCAAAATATGTAAGGCATTCAAACAACTCAATAGCAAATAAACAAAGTACCCAGTTAGAAAGTGGGCAAATATATATGAATGGGCAAATATTTGAATATATGTTTCAAAAAAGAATACATATACATACCAAAAGGTATTCGAAAAATAGTATCACTAATCATCAGGGAAAGGCAAATTGTAACTACAATGAGATATCACCTTACATCTGTTAGAATGGCTATTATGGAAAAGACAAAAGATAACAAGTACAGTGAGAATGTAGAGAAAAGGGAAACTTTGTACACTGTTGATGGGAAGGTAAGTTGGTACCATCATTATGAAATAGTATGGAGATTTCTTAAAAAGTTAAAAAATATAATTAACATATTACCTGGCGATTCCACTTTGCCATTCTATCCAAAATAATTGAAATCAAAATTGTTACACTGAAGAAATATCTGCACTCCTTGTTCACTGCAACATTATTCAAAATAGAAAGTTATAAAATCAACCTAAGTACCATCAATAAATGAATGGATAAAGCAAATGTGATATATATATGGAATAGAATACTATTTGGCTTTTAAAAGGAAGCAAATCTTGTTATTTATGACAATATGAATTAACATGGAGGGCATTATGTTAAGTGAAATAAACCAGAAACAATAAAACAAATACTACATGATCTCACTTACATATTAAGTGTGAAAATGTTCAACTCATATAAATAGAGAGCAAAATGGTGATTACCAGACCTTTGTTGCATGTATAGTTTGTGAATATTTTCTCCCATCCTGTAGGGGGTGTGTTTACTCTATTGATATTTTCTTTTGCTGTGTAGAGCTCTTTAGTTTGATTAGGTCCCACTTGTCAATGTTTTTTTGTTGTTGTTTTTGTTGCTATTGCTTTTGGCGATGTAGCCATGAATTCTTTGCCAAGGCTGATGTCAATAAGGGTATTTCCTAGGTTTTCTTCTAGGATTTTTTCTTCTTTTAGCCCTTACATTTACATCTTTCAATCCATCTTAAGTTTTGTATATGGTGAAAAGTAGGGGTCTAGTTTTGTTCTGCATATGGCTAGCCAGTTTTCTCAACACTATTTATTGAATAGGGAGTCCTTTCCTGATTGCTTATTTGTGTCAACTTTATCAAAGATCAGATGGTTGTAGCTGTGTAGCTTTATTCCTAGGTTTTCTATTGTATTCCATTAGCCTCTGTGTCTGCTTTTGTCCCAATACTATGCTGTTTTGATTACTGTAGCCTTATAGTATAGCTTGGAGTTGAGTAATGTGATGCCTCTGGCTTTGTTCTTTTTGTTTAGAATTGCCTTTGCCTATTTGGGCTCTTTTTTTTTTTTTTTTTCAATTCTGTATGCATTTCAGAATAGTTTTTTCTACTTCTGTCTAAAATGATCTTGGTATTTTGATAGACATAACATGGAATCTGTAAACTGTTTCGGGAAGTGTGGCAATTTTAACTATATTAACTTCTTATCCATCAGCATGGAATATTTTTCTATTTATTTTTGTTATATATTATTTATTTAGTAGTGTTTTATAGTTCTCTTTGTAGACATATTTTACCTCCTTGCTTAGATGTATTCTTAGGTATTTCATTTTTGTGTGTGTCTATTGTAAATGGGGTTGTGGCTTAATTTGGCTCTCAGCTAGAATATTATTGGTGTATAAAAATGCTACTGATTTTTTACACTTTTTTTTAACCTGAAACTTTACTGAAGTCATTTCTCAGTTCCAGCAGCCTTTTGGAGGGGTCTTTAGGGCTTTCTATGCACTGATTTGTATCATTAGCAAAGAAAGGTAGTTTGACTTCCTCTTTTTCTATTTGAATTTTTTTCCTTTACCTGATTGCTCTGGCTAGCTCTTACAATACTATGTTGAGTAGGAGTGGTAAGAGTGGGCATTCTTGTCTTCTTCCAGTTCTCAAAGGGAATGTTTCAGCCTTTTTCCCATTCAGTTTGATGTTGGCTGTGGTTTTGTCATAGATAACTCTTATTCTTTTGAGGTGAGTTCCTTCAATGCCTAGCCTGTTGAAGGTTTTTATCATGAGGGATGTTGAATGTTATCAAAGGCTTTTTTCTGTATCTATTGAAATGATCATGTCATTTTTGTTTTTAATTATGTTCATTTTGTGAATCACATTTATTGATTTGTGGGTTTTGAACCAAACTTGCAACCCAGAAAGCCTACTTGATTGTGGTGAATTAACTTTTTGATGTGCTACTGGATTCAGTTTGCTAGTATTTTCTTGAGGATTTTTACATCTAAGTTCACCAGAGATATTGGCCTAAAGTTCTCTTTTTTCACTGTGTCTCTGCCAGAATTTGGTATCAGGATAGTGATGGCTTCACACAATGAGTTAGGGAGGAGCTCTTCCTTCTCGATTTTTTGGGAATAGTTTCAATAGGTTTGGTACCAGGTTTTTGTTGCATGTCTGGTAGAATTTAGCTGTGAATTCATCTGGTGCAGGGCTTTCTTTGTTTGGTAGTTTAATTTTTATATGTTAATTCAGTCTCTTGAAGCCAGCAGTGAGTTGAGTCCTGTCTTTTCATCCAGCTTGCCACTCTATACCTTTTATGTGAACATTTAGGCCATTTACATTCAGTGTTAGTATTGATATGTGATATTTTGGTCCTGTCATTGTACCATACCATCATCATACCATACCTGTCATCATACCAGCTGGCTGTTTGGTAGACTTGTTTGTGTAATTGCTTTATATTGTCTGCAGGCTATATGCTTGAGTGTGCTTTTGTGGTAGCAGGTTTATTACTCCCTTAAGGACCTCTTGAAAGGCTGGTCTGGTGTTAGTGAATTCCCTTAGTGTTTGCTTGTGTGAAGAGGATTTTATTTCACCTTCATTTATGAAGCTTAGTTTGGCAGGATATGAAATTCTTGGCTGGAATTTCTATTTTGAGGATATTGAACATAGGCCCCCAATTTCTTCTGGCTTGTAAAGTTTCTCTTGAGGGGTCTGCTGATGCTTTGATGGGATTTTCTTTGTAAGTGACCTGACCTTTTTTCTAGCTGCCTTTAAGATGTTATTCTTTGCATTGTCCTTGGTGAATATGATGGCTATGTGCTTTGGGGATAGTTGTCTTATACAGTATCACACAGGGGTTCTCTGTATTTCTCAAATTTGCATCTCCACCTCTCTAGTAAGACTGGGGAAATTTTCATGGACTATATCTTCAAATATGTTTTCTGAGTTCCTTACTCCCTTTGTCTCTGGAATGCCGATGACTCATAGATTTAGTGTCTTTACATAATCCCATATTTGTTGGAGGTCTTGTTCATTTTGTAAATTCTTTTTTCTTTATTTTTCTCTGACTGAGTTGACTTGAAGAACCAGTTTTCAAGCTCTGAGATTTTTTCCTCAGCTTGAGATATTCTGCTGTTAATGCTTCTGACTATATCAGAAATTCATATAGTGAATTATTCAATTCTAGAAATTCAGTTTGATTCTTTTTATTTTATTTTTGAGATGGAATTTCACTCTTGTCACCCAGGCCAGAGTGCAATAGTGCAATCTCAGCTCCCTGCAACCTCTGCCTCCCAGGTTCGAGAGATTCTCCTGCCTCAGCCTCCAGAGTAGCTGGGATTACAGGCACCGGTAACACCAGGCCCAGCAATTTTTTTTTTTTTTTTTTGGTATTTTTAGTAGAGACAGGATTTCACCATGTTGGCCAGGTCTCTAACTCCTGACCTGAAGTGATCCACCCACCTTGGCGACCCAAAGTGCTGGGATTATAGGCGTGAGCCACCATACCCAGCCTAGTTTGATTCTTTTTTAAAATGGCTATTTTGTCTTTTAGCTCTTGGATTATTTTACTGGTTTCCTTGGATTGTTTTTCAACTTTCTCCTGGCTCTCAATGAGCTTCCATGCCATCCAGATTCTGAATTCTATATCTATCATTTCAGTCTGGTTAAGAACAGTTGCTGCGGGGTTAGTGTATTCATTTGAAGTAAGAGGACATTCTGGCTTTTTAAATTGCTAAAATTCTTATTCTCATTCTTTCTCATCTGAGAGGGCTGATGTTTCTTTGACTGTGATGTAAGATGAGTATGATCAGTTGACTTCATTCCTGGGTGCTTTAAGGGGGACAGGTCGCATACAGGATCTTCATTTGTGGTTGAATTTTTGCCTTAGATTTCACAGATGCTGTTTACTGGCAAATTTTTGGTGTCGTTGTTTGGGCTGTAATCCAGTAGATGGTACTTAAGAGTGATGGCTGGCAGATGGGCTCTTAGTGGTAGCATTCTTTTGTATTTCAGCAAATTCACAGTAGTGCTCTGTGGAGGAGGACAGTGATGATCCCCTTACCAGGTTTACTCCTGCGCCTTGGAGAAGTCCCTTCTGATCACAAGCCATGCCTGTGTTTCCTTTGTTAGGTATTTCAAGCTATGGGACTCCCTTGGTCAGAAGCTGTGACTGACAGGCAGGTCACATCCTTCCTGAACTGGCCCTGTGGCGTGAGGCATGCCCCACTCCCCTGTTGGCCCATGGTTACAGGTATCTCACTCCTCTCAGTGTTCTGAGAGTGGGGACTCCTGTGCTGCTTGGACATTGCCCAACCCAGTGAGTCTTGCCTGGCTAGACGAAGTGTGGGTGGGGAGAGTCATCTGGTTCACTGTATAGGTTTTTCTTGGAGAAACACATAAATTGGTGGAGCCACTGTGCTGGCAGGCCAAGCCAGTGAGTCTGGCCTGGCTAGGAGCAGCAGGGGTGCCTGGAGTCACCAGGTCAGGCATCTAGGGGTTTCTTGGGGGAATGCATTGCAGTGCATGCCTCCAGACTTCAGGCAAAAGCAGGGTCACTGGGCTGTAAGCAAGACTCAAGTCTTTTCTGGAAATAAGTGGAGTGTTCTGATGGCACCCTGTCACCATGATTGCAGCCTCTATTGGTATTATGGCAGCTGGTGCCAGGCTGCTCAGGGATTCAAGTCCTGTGGGGCTCCCCATGGTCTTGAGCAGTGCCTCTGCAAAAACTCTGTCTGGCTCTTTGTATCAGTGTTGATACCCAGGCAAGTCAGGAGGGTTTTCTTTTCCCAGGATTGCACAGATCCCCATGGGAAGGGTGGATCCCATTTGACTCTTACTCTCTCACCCTTTCTTTGTGTCAGGTAGCTTCCCCTGGCTCCATGCTGGTCCCAGGTACATGGCTGCCCAGCTCTGCTCTTCTTTGTTCTCTGTGTGTCCCCTCATTCCCTTGATATATCCTGACACGGTTTCTTAGGTGATCCACCTGAAGAGTCAGTATTTCATATCCATGAAAGCAGTGCACACTTC
>NW_012110019.1:1242339-1284799 GCF_000951045.1 Mandrillus leucophaeus | reverse complement strand
TTTTTTTTTGGTATTTTTAGTAGAGACAGGATTTCACCATGTTGGCCAGGTCTCTAACTCCTGACCTGAAGTGATCCACCCACCTTGGCGACCCAAAGTGCTGGGATTATAGGCGTGAGCCACCATACCCAGCCTAGTTTGATTCTTTTTTAAAATGGCTATTTTGTCTTTTAGCTCTTGGATTATTTTACTGGTTTCCTTGGATTGTTTTTCAACTTTCTCCTGGCTCTCAATGAGCTTCCATGCCATCCAGATTCTGAATTCTATATCTATCATTTCAGTCTGGTTAAGAACAGTTGCTGCGGGGTTAGTGTATTCATTTGAAGTAAGAGGACATTCTGGCTTTTTAAATTGCTAAAATTCTTATTCTCATTCTTTCTCATCTGAGAGGGCTGATGTTTCTTTGACTGTGATGTAAGATGAGTATGATCAGTTGACTTCATTCCTGGGTGCTTTAAGGGGGACAGGTCGCATACAGGATCTTCATTTGTGGTTGAATTTTTGCCTTAGATTTCACAGATGCTGTTTACTGGCAAATTTTTGGTGTCGTTGTTTGGGCTGTAATCCAGTAGATGGTACTTAAGAGTGATGGCTGGCAGATGGGCTCTTAGTGGTAGCATTCTTTTGTATTTCAGCAAATTCACAGTAGTGCTCTGTGGAGGAGGACAGTGATGATCCCCTTACCAGGTTTACTCCTGCGCCTTGGAGAAGTCCCTTCTGATCACAAGCCATGCCTGTGTTTCCTTTGTTAGGTATTTCAAGCTATGGGACTCCCTTGGTCAGAAGCTGTGACTGACAGGCAGGTCACATCCTTCCTGAACTGGCCCTGTGGCGTGAGGCATGCCCCACTCCCCTGTTGGCCCATGGTTACAGGTATCTCACTCCTCTCAGTGTTCTGAGAGTGGGGACTCCTGTGCTGCTTGGACATTGCCCAACCCAGTGAGTCTTGCCTGGCTAGACGAAGTGTGGGTGGGGAGAGTCATCTGGTTCACTGTATAGGTTTTTCTTGGAGAAACACATAAATTGGTGGAGCCACTGTGCTGGCAGGCCAAGCCAGTGAGTCTGGCCTGGCTAGGAGCAGCAGGGGTGCCTGGAGTCACCAGGTCAGGCATCTAGGGGTTTCTTGGGGGAATGCATTGCAGTGCATGCCTCCAGACTTCAGGCAAAAGCAGGGTCACTGGGCTGTAAGCAAGACTCAAGTCTTTTCTGGAAATAAGTGGAGTGTTCTGATGGCACCCCGTCACCATGATTGCAGCCTCTATTGGTATTATGGCAGCTGGTGCCAGGCTGCTCAGGGATTCAAGTCCTGTGGGGCTCCCCATGGTCTTGAGCAGTGCCTCTGCAAAAACTCTGTCTGGCTCTTTGTATCAGTGTTGATACCCAGGCAAGTCAGGAGGGTTTTCTTTTCCCAGGATTGCACAGATCCCCATGGGAAGGGTGGATCCCATTTGACTCTTACTCTCTCACCCTTTCTTTGTGTCAGGTAGCTTCCCCTGGCTCCATGCTGGTCCCAGGTACATGGCTGCCCAGCTCTGCTCTTCTTTGTTCTCTGTGTGTCCCCTCATTCCCTTGATATATCCTGACACGGTTTCTTAGGTGATCCACCTGAAGAGTCAGTATTTCATATCCATGAAAGCAGTGCACACTTCTAGTCAGCCATCTTGAAACTGTGTATCCTTCTTCCTTTGCTGATGGGACTTAAGTTGAATCCACAACTTGGTAATTGTGAATAATGCTGCAATGAACATAGGAGTGGAAATATCTCTTCAGCATACTGATTCCACTTTTTTTTTTTTTTGATATAAAAAATCTCACCTAGCTGTGAGATTGCTGAATTATTTGGTAATTTTATTGTTTTCTAAAGAACCTGCATACTACTTCCATAATGGCTGTATTAATTTATGTTCTCATCTGCAGTACATAAGTTCTTCTTTTTCTTCACATCCTCAACAACATTTGTAAATTTTTTGTGTGTTGTTTTGTTTGTTTGTTTGTTTGAGACAGAGTCTTGCTCTGTTGCCCAGGCTGGAGTGCAATGCTGTAATCTCAGCTCACTACAACCTCCACCTCCCAGGCTCAAATGAGTCTCCTGCCTCACCCTCCAGAATAGCTGGGATTATAGGCACATGCCACCGTGCCCAGTCAATTTTTGTATTTTCATTACAGATGGGGTTTCACCATGTTGCCCAGGCTGGTCTTGAACTCCTGACCTCAGGTGATCCACCCACCTTGGCCTCCTAAAGTGCTGGAATTACAAGCATGAGGCACCATGCCCAGCCATGTTTTTGTTTGTTTGTTTGTTTTTGTTTTTTGTTTTCTGTTTTTAAATAATAGCCATTCTAACAGGTGTTAGGTGATATATCATTGTACTTTGAATTTTCATTTCCTTAATGATGAGTGATGTTGAGTATTTTAAAATATATATTTGTTGGTCATTTGTATGTCTTATTCTGAGAAATATCTATTTGGATCTTTTGCTCATTTTGCAATTTTTTTTTCTTCTTGCTATTAAGTTCAAATTCTTTATGTATTTTTGATATTCACTACTTACCAAATCTACAATGTGAAATTTTTTTTTCCTATCTGAGGGTTGTCTCTTCACTCTATAAATTGCTTATTTTGCTGTGCAAAAGCTTTTTAGTTTGATGCAGTCTCATTTGTTTATTTTTGTTTTTGTTGCTTATGCTTTTTGTATCATACCTAAGAAATTTCTGCCTCAACCAGTGTTGTGGAAGATTTTCACTATGATTTATTCTAGTAGTTTTATAATATTACTTTTTTTTTTTTTTTTTTGAGATGGAGTCTTACTCTGTCACCAGGCTGGAGTGCAGTAGTGCAATCTTTGCTCACTGCAATCTCTGCCTCCTGGGGTCAAGCGATTCTCCTGCCTCAGCCTCCCAAGTAGCTGGGATTACAGGCACGTGCCACCACTCATGGCCAATTTTTGTATTTTTGGTAGAGATGGGGTTTCACCATGTTGGCCAGGGTGGTCTCGAACTCCTGGCCTCAAGTGATCCACCCGCCTCTGCCTTCCAAGGTGCTGGGATTACAGGCGTGAGCCACTGTGCCCAGCCTTAATATTACATTTAAGTATTTAATCCATTTTAAGTTGATTTTGGTATACAGTATAAAATGAGAATTGAATTTCATTCTTCCTGTGGATATCTAGGTTTCCGAATACCATTTATTAAAAATACTTTCCTTTCTCCATTGCATGTTCTTGGCATTTTTGTTGAAAATCAATAGACCATAAATGCCTGGGTTCATTTCTGGGCTCATTATCCTGTTTGACTGGCCAATGTGTCTGATTTTATGCCAGTACCATTTCTGTTTTGATAACTAAATGATTGACATAGAGCTTGAAGGCAGCAAGTATAATGCCTCCAAATTTGTTCTTTTTGCTTAAGATGTTTTGGCTATTTACAGTCTTTGTGGTGCCAGATGAATGTTAGAATTGTTTTCGGATTTTTGTTAGGGACTACATTAAATCTGTAGTTCTTTTTGAGTGGTATGGATATTTTAACAATATTAATTCTTCCAAACAATAAATGTGAGATATTTTCCATTTATTTGTGTCTACTACTTTTTTCATAAATATTTTATAGCTTTCATATACAGGTTTTTCATTTGTTTCGGTTTACTCCAAAGTATTTCATTTTTAAATGCTATTGTGAATTGTATTGATTTCTTTTTTTAAAGATAGTTTGTTGTTAGTGTAAATAAATCTTCTAATGTGTGTGTGTTTATATTGTATTTTGCAACTTTACTGAATTAATTTGTCAGTTCTAATAGTTTTTTTGGTGGGATCGTTAGAATTTTCTATATATACTATCATGTCATTAACAAACAGAGAATTTTATTTCTTCCATTCCTATTTGAATGTTTTTATTTCTTTTTCTTGTTTATTGCTCTGGCTAGAACTTCCATTAATACATTGAATAGTTGAGTAGGCATCCTTGTTTTGTTTCTGATCTTAAAAGAAAAGCTTTTAATTATCTGTTACTGAGTGGGAGGTTAGCTATGGACTTTTCATTTATAGCCTTAACTGTATAGAGATAGATTCCTTCTATGTCTAATTTATTTAGAGTTTTTAACATAAAAGAATTTTGAATTTTGTCAGTCAAATGCTTTTTCTTTTTCTTTTGATGACAGTAATGTTTTTGTCCTTCATTCCATTAATGTGGGTATCAAATTTATTTATTGGCAGATATTGAAACATCCTCGTAACCCGGGGATAAACCACACTCGATCACAGTGAATGATCCTTTTAAAGTGTTGTTGAATTTGCTTTGCTATTATTTTTTTCAGGATTTTTGCATCTATGTTCATCAGTGATATTGGCCTATAATTTTTATTTTCCTGTAGTATCTTTCTCTGGCTTTGGTATTAGTACAATGTTGGCCTCAAAATATGAGTCTGGAAGTATTTCATAGTCTTTGATTTTTTGGAAGAGATTTGAGAAACATTTGTATTAGTTACTCTTTAAACGTTTGTGGAAGTCTGCTGTGAAGCCATCTGGTCCAGGACTTTTGTCTTTGATGGGAGATTGTTCTACTATTGAGTCACCCTCCTTACTCTTTGACTATTCAGATCTTCTGTTTCTTCTTGAATCAGACTTTGTGGTTTATGTGTCTACAAATTTATCCATTTCTTCTAGGTTATCCAATTTGAGGACATAGAATTCTTCATAGTGGTTTCTTATACTCCTTTGTATGTCTGTCATATCACTTATAATGTCTCCTCTTTCTTTTCTAATTTTATTTAAGTCTTAATCTCTTTTTTCTTTGACTACAAGTTTATTGATTTTATTTTGCTTTTTAAAAACTGAACTCTTCATTTTGTTGATCTTTTATATTATCTTTGTAGTATTTATTTCAGTTATTTATGTTCTGATTTTTATTACTTTCTTCCTTTTTCTGACTTTGGTCTTAGTTTGTTCTTTATTGTTTAATTCCTTGAGGTGGAATGTTAAGTTGTTTGAAATCTTTCTTCTTTTTTGATATAGGCAGTTATTTCTACGAACTTCTGCCTTCGTCTGTTATTGTTGCTATATAGGAACACCTGAGTCTGGGTAATTTATAACGAAAGGAGCTTTTTTGTTTGTTTGTTTTTTGTTTTTTTTTTCCTTCAAAATAGTTATTCTTTTTTTTATTATTATTATACTTTAAGTTCTAGGGTACATGTGCATAATGTGCACGTTTGTTACATATGTATACTTGTGCCATGTTGGTGTGCTGCACCCATCAACTTATCAGCACCCATCAACTCGTCAGCACCCATCAACTCGTTATTTACATCAGGTATAACTCCCAGTGCAATCCCTCCCCACTCCCCCCTCCCCATGATAGGCCCCGGTGTGTGATGTTCCCCTTCCCGAGTCCAAGTGATCTCATTGTTTAGTTCCCACCTATGAGTGAGAACATGCGGTGTTTGGTTTTCTGTTCTTGGGATAGTTGGCTGAGAATGATGGTTTCCAGCTGCATCCATGTCCCTACAAAGGACACAAACTCATCCTTTTTTATGGCTGCATAGTATTCCATGGTGTGGTTCTGCAGGCTATAAAAGAAACATGTGGTACCAGTATCTGCATGGTTTCTGGTAGGGGCTTTTGTGCTGCATCAAAACATGGTGAAGAAAGTCAAAAGGAATGTGGGCATGTGTGAGGACGGACAAAACCCAGAGGTTTCCTTCTTTATAACAACCCACTTTCTTGGGAACTAATCTGTTTCCTCGAGAACCAATGCAGCCTCACAAGAATGAGAACTCATTTACTACCATGAAACTGCCTCCAAGTCATTCATAAAGAATCTTCTACCGTGACTCAAATATCTACCACTAGATCCTGCCTTGTAACACAGCCACACTGGGGATCGAATTTCAAAATGATATTTGGTGGGAACAAACAAACCACAGTAACTACCACCTGGAAATCACTATTGTTGCATATCATGTTTTGGAATTTTGTGTTTTAGTTTTAATTTGTCTCAAGATTTTTTTTTATTTTTTCTTTAAAATTTTTCCTACACATTTGTTAATTTTCCGCAATAACTCCCGTCATTGGTTTCTCGTTTAATTCTAGTATGCTGAAAAGACATGTGATATAATTTCAATCTTTTTAAATTTGTTAAGACTTGTTTTTTGTCTTAATATATCGTCTACCCTAGAGAACGGACTATGTGTGCTTGAGAAGAATGTGTATTCTGCTGCCGTTGGATGGAATGTTTTGTATATGTCAGTTAGGTCTTTTAGTTCTAAAATGTTATTAAAGTCCACTGTTTCCCTATTGATTTTCTGTTTGGTTGATCCATCCATTTTCAGAAGTCCTCTAATATTGTGTGTTGCAGTCTATCTCACCCTTGGATCTATTTATATTTGTTTTGCATATTTAGATGTTCCAATGTTAGGTATATATATATGTTAAAAATGTTGTATCTTCTTGATGAATTGACCCCTTTATTATTATAAAATAACCTTCTAAAATATTTTTAAAACCATTTTTGACTTAAAGTCTATTTTATTCATTACCAGTATACTCACCTGGGTCTCTTCTGGTTTCTATGTGTGTGGAATATATTTTACCATCTCTTCACTCAGTATGTGAGTTCTTAAGGCTAAAGTGAGTGTCTTTAGGCAGTATACTGCTGGATCTTGTTTGTTTTTATATCCATTTAACTACTCAGGTATTTTGATTGGATAATCAATTTACATTTATAAGGACTTACTACTGGCATTTTGATGATTTTTTGCTGATTGTTTTATAGTTATTTTGTTCCTTATAATCCTAGTGTCTTTCTTTGTGATATGTTGTATTTTTTAGTGGTATGCTTTCTCTCTGTTGTTTGTATGACTACTAGAGGTTTTTTTCTTTGTGGTTGCCAAGAGGCTTATATAAAATAGCTTTTGTAGCTTAAATTTCCTAATTTCAGTTTAAAGTACCTTATCTTCAATCATATACAGAGATTTTAAACTTATACTTCAATCCCACATTTTATGCTTTTGATGTCATATTTTATATCTATTTATATTTTGTATCTGTCCATTGTTTATAATTATAGTTGTTTTAATGTATTTGTCTAACTCTGGTACTAAAAGTGAATTACACAGTTCTTCTACAGTATGACAGTATTCTGGTTTTGACTATATGTTTCCCTTACCAGTGAATTTTACACTTCCGTGTTTTTATATTGTTATTTATCTCTCTTGCTTTTTTTTGTTTTTCATGTTTTTTGAAACGGAGTCTCACTCTGTCACCCAGGCTGGAGTACAATGGCGCGATCTCAGCTCACCGCAAGCTCTGCCTCCCAGCCATTCTCCTGCCTCAGCCTCCTGACTAGCTGGGACTACAGGCACCTGCCACCACATCCAGCTAATTTTTTGTATTTTTAGTAGAGACAGGGTTTCACCATGTTAGCCAGGATGGTCTCGATCTCCTGACCTCCTGATCTGCCCGCCTTGGCTTCCCAAAGTGCTGGGATTACAGGCATGAGCCACCGCACCTGGCCCTTTCTTTCATTTCAACTCAAAGAACTCTCTTTAGCATGTCTTATCAGGTTAGTCTCATGGTGATGAACTTCCTCAGCTTTTGCTTGTCTTGGAACTTCTTTATCTCTTTTTTTTTTATTTTCGAAGGGCAAATTTGCTAGGTGTAGTATTTTTGCTTGGCATTTTTGTTTTTCTTTAGCATTTTGAATATGTCATTCCATTCCCATCTTGTTTGCATTTTCTGTTGAGAAGTCTGCTAATATCCTACGGGAGATATTTTGTATCTTACAAGTTTTTCTCTCTTGCTGCCTTTAAAATTGCTTCTTTGTCTTCAGCTTTTGAAAACTCGATTGTAACATGTCTCAGAGTATTCTTTTTTGAGTTGATCTTGCTGGAGATTCTTTGAGTTTTCTGAATTTCTTTGTCCACATTTCTCCTAAGATTTGGGAAGTTTTCAGATGATATTTCTGTAAATAAACTTTCTGCCCCTTTCTTTTTTCTCCATCTGACTCCTCATAATTCATATGTTTACATATTTGATAGTGTTTCATAAGCCTCTTATGCTTTATTCACTTTTTTTTTTTTTTTGAGATGGAGTTTCACTTTTGTCGCCCAGGCTGGAGTGCAATGGCACAATCTTGGCTCAATGCAATGTCTGCCTCCTGGATTCAAGTGATTCTCCTGCCCCAGTCTGCCGAGTAACTGGGATTACAGGCACCTACAACCACACCCAGCTCATTTTCTGTATTTTTAGTAGAGATGGGGTTTCACCATGTTGGCCAGGCTAGTCTCAAATGCCAGACCTCAGGTGATCCACCAGCCTTGGCCTCCCAAAGTGCTGGGATTACAGGCATGAGGCACCACACCTGGCAGCTTTATTTACTCTTTCTCTCTCTTTTTTTGTTTGTTTCTTTATTTGGCTGGCTTCAAATGGTCTGTCTTTACATTTGCTAATTCTCTCTTTTCCATGATTAAGTCTGCTGTTGAAACTATTGTGTTTTTTAGTTCTGTCATTGTATTCTTTAGATCTAGGATTCTTCTTTAGTTTTTTATGGTTTTTATTTTCTCCTATACTTCACATTTTGTTTATGCATTTTGCTCATGTCTTTCTAATTTTATTTAGTTGTCTACCTGTATTTTCTTACATCTCATTAGCTCCTTGTGGATGATTATTTTGAATTCTTTTTCAGGCAATTTACATATCTCCACTAACTTAGGGTCAGTTATTGGAGTTTACTAATTTGCTTTGGTGGTGTCATGTTTGTCTGATTTATTGTAGTTTGTATAACCTCACATTGGATCTCTGCATTTTAAGGGGAAAACCCGTCTTTCAGTCTTCACAGATGAGTTTTTTGGCATGTTAAATTCTTCTCCTGTTAGGTGTCTGGGCTGATGAAGTTGCCTGTGGGATCACAATAAATTAGGGCTGGATAAGGGTCTTGTGGTTTATGCTAGGTCCATACTGGAGAGAAAGTTTTACAGGGCTGGTACCAGAGACTCTAGTGGGTGTGGGTACTATTTGGTCCCTAGGTGTACTGGACTGTCTACAGGACCTTGGTCTGTGGTGCTGGCACTGGAATGAGGATCTGCTTCTGGGCATACGTATGGCAGGCCTGTTACCAGATGTTCTGATGGGTGTGGCTTCCTCTAGGTCTCTGGGAGAGATCCTGCTGGATCACTGGATGGGTCCCTGGGCTGGCTGTACTGCCCCAGTCTGTTGCTGAGACAGACTGGAACTGAAACACGCGGTCATTTCAGCATCCACAGCTGACACCAAGGTCTTCAGGACTGTCTTTAGTATCACAGATAGGTGTGTTTTCCAGGAGTTTCCTGGGTGAGCAGTTATGCTTTCAGACTGCAGCTGAGAAAGGCTGAAGATAATTTATGAGATTATTTTTGAATGCATAATGTGACTGAGGCCAGGGCATCAGCCTTCAGGGGTGCTCCTGGGTGTACCTCCCTCTAGGTCTCCAGGTGGATATAACCACTCCCAGGCCACTTCTTGGAGGGGCTGAAACTGAGCTTCATGGTTATTTAAAAGTCTTCTATGAGATTTGTGCTGGCAAGCTCAACCCAGTGGTACCAAGGGTGAGACTCCAAGCAGATCTCTAAGCAGGAAGGATAGTTCCCAGACTATCAAGTCACAGACTAATTTTCAGGCCCACTGCTGAAATTGATGTTGGCAGGCAGATGCGCCTGTCTGCCAAGGTACTAGAATGTGTTGTTCCTCCCAGACTCCATGGAAGATGATATTGATAGCAGGCTCAAGGCCAAACAGGCTGTAGCTATGCCTTTTGGGGAACAGGGTCATTTCTGATCTGAAGCTGAGACCACAATCAGTGAATCAGCCACCTGGGTGTGGGTCTCAAAATGACCCTTCTAGGTCTTGGGCTCACTGAGGTGTCCCAACCTCCTACTTGAATCTCAAGAGTTCCCACAAAGAAATTTTTGTCTGTGAATGGGTACAGAATTCTTGTTGATGTGGGAGGATACGAGTGGATGACTATGACCTCGAGGAAGGTTCTTTTAGGCCTCCTGCCTTGATTTCAATTCTTTATGAGATTCTGATGGGAAGAAATTCTTGGAAAAAATTCTGATGAATTTTTGTGAGCTATATATCTGGGGCTTCCAGTGATTTTAAATTTTCATGCTGGGCCATAATGGACTCAAACATTTGTCAAAAATTCAGGTATTATTCTTTTACCTTATTTTTGACAGCCACTTCTTTTTATGCTATGTCAAACGGAAAAGAGTTGAGTGATCTACCTCTCACTAGAATAGTTTCTCACTCTAGAATCTCAATCATCTCAATACTCTGATGCACTCAGTAAATTATTTTGTCTATTATTTGGAACATTCTCACTGTTAGTATGATGTGTTCTTCAAGAATTTGCATTTTATGTGGAAGCGGAACTTCACTTGTTACTTGATCCCCTCCAGTTACTTTTAACTAGTGTTTGTACATATAACCTGGCAAATCAGAGGAATAAAACAAATGCAAAATATAACACAAAATAACAATGTACTTCTCTTAGTATAATTTTGATATTCTCCTTTTGATTATACTTTAATATGTACTCATTTATTAATTCATTTAACAAGTGTTTAGCCAATATATAAGTATTACACATTTTTCAGCAATATTTCCTAAGTACTTAATACCATATTAGTTGTTAGACCTTTAAAAATAATATCATTTGCAGTTTATGTAATTGTATTTCTAGGAACTTGAAGGGAAAAAGTGTAAATACAAGAACTAAAAAGAAATTCCAGTTACATGGTCAGTTACCATATAAATACAATTATTATTTTATAATAATATTTTTTATAATTTACATTGATTACAAATGCTAAGATAATGTAAGAAAAAATCTCATTCTCAATAGCAACACAAATTATAAACTACTTAGATTTAAATGTAACAACAACTGTGAACAAACTACTTGAAAGGAAAGATAAATGTTTATGAAATACATTAAATGAGACCTCAGTTAATAGACAGTCATATCCCATTTCCCCAAATGGAAAGAGTCAACATTTTACAGATTTTGATTCTTTCAACAAAACACATAAATAAATTTATAGTCTTGTCAATTAAAACTACATAGTTAATTTTTAGGGGAACTTGATTAAATAATCTCTCATGAAGGCAAAAAAAATGCTAATCAAATAGTAAAGCATAATGAAAAAATAGTTACAAAAATAGTTACTGAGTGTCTTTTTATAACAGTTCTTATGTGAGGTACTAGGGACAGTGGATAACAAGATAGACAAGACCCTGACCACAGAGAAATTACAATCTAAAGGAAGAGTCTTACACTGAATAAGAAATTACATGAGGATTAGTTTTATCAAATTGTCTGGAAATTCTTCCTAAAAAAATGGTATTGAAGGTGAGCATTTGAATAAGATTCAACTTTTTTGTTTTAGATGTTAACTTTATTTCTTAACTTGAATACTTTCATAGAGAATGAAGACATGAAAAGTTTTGAAAAAGCATGAGTATATTTTAGTGCTGTTACTGGTCTTTATAAACTGGTGGGTGAAGGAGGAGGAAGATATCTAGTCACTGATGGAAGTTAATGGTTAGGGTGTTCCATTACTTTAAATACATCTAAGAGAGGAGACAAAGGGAAGGAAGAGGAGTAGAACTGTTTCAACAATCATCAGGTACCCAAGTGAAATGAGTTCTTGTTGGCTTAGGTGGGGTAAAGAGTAGCAGCTCTATCAGCTGGTCTCAAAGGTTGTAAAAAACTAAATTATCTGGGCATCACTCATTATAAACCTATAATAATTATAATAGACATATAAGCTTAAATGACAGGAATTAAATATACGATTAAATTGGAATTTTAAGTTAATGACAAATGGGTGGATTATTTAAAATGTGACCGCCAGGTGACTTAAATTTAGGATTATTTGTTTTCTTACATCTTATGATGAAATAAATTCAATATGTATGAATGGTTTAAGCATGGAAAACACAGAGAAAAGAGCATAAGGATAACTATTTGTGTCATTTGAATATGAAGAGGAATCCTGAAAGAAAGAGATCAAGTATAGAAGTCATGTAAAGTAAAGATTATTTGACTACATAAAAAAATTAAAATTGTAAATAAATATATTATAAATAATAAGTTAATTAGGAAAATAAAAACCTAATAGAAAATCTACAAATGATATAAGTGAGAAATTCATCAAGGAAAAATGTAATTGGCCAGAAAACATATTTTAAAATCATATTATTTCTGAGAATGAAAATACCAGTTAAAATGTATAATTATATCTTTCATGGTCAAATTGCTAAAAATTATTTAAAAACAATTCCCTTGTTACCATTTGTAAAAAGTATACTTTTATGTACTGATGAAAATTGGCATTATACTGGCATAATAGCATATAACATTAATATAAAATTAATATAATAAAGAAGATAATTTAGTACCAAAAATTAAAAATATTATATATACAGTTGCCTATTGCTTTGCCTTATGTCTTCACACATTTCAACATAATACATTTCTGGAACAGAGGTGAAATTTTACCAAATACTTGGCTATAAAGATGTTCATCAGAGTGTTATTTACAGTAAAAGAAAACTGGGGAATCAGTAACATGAAACAAGATAATTCTATATAGATATTTAAAGGGATGCCTTAAAATGCATTTGCTGATATGATATACTTGTCTTGCCTTAAAATACTAAGTGAAGAAATATATTTTTAAAACCTACTTAGAGTATATATTTTATTAAAAACAAAAACAAAGATAAATAGGTTGGACTTAAACTAAAGAGCTTTTGCACAGCAAAAGTAACAGTCAGCAGAGTAAACAGACAATGCACAGAGTGGGAGAAAGTCTTCACAATCTATACATCTGACAAAGGACTAATATCCAAAATCTATAAGGAACTCAGATAAATTGGCAAGAGAAAAAACAAAGAGTCCCATCAAAAAGTGGGTTTAGGACATGAAGACAATTATCAGAAGAAGATATATGAATAATCAACAAATATGAAAAAATTCTCAATATCACTAATAATCAGGGAAATGCAAATCAAAACCACAATGTGATACCAACTTACTTTTGCAACAAGGGCCAAAATAAAAACAATTAAAAATAATAGATGTTGATGTGGATGTGATGAAAAGGGAACACTTTTACACTGCTGGTGGGAATGTAAACTAGTACGACCACTATGGAAAATAGTGTGGAGATTGCTTAAAAAATGAAAAGTAGAACTACCATGTGATCCAGCAATCCCACTACTGGGTATCTACTCAGAGGAAAAGAAGTCATTATATGAAAAAAATACTTGCACATACGTGTTTATAGCAGCACAATTCTCAATTGCAAAAATATGGAACCAGCCCAAATGTCCGTCAATCAACGAGTGGATAAAGAATTTGTGGTGTGTATATATATGATAGAATGCTACTCAGTCATAAAAAAGAATGAATTAGTGGCATTTGCAGCAACCTGGTTGGAACCGGAGACTATTATTCTAAGTGAAGTAATTCAGAAATGGAAAACCAAACATCAAGTATTCTCACTCATATGTGGAGCTAAGCTATGAGGATGTAAAGACATAAGAATGATACAATGAACTTTCAACACTTGGGGGAAAGGGTAGCAAGGGGGTGAGGGATAAATGACTACAAATCGGGTGATTCATGCACCAAAATCTCACAAATCACCCCTAAAGAACTGAGTCATATAACCAAATACCACCTATTCCCCAAAAGTCAATGAAAATAAAAATAGAATATATATATATAATTGAAAAATTGAATATATATATTCAATGTTTATTTCCATATATATATATAGAGAGAGAGAGAGAGGGATATTATAGTAAAACAAACTATACATGAAGGTGTTTAAATGTTTATTTTACTTGGGAGTGATTATTTTCTTCTATTTACTTATTTTTAAAGTTTTTTTCTGTAGTAAATAACTTCTTCTCGTGCACTTTTGAGATTTTCTAAAACAATAAATGTCAGTTTGATTCATTTTATGCCATTTATTAGCTATGTGCTTTGGATCGTGTCTTTTCAACTTCACTTTCCGCATCTTTAAAACAGAATAGAAATACTCATTGTATGTTGTTTTGAGTATCATATACTATTAGAAATATCAACAGGTACAGCCATACATCATTTAACAATGGGGACACATTCTGACAAATGAGTTATTAGGCAATTTTGTCTTTTCTTGAGCATCATAGAGTGTATATACATAAACCTACATACTAATATTCTACTGCACATCTAGGCTATATGGTAGAGCCTATTACTCCTAGGCTACAAACCTTGACAGCATATTACTGTACTTAATACTGTAGACAGCTGTAATACAATGGTATTTTTGTATCTACATGTAGCTAAACATATCAAAGGTACCGTAAAAATGCAATATTATAATTCTGTGGAACGCTTTCATATATGTGGTCCCTCATTGACCAAAATATTGCTATGTAACACATGGCTATATTACTTTCATTCTTCCCTTTCCAAGAGATTTTCTTTGGTTATCATTTCTATTGTACATTGTTTTCAGAATGTTATTTTAGAGATATATGTTTTTGCCAAGTTTGCATTTTTGCAAATTTGATGGAGGAAATAAACTTCAAAACTTGACCAACAGTCACAAGTCAGAGTAGCAGCAACATCAAAAGTTGTCCCTGATGATCACTTATTTTCCAACTTTTTCACATGTAAACACTCTTTCCTCAAGTGCAAATCTAATTTGCAGGTGTGGGAGGATGCGGTAGCTTCAATTACCATGTTTTGGCTTCAATTGCTATGTTTTGGAGGCCCAGCAATAGGATATGTCATCACCGGGGAGAAAGCCTTGAGAAATGTGATCAGCCCTGGACATTCCTATTCTTGTCAGACATATTTTGCATCTAGGTACAGTTGTCCCTAAGATACCTTAGGGAATTGGTTCCAAGACCTTCCCTAGTACCAAAATCTGAGGATGCTCATGTTCCTTGTATAAATGGCACAGTATTTGCATATAACCTACCCACACCTCCGGTATAGCTTAAATCATCTCTAGGTTGCTTATAGTACCTAATACGATGTGAAGGCTATGTAAATAGTTGTTATACTGTGTTGGTTTTCATCTGTATTACATTTTTATGTTGTATGTTATTTTTTATTGTTTTTGCTCAAATATTTTGATCCATGGTTGGTTGACTCTGTGGATGAAGAACCCGAGTAGACAGAAGACTGACCATATTGCCAGCAGGATTGCAACCCTGTTTTTACAGAAGCTTTGGGCATTGTTCATAGCACTGACTGCAGTATATGAAGAGACAAAGGAAGCAGGGATGCACTCAACAGAGTCACATTGCTGTCCAGATCACACATTTAGGGTCTTCAACAACCTGTTCTTGATCAATAATAAATATTTACTGAATGCTCACTGCATACCATGCTACGATACTTTAACATCTCATTCGGTTCTTAGGATAGTCAGTTTTGCAGATGAAAAGGCAGACTCAGAAAAGTTAAGCAATTTTCCCATAGTCACATAGCTAGTGTCTTGAACAAAGATTCATTGGCCCTGACTTTGGAGGTCCTCTGAAGCAATGCCCCTTTCCTTTTCCCTTCGAGACTTTATCTTTCCTTTTTGAACTTCTTGGGATGCAAACCAATGTTTATATGTTTTATTGGCCTGACCTTTGAGTAGTTCCATGAACAGCCTTCTGTACCCCTTCTGCCTATCGCCTTGAGCCATCTCCCATGGCCTGTTGTTCTGTGCAGCAGCTTGGGTGATGCCCAACCACACTAGAAAGGGCAGTCTGCTTTAGAGAATAAACTGATTCAAATGCTTGTCTCATCTAGAAACACTCTCACAGACACAACCAGAAATAATGTTTAGTCAAATATCGGAGACTCCATCATCCATTCAAGATGAAACATAAAACTAACCATCAGAGGTCCCAAATGGCTTATATGTATATTAAAAAGAAGGAATAATCATGAGCTTTTCAGGCGAGTCTCTTTTACTAGCTGTGCAATATTGGGCCAGTTTGTTTACTTCCTTCTGCTTCATTTTACCTTTAAAACGGAAATAAGAAAAAAGTGAATAAGTGAATAACTTCTAACACAGTGCCTAGAAGTCAGGAGATATAAATGCCAGTTCCCTCCTTTAGCCTCCCCCAACCTCACATACTTTCTATTCACTAACATTTGTCTTCTTTAAATTTATAAATTCAAACAAAATCTCATTTTGTTAGATAACCAAACAGATGATCATATGATTGTTTCTTAGCAAATATCTTGGTAAGACGAGATTATGGGCACTATTTCTCTCTCTTCTCTTATTAGCTAAGATTATTAAAACAGAATGTAAGAAAGTGAAGATTTCTTTACAAATCTTTAGGAATTCAACATGTCAGAATGGCCTAATAAATTAGGTTTGTGAATATGTGCTTTACACAGTTATATACCCATCACACTAAAAAGAATTCTTCAAATGACTTCCTAAAAAAAATTGTATCTATGTGCAGCTACTGTCTCTCATCTTCCCATGATAAAAACAGATAAAAACAGAAGAGAAACAGCATGTGTGCACATCAATACACATGCACACACACACACAAACACAACATGTATGAATAAGTCACAAAAAATGCACTCACTAATAATAAGGAAAGTGGTCCCAATGAAATCCTGTGAAGTTGCATACACATACACATACACACACATACACAAACTTGTGTGTGTGTGTATGTGTATGTGTTTGTATATATATATATGAGCAGCTTTCTTTCTTTCTTTTTTGGTAAGTTCTTTAGTAGTGATTTCTGAGATTTTGGTGCACCTGTCAGCCAAGCAGTGTACAGAGTTACCCAGTGTGTTATCTCTTATCCCCCACCCCTCTCCCACCCTCTTCCCCAAGTCTCCAAAGTCCATTATATAATTTATACCTTTGAGTCCTTGTAGCTTAGCTTCCACTTGTAAGTGAGCACATATAATGTTTGATTTTCCATTCCTGTGTTACTTCACTTAGAATAATGGTCTCCAACTCCATCCAGGTTGCTGTGAATGCCATTATTTCATTCTTTTTTATGGCACAGTAGTATTCCATGGTGTATGTATACCACGTTTTCTTTATTTGTTGGTGGATGGGCATTTAGGCTGTTCTATATTTTTGCTATTGTGAATTGTGCTTCTATAAATATGTGTGTGCAAGTATCTTTTTCTTATAATAACTTCTTTTCTCCTGAGTAAATACCCAGTAGTGGGATTGCTGGATCAAATGGTAGTTCTACTTTTAGTTCTTTAAGGAACCTCCATACTGTTTTCCACAGTGGTTGTACTAGTTTACATTCTTACCAGCAGTGTAAAAGTGTTCCCTTTTCACCAAATCTATGCCAACATCTATTATTTTTTGATTTCTTAATTATGACAAATGCAACAAAAACAAAGATAAATATATGGGACCTAATTAAACTACAAAATTCTGTGCAGCAAAAGAAATAATCAGCAGAGTAAACAAGCAACCCACAGAGTGGGAAAAAATCTTCATAAACTCCATCTGACAAAGGACTAATATCCAGACACTCCAAGGAACTCAAACAAATCAGCAAGAAAAAAACAACAACAAATAAATCCATCAAAAAATGGGCTAAAGATATAAATAGGCAATTTTCAAAAGAAGACAATACACATACAAAAAGGATATTTTCTCACTAAGATATTTTGTTATGTTTATTTTTATATTATCGATTATCTTATAAAAGCAAAGCAAGTAATATATAAACCATATTACCAATCTATATTTTCTTTTGCAACTTCTCATTTTTCATGATCCATGATACTAGTTGTGGGAATTTGTGGGCAAAAACCTCCCTTCTCTATTTTAGGATTTATTTATTATGATAAGCTTTCACATTTTACAGGTGAATTTGAGGAGTCTGCAAAATAGAGAAATATATATGTTTATGTTGTGTATGAAACCCAAGGACAAAAGACTGTGTAGTATGTGTCATCACTGTAGTCACTAGGCCCATGAAAGGTAAGTAAATTGTCTAAAAGTATCAAGAAACACAAGGGAAATTTTAGCATTTTCCAATTCTGTTTTGCGCTCACTTTGTCTGCAGTAATATTGACAGTGGACATGTGGCACGGAGAGATAATCTGGTGCATATGTGGGAGGGAGAGCGCAGGGATTGTAGAATTTTGCATTGGAACACAGTGCTGCCCTGTCACAGTATAATGTAACACAAGGCAGACTTTAGCTGGCAACCAACAAGGAGCATTTAAACTAACCCTAGCCAGAGGTGAATCCTACATCCCAGTAGTTAGAATCTGAGTTCTGGCAAGCTCCACCACCATGGACTAAAGAGCTCTGGGGTCCTAAATAATCTTGAAAGGCAATCTAAGCCACCAAGACTGTAACTCTTGGGCAGTCCTGTTGCTGTGCTGGGCTTAGAACTAGTGGACTTGGGGTCCATGTAACCTAGTAAGATACCAGCCAGCTGGAGCAGCCAATGGAGTGCTTACATTACTCCTCTTCCAACCCCAGGACATGCAGCTTGCAGCTCCAGGAAAGACTTCTTCCTTCTGCTTAAGGAGAGGAGACGGGGAGATTAAAAGGTCTTTGTTCTTGTAACTTGGATATAAGTTCAGCCACAGTAGAATAGGGCATCAGGCAAAGTTCTGAGGCCCCCATTCCAGGCTCTAGCTCCAGGATGATATGGCTAGACACACTCTAGGCCAGAAGGAAACCCATTACCTTGAAGGCAAGGACCCAGTCCTGTAAGGATTTATTGTCTGTTTACTGAAGAGCCCTCGGACCCTGAAAAATCAGCAGTGGTAGTCATGCAGTCCTTGTCATGGACCTTGGGTTAGACTCACAGCCATATTGGCTTCAAGTGTGATCCAGCACATTCCCAGCTATAGTGGCTATGGGGAGAGTCTCCTTCTGCTCGAGAAAAGTGGAGGAAAGAGTAAAGGTGACTTTGTCTTCAAGCTTAGGTACCAGCTTGGTTACTGTGGGGTAAAGAAGGTTCCTGGGGTCCCTGATTCCAGGATTTGGCTCCTGGACAGCACTTCTGGACCTTCCCTTGACCAGATAATATTCCACTGCCCTGAAGGGAGAGACTTGACACTAGCAACATTAACCACTAGCTGACTACAGAGCCCTTGGGACTTGAATGAACATTGGTAGTAGCAGGCAGTACTTGCTATGAAATTGGGGTGGTGGTCGCCATGGGGAGAAACTTCTCTGCTTGAGAAAAGGGGAATGAAGAGTGGGAATAACTTTGTCTTGTGACTTGGGTGCCAGCTCAGGTGCAATAGAATAGAGCACTAGGTAGATTCCTAAAGTTTCTGATTCCAGATCATGGCTTCTGGAAAACATCTTTGAACTGCCTGAGGCCAGGGAGAACTTGCTTCCCTGAATGGAAGGACACAAGCCTAGCTGGATTCACTGTCTGCTGACTACATAGCCCTTGGGCCTTGAGTGAATATAGGTGGTAGCCAGGCAGTAGTCACTGTGGGTCTTGGGTGAGACCCAGTGCTGTGCTTGCACTGGGTCTGACCCAGTGCAATCCTAGAAGTGGTAGCCAAAGGGGTGCTTATGTCACCCTTCCCCCAGCTCCAGGAAGCTCAGTGGAGTGAGACGCTGGGGGACAGTAAGAAAGAGAACAAGAGTCTCTGCCTGGTAATCTGAGGGAATTCTGGATCTTACCCCTAAATACCAAGGCAATAGCTTTATGAGACTGCAAAAGCCACAGAGTTACTAGGTTTCGGGTATCCCCTAATGCAGATATTGCCGCAGAGATAAAAGACTTAGATTGCAATACTCAAGTCCCGTTGAATACCTGGAAAGCGTTCCAGGCACAAAACAAGATCAGACTGTGAAGACTATAGTAAATACTTACTCTTCAATGCTCAGACACTAAGAAGAATCTGCAAACATCTACAGTATCTAGGAAAACATGATATCATCACATGAACTAAATAAGGCACGAGGGACCAATCCTGGAGAGACAAAGCTCTATATGTGACCTTTCTAACACAGAATTTAATGTTGCTGTTTTAAGGAAAATTAATGAAATTCAAGATAGCACAGAGAAGGAATTGGAATCCTATCAGATAAATTTAACAAAGCTATTGAAATAATTAAAAAGAATCAAGCAGTAACTCTTGAGCTGAAAAATGTAACTGACCTACAGAAATATGCATCAGAGACTTTTAATAGTAGAATTGATCAAGCAGAAGAAAGAATTAGTGAGCTTGAAGAAAGACTATTTGAAAATACACAGTAAGAAGATACAAAAGAAGAAAAAAGAATAAAACATGGATACAATATCTGGAAAATAGCCTAAAATGGCAAATCTAAGAGTTATTGGCCTTAAAGAGGTGGTAGAGAGAGAGATCAATGTAGAAAGTTTGCTCTAATACGTAATAACAGATAACTTCCCAAACCTAGAGAATAATACGAATATTCAAGTAGAAAAGGTTTGGGCTAGGCGTGGTGGCTAACGCCTATAATCCCAGCACTTTGGGAGGCCAAGGTAGGTGGACCACTTGAGGCCAGGTGTTCAAGACGAGCCTGGCCAACATAGTGAAATCCTGTCTCTACTAAAATAAACAAAAATTAGCTAATCCAGAGGCTGAGGCAGGAGAATCGCTTGAACCTGAGAGGTGGAGGTTGCAATGAGCTGAGATGGCACCACTACACTATTTGTTGCATTTGTACCACTACACTATTATTTGCTGTAAATAAAAATTACAACAACTTTTCAAGACATAGACATTATACTAGTATAGAATAGAAACAACAAAAAGTTAAAAAGCTAGGGGATGAAGTTAAAGTGCAGAATTTGTCTAAATTTTCTCTTAGATTGTTTGCTAGTTAGTTTGTTTATGCAATCAGTGTTAAGTTTTCATCAGATTGAAATAATGGGTTTTAAGATGCTCATCTGGGTGACAGATGAGACTGTCAAAAAAAAAAAAAAAAGGAAAAATATTATCAAACACCAAGTAGAAATAAGATTACCTCAAGACATTTAATAATCAAGCTCCCAAAGTTCAAGGATATAAAAAGGACTCTAAAAGCAGCAAGAGAAAAGAAACAAGAAAAACTACAAAGGAGCTCCAATGCATCTGGCAGCAGACTTCTGAGTGGAAACATTACAAGCCAGGAATTATTGACCTGACATATTTAAAGTGATGATGGAAAAATCTGCTTTTATCCTAGAATAATATAGCAGCAAAAATATCCTTCAAACATGAAGGAGAAATATTTTTCTCAAACTAAAGCTAAGTAACACCAGACCTGTCCTACAAGAAATGCTAAAGGGAATTCCTCAGTCTGAAAAGAAAAGGACATTAAAGAGCAATAAAGAAACCACCTGAAGGTAGAAAACTCACTGACAGTGGTAAGTACACAGAAAACACAGAACGTTATGACACTGTAAATGTAGTATATAAACCACTAATATCTTGAGTAGAAAGACTGAAAGATAAATCTAACAAAAATAAAAATTACAACAACTTTTCAAGACATAGGCATTATACTAGTACAGAATAGAAACAACAAAAAGTTAAAAAGCTAGGGGATGAAGTTAAAGTGCAGAATTTGTCTAAGTTTTCTCTTAGATTGTTTGCTAGTTAGTTTGTTTATGCAATCAGTGTTGAGTTTTCATCAGATTGAAATAATGGGTTTTAAGATGCTATTTGTAGGCCTCATAGTAACTTCAAATAAAAAATCTACAAGAGACACACACACACACAAAAGCAAGAAATTAAAACACAATACCAGATAAAATCAACTTTACAAAAAGAAAAACAGAAAGCAAGAGAGGGAAGAAAGGAGCACAAAAAACAAAACAGAAAATTAATAATAAAATGGGAGGGGTAAGTTGTTTCTTATCAATAATAACATTGAATAGAAGTGGACCAAACTCTTCAATTAAAGGACATAGAATTGCTAAATGGATATATGAACAAGACCCATTGATCTGCTGCCTAGAAGAAACACACGTTAGCTATAAAGACACACATGGATGGTAAATAAAGAGATGGAAAAGATATTCCACTCAAATGGAAATCAACAAAGAGCAAGAGTAGCTTGACTTATATCACACAAAATAGATTTCAAGGCAAAAACTAAAAAAGCAACAAAAAGTTCATTTTATAATGACAAAGGAGTCAATTAAACAGGAGGATATAACAATTATAAATATGTATGCACCCAACATTGGAGCACCCAGATATACAAAGCAAATATTATTAGACCAAAGAGAGATATATATTCCAATACAGTAAGAGCTGGAGACTTAAACACTGACTTTCAGCATTGGGCAGATCATCTACACAGAAAATCAACGAAAAAACATTAGACTTAACCTGCACTGTAGACAAAATGGACCTAATACATATTTATAGAACATTTCATTCAAGAACTGCAGAATACACCTTCTTGTCCTCAGCACATGGGTGATTCTCAGGGATAGACCTTATGTTAGGCCACAGAACAAGTCCTAAATAATTACAAAATAATAATAAAATTATATCAAGTATCTCTTCTAACTGCAGTGGAAGGAAATAGAAATCAATAACAAGAGGAATTTTGGAAGCCTACCAGCGCATGGAAATTAAACAATATGCTCCTGAATAACCAGTGGGTCAATGAATAAATTAGGAAGCTAATTTCAAAATTTGTTAAAATAATTGAAAATGGAAACACAACATACTAAAATCTATGGGATACAGCAAAGGCAGTGTTCATAGCAAAAAATATAGCAATAAGCACCTACGTAAAAGAAGTGGAAAATTTTAAACAACCTAACTATGCACATAAGGAATGAGAAATGCAAGAGCAAACTACAGCTAAAATAAGTAGAAAAAATAATATAAGAATAAGTGAAATTGAAACAAAAAATAACAATAACAAAATCTATGAAATGAAAAGTTGGTTTCTTGAAAAGATAAAATTTGCAAACCTTTAGTCCAACTAACTGAAAAAAAAGAGAGAAGATTCAAATAAATACAACCAGAGATGAAAGGGACACACTACAACTGATATTACAAAAATTCAGTAGAACATTAGAGGCTACTGTGAGCAAGTATATGCCAATAAATTGGAAGACCTAGAAAAAATAAAGTCCTAGACACATACAACCTACCAAGATTGAACCATAAAGAATCCCAAAAATCCCAACTGACCAAAAAGAAGTAATTAGACCACTGCAGCACTCTTCACAATAACAAAGACGTGAAATCAAGCTAAATGCCCAGCAATGACAAATTGGTTGAAGAAAATGTGGAATACTATGCAGCCATAAAAAAGAAAGAACATGTGTTTTGTGGGAACATGGACGCAGCTGGAGGCCATTGTCCTTATCAAACTAATGCAAGAACAGAAAACCAAATATAGCATTTTCCATTTATATGTAGGGATTAAAAGATGAGAACTCATGGACACAAAGAAGGAGACAACAGACACTGGGGCCTACTTGAAGATGGAGGGTGGGAGGAGGGAGAGGAGCAGAAAAATAACTATTGGGTACTAGGCTTAGTACCTGGGTTGTGGACAATCTGTGCAACAAATCTTCATGACACAAGGTTAACTATATAACAAATATATATACAAATATAACAAATCTAATATTTCTGTTATATGATATGTAACAAATCTGCAATGTACCACTGAACCTAAATTAAAAGATTTTTTTTTTAAAGTAATGAGATCAATGACAAAATAAAAAGTCTTTCAGAAAGAAAAGCTCAGGACCCAATGGCTCCACTGCTGAATTTTACCAAACATTTAAGGAAGAGCTAATACCAATTCTACCGAAACTATTCTGAAAAAGAGAAGACAAAGGATTACTTTCAGACTCATTCCATGAAGTCAGTATTACCCTGATACCAAAAAATTCACATATAACAATATTAACCTTAAATGTAAATGAGCTAAACACCTCAATTAAAAGACACAGACTGGCAAATTGGATAAAGAGTCAAGACCCATTGGTGTGCTGTATTCAGGAGACCCATCTCACATGCAGAGTCACACATAGGCTCAAAATAAAGGGATGGAGGAATACTTACCAAGAAAATGGAAAGCAAAAAACAAAAAGCAAAAACAAAACAGTGATTGCAATCCTAGTCTTTGACAAAACAGACTTTAACCAACAAAGATCAAAAAAGATAAAGGACATTACATAATGGTAAAGGGATCAATGCAACAAAAAGAGCTAACTGTCCTAAAAATATATGCACCCAATACAGGAGCACACAGATTAATAAAACAAGTTCTTAGAGACCTACAAAGATACTTAGACTCCCACACGATAATAGTGGGAGACTTTAACACCCCACTGTCAACATTAGGCAGATCAACAAGACAGAAAATTAACAAAGATATTCAGGACTTGAACTCAGCTCTGGACCAAACGGACTTAATAGACATCTGCAGAACTCTCTGCCCCAAATCAAGAGAATATACATTCTTCTCGGCACCACATAGCACTTATTCTAAAATCAGTGACATTATCAGAAGCAAAACACTCCTCAGCAAATGGAAAATAATGGAAATCATAACAGTCTCTCAGACCACAGTGCAATCAAATTAGAACTCAGGATTAAGACACTCACTCAAAACTGCACAGCTATATGAAAACTGAAGAATCTACTCCTGAATGACTACTGGATTAAAAATCAAAATTGAGGCAGAAATAATGAAGTACTTTGAAACCAATGAGAATAAACAGACAATGTACCAGAATCTCTGGGACACAGCTAAAGCAGTGTTAAGAGAGAAATTTAGAGCACTAAATCCCACATCAGAAAGCTAGAAAGATCTCAAATTAACCCCCTAGCATCACAATTAAAAAGGCTAGGGAAGCAAGAGCAAATTGATCCAAAAGCTAACAGAAGACAAGAAATAACTAAGATCAGATCAGAATTGAAGAAGATAGAGACAAAACAACAAACAAACAAACAAACAAAAACAAACAAACAAACAACCTCCAAAAAAAAAAAACAATGAATCCAGCAGCTGGCTTTTTGCAAAAATTAGCAAAATAGATAGACTGCTAGCTAGACCAACAAAGAAGAAAAGAGAAGAATTAAATAGATGCAATAAAAAACGAAAAAGGGGGTATTACCACTGACTGCACAGAAATACAAACTACCATCAGAGAACACTATAAACACCTCTATGCAAATAAACTAGAACATCTAGAAGAAATGGATATATTCCTGGACACATTCACCCTCCCAAGACTAAACCAGGAGGAAGTCAAATTTTTGAATAGACCAATAACAAGTTTTGAAATTGAGGCAGTATTCTACAGCTTACCAACCACAAAAGCCCAGGATCAGACAGATTCAAGCCAAATTCTAACAGAGGTACAAGGAGGAGGTGGCACCATTCCTTCTGAAACTATTCCAAACAACTGAAAAGGAGGCACTCCTCTCTAACCCATTTTAAGAAGCCAGCCTCATCCTGATGCCAAAACCTGGCAAAGACACAATACAAAAAATATGTTTGGCCCTGATGAGCACTGATGTGAAAATCATTAATAAAATACTGGCAAACCAAATCCAGCAGCACATCAAAAAACTTATGCATCACGGACAAGTTGGCTTTATCCCTGGGATGCAAGGTTGGTTCAGCATACACTAATCAATAAACAAAATCCATCACATAAAACAGAATCAAAGACAAAAACCATGTGATTATTTCAATATATGCAGAAAAGAACTTCGATAAACTTCCACATTCCTTCATGTTAAAAACTCTCAGTAAACTAGCTATTGATAGAACATAGTTCAAAATAATAAGAGCTATTTATGACAAATGCACAGCCAATATCATATTGAATGGGCAAAAGCTGGAAGCATTCCCTTTGAAAACCAGTACAAGACAAGGATGTTCTCTCTCACCACTCCTATTCAATGTAGTATTGGAAGTTCTGGCCAGGGCAATCAGGCAAGAGAAAGAAATAAATGGTATTCAGATAGGAGGAGACAGAGTCAAATTGTCTCTGTTTGCAGATGACATATTTTTTTATTTAGAAAACCCCACAATTTCAGCCCCAAAACTCCTTAAACTGATAACCAACTTCAGCAAGGTCTCAGGATACAAAATCAATGTGTGAAAATCACAAGCAGTTCTTTACATCAACAATAGACAAGCGGAGAGCCAAATCATGAATGAACTTCTATTCACAATTGCTACAAACAAGTAAAATACTTAGGAATACAAAGTATAAGGGACATGAAGGACCTCTTCAAGGAGAACTACTTCAAGCAAAAGAATAGATTACTACTTCAAGGAGAACCACTGCCCAAGGAAAGAAGAGAGGATATACACAAGTGAAAAAATATTCCATCCTCATGGATAGTAGGAATTAATATTATAAAAATGACCATACTGCTCAAAATAACTTATAGGTTCAATACTATTCCCGTCAAATTACCATTGACATTCTTCAGAGGATTAGGAAAAAGCTACTTTAAATTTCATAGGGAATCAAAGAAGAGCCTGTATAGCCAAGACAATCCTAAGGAGAAAGAACAAACCTGGAGGCATCACGGTACCTGACTTCACACTATACTACATGGCTATAGTAACCAAAACAGCATGGTACTTGTACCAAAACAGATATATAGACCAATGGAACAGAACAGAGATCTCAGAAATGATGCCATACATCTACAACCATCTGATCTTTGACTAACCTGACAAAAACAAGCAGTGGGGAAAGGATCTCCTGTTCAGTGAATGGTGCTGGGAAACTAGCTAGCCATATGCAGGAAACAGAAACTGGACCCCTTCCTTACATCTTATACAATAATTAACTCAAGACAGATTAAAGACTTAAATGTAAAACCCAAAACCACAAAAACCCTAGAATAAAACCTAGGCAATACCATGCAGGACACAGGCATGGGCAAAGACTTCATGAGGAAAACGCCGAAAGCAATTGCAACAAAAGCCAAAATTGACAAATGAGGTTTGATTAAACTAAAGAGCTTCTGCACACCAAAAGAAACTATCATCAGAGTAAACAGACAACCTACAGAATGGGAGAACATTTTTGTAATCTACCCATCTGATAAAGGTCTAATTTACAAGGAACCTGAACAAATCTAAAAGGAAAAAAACAACCCCATCAAAAAATAGGCAAAGGATATGAACCAACACTTATCAAAAGAAGACATTTACAGAGCCAACAAACACATGAAAAAAGTTCAACATCACTGATCATTAGAGAAATACAAATCAAAATCACAATGAGATACTATCTCATGCCAGTAAGAATGGTGATTGTTAAAAAGTCAAGAAATAATAGATGCTGGCTAGCCTGTGGAGAAATAGGCTTGCTTTTATACTGTTAGTGGGAATGTAAATTATTTCAACCATCATGGAAGATAGTATGGCAATTCCTCAAAGAACTAGTACCAGAAATATCATTTGACCCAGCAATCCTATTACTGAGTATATACCCACAGTAATGTAAATCATTCCACTCTAAACACACATGCACATGTATGTTTATTGCAGCACTATTTACAATAGCAAATTCATGGAACCAACCCAAATGACCATCAGTGATAGACTGGATAAAGAAAATGTGGTACATGTACACCGTGGAATACTACACTGCCATTAAAAGTAATGAGATCATGTCCTTTGCAGGGACATGGATGAAGCTGGAAGCCATCATCTGCAGCAAAGTAACACAGGAATAGAAAACCAAACACCACATGTTCTCACTCATAAGTGGGAGTTGAACAATGAAAACACATGGACATAGTGAGAGGAACAACACACATCAGGGCCTGTTGGGGGCTGGGGGTGAGGGGAAAGAATTTTAGAGTGTGGGTCAATAGGTGCAGTAAACCACCATGACACATATCTACGTCTGTAACAAACTTGCATGTTTTGCACATGTATCCAGAACTTAAAGTAAATTTTTTTAAAAAAGAAAAAAATTTGTGAACAATTATAGAACAATTACATGCAATAGAAATATATTAATTCATTTAAAATACTATAATTTTACATTAACTGTTCAGTATTATTTTCCTGTCTTTTTATGATCTCTAGCTCAGTTTCTCAAAGGCCTTATGAATTTACAGATTTAAGTTAAGAATTACCCATTTGTCCATTATATCTTTGAAAGCTGCATTGTTCAGGTTTCAGTTGAAATATTGTTACATAAAAATAATCCAAAACTTAATTGTTTGCCACATTGAGCATTAATTCCTTCTCGTGGATGTGCAAGTAGGCTATAGTTCTTTTAGGCTTGGCTGGGATCAGCTGAAGTCATCTCCTGGATGACATTTGGGTTCAAAGCTGCTTCACGTGTCTACCTATAATTTTTATTACTTAACCTGCTGCACTTGCTGTTATCTTGTATAATATTAATAGAAGTGGGGATAGCAAGTTATTCTTGCGTGGTTCACTGTCTCAGAGGGATTAAATTCCATTTTTTTACGATTAAGTATAACATATTTTGTGGGAACTCTATCAGTATAAGCAAGTTCCTTTCCTCCATGTTTGCTAAGAGTTTGTATTACAGATGCTGAACTAGATTGAGAGTTTCATGGCATATGCTGAAATGGTTTCATGTTTTGTTTTTGGCTGATAATACAGTGAATTGTATTATGTATTATTATTTCTTGATGTTGGACCAAACTAGCACTCATGGAATAACTCAAATGTTCATATTTTATATGTATTACAAAATTCAATTTACTATAATTTGAAGTAGAATTTGTGTTAATAATGGGAGATGACTCTGAAATTTTTGCTTCTTTTCATGTTATTGTCAGATTTTGACATTAAATTCATGCTGGCCTCATAAAATGAGTTGGAAAGTGTTATTTTTTTAATGTGTGTATAATATATTTTTAAATGTGTGTGTATGTACATATATTCTGAAGTTTTAAAAGGTTGACGCTATTTAATTTTAAAAACTTCAAAAGAACTCAAAAGGCAGCCATCTGGGTCTTATGCTCTATTTGTAAAAGCATTTTATGTGCGATTTTGATTTATTTAATAAAATAGGGTTAGATTTTCTTCTTAAGCCAGTTTTCTGTAGTATTGTTAAATGAATTAGTCCAATTTATTGGCTACATTTCCTGCAAGATGACTTTTATTATTGTTTTCATGTCTTTAGACTCTGCAGGGATTTCCCTTTATAAAAAATTCTTGATACTCATAATCTGTGATTTCTTATTTTTATTAGCCTTGCTGTGGATTTAACAATTGCATTGGTCTTCTCAAAGACGAAGCATTTGTTACTATTTTCCCAATTGTACATTTATCTTTTTTATTAATAGCTTCAGTTGTTTTCCTTTTTCAATTTATTAATTTTCTTTCAAAATTCAAAAAATTTTGCTGTTTTTCAGTAATGTTTTGAAATGGATACTTATATTAATTTCCACACTTCATTTCTTTTATGGGTTTTAACTTCTATATTTCTAAGCACTGATTTAGCTGTATAGCTCAAAGTTTTTCTATTTTTTATGTAACATTTCAATTATCATTCAATTAATATATTTTCTAATGCCTTTTTGTTATCTACTTAAGCTATTGTGTTATTTAAAAGTATATGGCTTAAGTTTAATTAGATCCTATTTGTCAATATTTGCTTTTATTGCTGCTTTAGTCAAGGTTCTCTAGAGGGACATAACTAATAGGATAGATGTATATATAAAGGGGAGTTTATTAAGGAGTATTGACTCAAAGGATCACAAGGTGAGGTCTCACAATAGGTCATCTGCAACCTGAGGAGCAAGAAAGCCGGTCTGAGTCCCAAAACCTCAAAAGTAGGAAAGCCAACAATGCAGCCATCAGTCTGTGGTTGAAGGTCCAAGAGTCCCAAAGCTGAAGAATTTGGAGTCCAATGTTCAGGGCAGGGAGCATCCAGCACAGGAGAAATAGCTGATTAAATGGTGCCCACCCAGATTGAGGGTGGGTCTGTCTTTCTCAGTTCACTGACTCAAATGTTAATCTCCTGTGGCAATACCATCACAGACACACTCAGGAACAATACTTTGCTTCCTTCAATCCAATCAAGTTGACAATATTAACCATCACAAGTCTACCCCTTGTCAACTTGAACCCATAAACATCTCCTGAAATCATATATAATCTTCAAATAAAGACAATATTAAGGTCATAATTATGCCTAACATAATACAGCTATCCTTTGTACAACCAGAAATGCACCAGTCCCTAACTCCAATGCTATTACATAAAGTTAACAACACTTAATTGTTTATATAAAGTCAATAAATCTTATGTCACATGATAAAGGAAAAATAGGGAATAAGATGAAGATATTTTCTTAGTACAAGTGTATGCATGCACAAACATGTTCTTAACAAAATAAGGAGGAAATACACATGACAATTACAATCCTCAGTTCTGCAACTGGTCACGTGGTAATAGTTACCCATTCTTTATTCTATTTGCCTTCAGCAAATACCTTAGAAAGTCATGGGTTTTTTTACCTGGTAGAGTGACCCAAACCTTCATTCCTGAAGGATCTAGGCCATTTGTAGTCCTGCCTGGATTGGGTTGTTGTAGTTTCCCCATTGACCTTAGTCACAGAGCATGGTAATAATAAGAGATGCCCTAAGGGAGCTCCTGTATTCCAAACATACTCTTCCTTACCTCCATTGTAGAGTAGTGGACTGATTTCATCTTGATATTCTGGGTCAGTTACCCCAGCCAACACTGTTACTCCCTTCTTAGCCTGTTTACTTAAAGGTAAGAGGAGCCCAAAATGGCCAGGTGGCAATCTTAACTTCCAGTTTAATGGAACCATTGTGTCTCCTGGTGGCAGCATTCTTCCTTCTGGAACTAAGACATCTAGGCCAGCAGAACATAATGTCACAGGAACAGGAAGCACCAGCAGAACATAATGTCACAGGAACAGGAAGCACAAGTTTTGCTAGTGGATCATTAGGGGTGATGGTGCGTGGTGTCACTTCCACTTCCATGCCTTGATTCCTGGACCCATGAATCCTGGCTATGGCAGAAACAGTACCATATATTGGATGCTGATTCAGAGCATACACAGACTTCTGGAGAACTTTGCCCCAGCCCTGCAAAGTAGTGTCACCTAGTTGGCATTGTAATTGTGACTTCAAAAGGCCATTCCACCATTCTATCAATCCAGCTGCTTCAGGATGATGGGGAACATGGTAAGACCAGTGAATTCCATCAGCATGAGCCCATTGCTACACTTCTTTAGCCAAAAAGTGAGTGCCTTGGTCAGAGGCAATGCTATGTGGAATACCATGACAATGGATAAGGCATTCCATGAGTCCATGGCTGGTAGTCCTGGCAGAAGCGTTGCATGCAGGATAGGCAAACACATATCCCTAGTAAGTGTCTATGCCCGTGAGGAAAAACCACTGCCCTTTCCATGATGGATGAGGTCCAATATAATCAACCTGTCACCAGGTAGCTGTCTCATTACCCCGAGGAGTGGTGCCATATTGAGGGCTCAGTGTTGGTCTCTGTTGCCTGCAAATTGGGCACTCAGCAGTGGCCTTAGCCAGGTAAGCCTTGGTGAGTGGAAGTTCGTCTTGCTGAGCCCATGTGTAACCTCCATCCCTGCCACCATGGCCACTTTGTTCATTGGCCCATTGGGCAATGACAGGGATGACTGGGGAAAGAGGCTGAATGGTGTTCAAGAACAAGTCATCCTATCCAATTATTAAAATTATCTGCTGAGTACTCACATGGGATACAAATATCTTCACAGTTTTTGACCACTCTGAGAGGTCCATCCACATATCTCTTCCCCAAATTGCTTTGTCATCAATTTTCTGATCATGCTTTTTTCAAGTCCCTGACCATTTGGCCAAACCATTGGTTACAGCTCCTGAATCAGTATATAATTGCACATCTGGCAATTTCTCCTTCCAAGAAAAGTGCACAGCAAGGTGCATGGCTTGAAGTTCTACCCACTGGGGAGATTATTCTTCACCACCGTCCTTCAGGGATGTCCTAGAAAGGGGCTGTAGTTCTGCAGCTGTCTAGTTTTGGGTGATACCTTTATATCATGCAAAGACACCTGTAAACCAGGCCCTAGCTTTCTCTTCCTCTGTCAGCTGATCATAGGGAACTCCTCATGAGGCCATCAGTGCAGGCTGGGGGAGAGAAGGCAGGGTGGCAGAAGTGGGGACCATGGGCATTTCAGTCACTTCTTCATTTAACTTACTTGTGCCCTCAGAACCTGCTGGAGCCCAGTTATATATAAACCACTTCCATTTCATGATGAAATGCTTGTGTGCACATCACACTTTATGGCTAGATATGTCAGAAAGCACCCAGTTAATGATAGGCAGTTTGGGTCACATGGTGACTTGATGACCCATAGACAAATGTTCAGTTTCCACCAGAGCCCGATAACAGGCCAAGAGCTGTTTCTCAAAAGGAGAGTAGTTATCTGCAGACAATGGCAGGGACTTGATTCAAAATCCTAGAGACCTCCACTGTGATTCACCTATGGGGGCCTGTCAAAGGCTCCAAACAACATCCCTATCTGTCACTGACACCTCAAACACCCTTGGATCTGTTGGGTCATATGGCCCAAGTGGCAGAGCAGCTTGCACAGCAGCCTGGACCTGTTGCAGAGCCTTCTCCTGTTCTGGACCCCACTCAAAACTGGCAGCCTTTCAAGTCACTTGATAAATGGACCAGAGTAAAACAGTTGCAATTGCTTTTGGTGTCATCATCATGAAATTCTTGCCAGTTCCTATGTCCAGAATGGTGTTGCCTAGGTTGTCTCCCAGGGTTCTTATAGTTTTGGGTTTTACATCTAAATCTTCAATCCACCTTGAGTTGATGTTTACATTGATATATTATTTGAGGAACGGGGTTGAGTTTCAAGTTTCAGTCTTCTGTAAATGGTTGGCCAGTTGTCCCAGCACCATGTATTGAATAGGGAGTCCTGTTTCCATTGCTTGTTTTTGTCAGCTTCATCAAAGATCCGATGGTTGTAAGTGTGTCACCTTATTTCTGGGCTCTCTGTTCTGTGCCATTGGTCTATATGTCTTTGTAGCAGTACTGTGCTGTTTTGGTTACTGTAGCCATGTATTATAGTTGAAGTCAGGTAACATGATACCTCCAGCTTTGTTCTTTTTGGTTAGGATTGCTTTGGTTACTTGGGCTCCTTTTTGGTTCTATGTAAATTTTAAAATAGTTTTTTTCTAATTCTGAGAAGAATATCATTGGTAGTTTGATAGGAGTAGCATTGAATTTGTAAATTGCTTTGGGCAGCATGGCCGTTTTAATGATATTGATTTTTCATTAAAATGAAATGTTTAATAAAAATGGAATGTTTTTATTAAAACAATTAAAAATAATGGCAAAACCACAATTACTTTTGCACAAAGCTAATATATTTGTTTGCATCATCTTTGATTTATTTGGGCAATGTTTTGTAATTCTCATTGTAGAAATCTTTTACCTCTTTGGTTAGCTGTATTACTAGATATTTTATTCTTTTTGTGGCAGTTGTGAATGGGATTGCATTTCTAATTTGGCTCTTGGGTTGGCTGTTTTTGGTATATAGAAATGCTAGCAATTTTATACCTTGATTTTGTATTCTAAAACTTTGTTGAAGTTGTTTATCACCTAAAGGAGCTGTTGGGCCGAGACTATGGGGTTTTCTAGATATAAAATCATGTCATCTACAAACACAAATAGTTTGACTTCCTCTCTTCCTATTTGGATGTCCTTTATTTCTTTCTCTTGCCTGATTTCTCTGGTCAGAACTTCTGATAGTATGCTGAATAGGAGTAGTGAGAGATGACATCCTTGTCTTGTGCTGGATTTCAAGACTAATTCTTGCAGCCTTTGCCCATTCAATATGATGTTGACTGTGGGTTTGTCATAAAAGACTTTTATTATTTTGTATGTTCCTACAGTACTTAGTTTATTGAGAGTTTTTAACAAAAAGGGATGTTGAATTTTATCAAAAGCCTTTTCTGCATCTATTGAGATAATTATGTGGTTTTTGTCTTTAGTTCTGTTTATTTGATGAATTATGTTTATTGATTTTCATATGTTGAACTAACCTTGCTTAAACAATTTATAGAGTGGGAAAAAAACACTTACAAGCTATGTATCTGACAAAGTTCTAATATCCAGCAGCTATATGAGATATAAACAAATTTACAAGAAAAAAAAACAAACAACCCAATTAAAAAATGGGCAAGGGATGTGAACAGACACTTTTCAAAGAAGACATACATGAGGCCAACGAGCATATTAAATAAAGCTCAACATCACTGATCATCAGAGAAATGTAAGCCAAAACCACAATGAAATACCATCTCATACCAGTCAGAATGGCTACTATTAAACTGTCAAAAATAACAGATGCTGGCAAGGTTGTGGAGAAAAGAGAATCCTTATACATTCTTGGTGGGAATGGAAATTAGCTCAACCATTATGTAAAGCAGTGTGGCAATTCCTCAAAGAGCTGGAAACAGAACTGCCATTTCACTCAGCAATCTCATTACTAGGTATGTATCCAAAGGAAAATAAACCATCTTGCTATAAAGACACATGCACATGTTTATTGCACCACTAATCACAATAGCACAGATATGGAATCAACCTAAATAGCCATCGATGGAAGATTGGGTAAAGAAAATGTGGTACATATACACCATAGAATACTATGCAGCCATAAAAGAGAATGAGAGCATGTCCTTTGTAGGAACATGGATGGAGCTGAAAGCCATTACCCTTAGCAAACTGATGAAGAAACAGAAAACCAAATACCATATGTTCTCATTTATAAGTGGGAGCTTAATGATGAAAATGCATGGTCACAAAGAGGGGATGGACAGACACTGTGGCCTACTTGAGGGCAGAGGGTGGAAGGAGGGGGAAAATTAGAAAACATAAATATTGTGTGTTAGGCTTAGTACCTGGGTGATGAAGCAATCTGTACAAAAAACCCTCATGGCCTAAGTTTACCTATACAACAAACCTGCACATGTACCTTCGACCTAAAATAAAAGTTTAGAAAAAGAATTATCTGGCTTCTATGATCACACCACTGTACTCAAGCCTGGAAAATAGATCAAGACTTTGTCTCTAAAAAAACAACCACATGAAAAAAAATCCATACATCTGAGGTTTTACTGGTTATACACACACACACACACACACCCACACACACCCACACACACACACCCCCTGAGGTTTTTCTAGAGATATATATAGATTATCTATATATATATCTATTTATATATACATATATGTGTATATACATACACATATGTATGTGTGTATGTGTATATGTGTGTGTGTGTGTGTGTATATATATATATATACTTTCTTTTTTTGTTGTTTTATAAATTTTTAGTTCAATTCTCCTTTGGTCAGAAAGCAACATTGAGCATTTTCTTATGTTATATACCTGGTTATATTTGGTAAATATCCTGTGTGCATGTGAAAAGAATATGTACTCTGCCTTTGTTGGGTGCAATATTCCATATGTGTCCATTGAATTGAGTTTCTAAATTGCGTTGTTCACATTTTCTAATCATCTACAGATTTTTTTCTTTTTATTAAGTACTAAAGAATACGGGTGAAAATCTTTCCCTATGATTTTGAATTTCCCTATATCTCTTTTTACTACTGAAATTAGGTTATTAGGTACATATGGATTATAATACCTTTCTGATAAAGCAACCTCTCATTATTCACTTTTATACTTAATAATGAATATTCTTGTCATACCTAATAATGTTCTTATGTTAAAATGTCCTGTGACTAATATTAGTACAGTGATATCAGCTTTTATTTGGTTCGGTTTTTCATCCAATACATTTTTCATTATATTATCTTCCACTTTTCTGTGTTCTTAAATTTATGCAATATAAAGTTGTTTTTAAATCTAATTTGAGAATTTAATCTACTAACATATGATTACAGATATATTTGAATTTAAATCTGTCATCATACTATTTTTCATCACACCATTTTTCCTTTGTTTTTTTATCCCCTCTTGTTTTCTTTTAGGATTAATAAAGTATTAATCCTATTTCTGTATTTCTACACTGTTGACTTTGTAGTTATAAATTTTTAAAGTATTTTCACAATGGTTACCCAAGATATCATAGCATGAATCCTTAACTAATTAAAGCTTAAAATAAATTGATCATTTACATCTTTATTGTCAAAGCAAGAAACTTAGAACACTTAAGTCCATTTATGTGTCTACTAAAGTGCTTTGGGGCATATGTTCTAGTCATACACCAATATATATTATGTTAAATAATATCATTGTGCAATACAGTAAATATTTATGTTTAACCACATATATACCATTTTCTTTGTTCAGCATTTATTTTTTAAACTTCCGTTGGACATCATTACTCTTTTGCCAAAAGAATTTACTTTGTGCCTTTAGTAAGTCTTCTAGTTAGAAGGGTTTAGCAGGGAATAAATTCTCCCAGTGTTCGTTTTTCCTGTCAATATCTTTGTTGTACATTAATTTTTGTAGAATATTATCACTGCATATAGAATTCTAGTTTGGCAGTGTTTTTCTTCTGGCACTTAGAAGAAATGGCTTTTTATTTTTCTGGTGTCCACAATTTTTGTTGGCAAGTAAGCTATGAGTTGATTGTTGCTCTTTGAAGTTCATATGTCTGTATTTTTTCTCTCTGGCTGCTTACAAGATTTTCTTCTCTATATTTAGTTTTCAGAAGTTTGGCTCTTTGCCTAGGTTTGATTTTCTTTGTATTTTGTTGTTGTTGTTGTTAGGTTGGTGCAAATTACATTTTTGCCATTGACAATAATGATTACTTTTGCACCAACCTAGTACCATTCATTGAGCTACCTAAAATTCTAAATGTCTGGTTTTTTTCCATCAATTTTGGAAAATTCTTGGACAGTATATTTTCATCTATTATTTTTGACCCATTATTTTTTTTCTCTCTTTTTGAAACTTCCACAAGTCTTCTAGATTTTCTGACTGTAAGCCACATGTCTTTCTCTGTCTTGTCTTTATTGGTCATACCTTGCTATCTCTGTACTTCAGTCTGAATATATTCTATTGAATTATCATTGATTCACTAATGCTTTGATCTGCTGAATTTCATCTGTTTTTAATCTGATATACTACATTGTCATTTTCATTTATAGTAATTTTAGGTTTTAAAATTTATATTTGCTATTCTTTATCAGCATGAGTCCTTTGATACAATTTCCCACTTGTAATTTATTCTGTTTAATATATTAATCAGAATTAGTTTAAAGCTCCAATTTGAAACTCCAATATTTAGATGACCTGAAATGTGTTTCTGTGATGTCTCAACCTCTCCTCCCCCATGACATTTTGTCACATGTTTCTAACAACTGGTATGTGGGTGATATTTTATGAAGTGCCATCATTTGTTTATAGGTATTTTAGTGGGCTTTATATGTCATTTGATATATGTTTTTGATGGATACTGTGTTAGTCTGTTTTCTACTGCTAAAACAGAATATCTGAAACTGGGCAATTGATAAAGAAAATAAATGTTTTCTCATACTTCTAGAGCCTGAGAAGTTCAATATCAAGGTATTGTCATCTGGAAAGGGCTATCATGCAGTGTCATCCCATGGTAGAAAGTGGAGGAGCAAGAGAGCATAAAAGAGAAAGGGATTATGAAAGAGCAAGAGAACAAGAGGGGGTCAAACTCACTTTTATAACAAATCCACTTTTGTGATAATTAACTTGCTCCAACAGCAATGACATGAACCCATTGTATTAGTCAGAGTTCTCTGGAGGGACAGAAATAATAGGATATATATATCCTATTATTTATAAACTGTATACACATGTGAAGGAGAGTTTATTAATAATAGGAGATATATATATATATATAAGTAAAGGGGAGTTTATTAAGTATTAACTCACATGATCACAACGTCCCACAATAGGCCATCTGCAAGCTGGGAAGCAAGGAGAACAAGTCTGAGTCCCAAAACTGAGGAACTTTGGAGTCTGATGTTCGATGGCAGGATGCATCCAGCGTGGGAGAAAAATGTAAGGCTGGGAGGCTAGGCCAGTCTAGCCTTTTCACGTTTTTCTGTCTGCTTTATATTCTAGCTCTGTTGGCAGCTGATTAGATGGTGCCTACCCAGACTAAGGGTGACTCTGACTTTCCCAGCCCACTGACTAAAATGTTAATCTCCTTTGGCAACACCCTTACAGACACACCCAAGATCAATACTTTGCATCCTTCAATCCAATCAAGTTGACACTCAGTATTAACCATCATACCCATTTGTAAGGATGGAGCCTTCATGACCTAATCACCTTTTATTAGGTACCACTTTCCAACACATGAACTTTGGGGGACACATTCAAACTATAGCATTCTTTCCCTGGTCCCCCCAATTTATGTTCTTTGTATTTATTTAAATGCAAATGACATTTAATCCATCTCAATAATTCCAAAAGTCTTATGTCATTCCAACATCAACTCAAAAGTTCAAAGTTCAGATTTATCCAAGGAGATACATGTTAGACTAGAGGCATGATTCATCTTGAGGCAAATTCCTCTTCTGCTGTGAGCCTGTGAAATTAACAAGTTAATGCTTCTCAAATGCAATGGTGTAACAAGCAAAGAATAGACATTCCTATTCCAAAAGGAGAAATAAGCAAAACAAAAGGAGTCACAGGTGCCAAATAAGTTCAAATCCCAACAAGGTGCACAACACTAAAGCCTGAAAGCTGGAAAGTCATCTTTGTTGATTCCCTATCACACATCCTGGTCACATTTTAATGAGTTTGAGAGTCCCAAGGCCTCAGGAAGTTCTACCTGCATAGCTATGCTGGGCTCAGTCCACACAATAGCTCTCATGAGTTGAAATCCCAGGCCTGCAGCACCTCCCAGGGTGATGCTGCAAGCTGGTAGCTCTACAGTTTTGGTGTCCTGAGAGTGACCCCACTCCCACAGCTCCCTGAGGCATTGCCCTAATTGTGCCTGTATGTGGTTGGGCCTCCAGGCCCCTCATTTTTGCTTGGCGTTGCACTAGTCAGGGCTTTCTGCAGTGGCTCTGCCCCTGTAACAAGTCTGTACCTGGTATCTTAAGCTGTTCATGACATCTTTTGAAATATAGGTGGAAAAAGTCATGCCCCTGCAGCTCTTGCGTTCTGCATTCCTACAGAATTAGCACCACATGGAGACCTCTAATGTTTACAGCTTGTGCCTTCTGAAACAGTGGATTGAACTGTACCTGGGCCCATTTGAGCCATGACTGTAGTGGCTGAAAAGTGATGTGCTGGAATGCAGGGAACAGAGACCCAGGTTCTTCTGGGAAACGAGCCTGTGGAAGATTCTTTTGGTTGGGTGCCCTGAATCCATTCTGCTGTCTTAGTGCTCTGGACCTATGGTAGGAGAGCCAGTCTTGAAGATCTCTAAAATGCCTTTAAGTTTTTCTTCCACTGTCTTGATGAATAACACCTAGCACTCTTTTATTCATGGTAATCTCTTTAGCAAATAGTCATTTGGTTCCACACTTTGTTTGCTCTCCTGAACACATTATTTTTAATTCTTTACATAGCCAGGGTTCAAAATTTCCAAATCTTTACACTCCACTTCCCTCTTAATTATAAATTTAATCTTTAAGTCATTCTTTGGCTCTCACATGTCACTTATGTGATTAGAAGTAGCCACTCAGTAGCCTGAATGCCTTGCTGTTTAGATATTTCTTCCAGTTCATTATTCTTCTATTTCATTATTCTTAATTCTTCTAGTTCATTATTCTTAATTTCTGCATTCCATAAAGCCATGGGACATGGACATAATTCCACCAAGTTCTTTGCTACTTTATAACAAAGATAGCTTTGACTCCAGTTTCCAATACCTCGTTTCTCATTCCTGCTTGAGACCTCACAGAATAGCCTTTACTGTCCTTATTTCTACCAGCATTTTGGTCGTGACCACTTAAGTCATCGCTAAAAAGATTCAGACTTTCCGTAGATCTGAGGTAATCTTCTGAGCTCTGAAAAGAATTGCCCTTAATACTCTGTTCACAGCAATTTAGGCTTTTTCTAGCTTGGTACTCTAAATTGTTTCAACCTCTACCAATTACCAAGTTCCAAAACCACTTTCACATATTCAGATATTTGTTAGCAACAGCCCTACTTCTCAGTACCAATTTTCTATCTTTGTATGCTTTCTGCTGCCATTATAGAATGTCTCAGACAGGTTATTTACTTATTTATTATTTCAACAGGTTTTTAGGGAACAGGTGGTGTTTGCCTACATGGTTTAGTTGTTTGGTGTTGATTTCTAAGATTTTGGTGCACCCATCACCCCAACAGTGTCACTGTACACAATGCACAATGTACACTCTTTTGTTCCTCCCCTCCACCCTTCCCCTTGAGTCCCCAAAGTCCATTGTATCATTGTTATTCCTTTGTATCCTCATATAGTAGCTCCCACTTATAAGTGTGTATATACGATGTTTGGTTTTCCAATCTTGAGTTACTTCATTTAGAATAATAGTTTCCAGTCCATCTAGGTTGCTGTGAATGCCACTTTTTCATTCCTTTTTACAGCCAAGTAGTATTTCATTATATATATATCTATATATGTATCTATAGATAGATGTATATATACACATATACAAACGTATATATACACATACATAATGTATATATACACATATACACAACATATATGTACATATACATAGGTACATAGAATATATATAACATATAATATACATATATGTTATGTATATTTTATATAGATAATGAAATACTACTTGGCTGTAAAAAGGAATGAAACAATGGTACTATATATAAAGTGTGTATATATATATACACATCATATTTTCTTTATATGGTGTATATATATATGGTGTGTGTATATATATGGTATTATATATATACATACACACACATACATACACACTTACACACACATTTTGTTTATCCACTCATTGATTGATAGGCATTTGGGCTGAAAAAAAATTCATATTTTTGCAATAGTGAATTGTGCTTCTATAAATATGCGTGTGCCAGTGTATTTTTTGTATAATGACTTCCTTTCCTCTGGATAGATACCCAGGAGTGGGATTGTTGGATCTGTTGGTAGATCTACTTTCAGTTCTTTAAGGAATCTCCACACTGTTTTCCATAGTGGTTGTACTAGTTTATTTTCCCACCAACAGTGTAAAAGTGTTCCCTTTTCACCACATCCATGCCAACATCTATTTTTTTTTTATTTTTAAATTATGACCATTCTTGCAGGAGTAAGGTGGTATCACATTGTGGTTTGGATTTGCATTTCCTGATAATTAGTGATGTTGAGTATTTTTTCATGTTTGTTGCCATTTGTGTATCTTCTTTTGAGAATTGTCTATTAGTGGCCTTAGCCGACTTTTTGATGGGATTGTTTTTTCTTATTTGAGTTCCTTGTAGATTATGTATATTAGTGTTTTGTTGGATGCATAGTTTGTGAAGATTTTCCCCCACTCTGTTGGTTGTCTGTTTGCTCTGCTGATTATTTCTTTTGCTGTGCAGAAGCTTTTTAGTTCAGTATCATCAGTTTATCTTTGTTTTTGTTGTGTTTGCTTTTGGGTTCTTGGTGATACAGTTTTTGTCAAAGTCGATGTCCAGAAGGAATTTTTATAATGTTATCTTATAGAATTTTAATGGTTTCAGGTCTTAGATTTAAGTCTTTGATCCATCTTGAGTTAATTTTTGAATAATGTGAGAGATGAGGATCCAGTTTCATTTTTCTACATGTGGCTTGTCAATTATCCCAGCACCATTTGCTGAATAGTGTATTCTTTGCCCATTTGTTTTTGATTGCTTTGCCGAAGATTGGTTGACTGCATTTGGCTTTATTTCTGGGTTCTCCATTCTGTTCCATTGATTTATGTGCCTATTTTTCTGCCAGTACCATGCTGTTTTGTGACTGCAACCTTATATTATAAAGTTGGGTAGTATGATGCCTGCAGATTTGTTCTTTTTGCTTAGTTTTGCTTTAGCTATGTGGTCTCTTTTTGGTTTCATATGAATTTTAGGATTGCTCTTTCTAGTTCCGTGAAGAATGATGATGGTATTTTGATGGGAATTGCATTGAATTTGTAGATCTCTTTTGGCAGTATGGTCATTTTCACAATATTGATTCTATCCATCCATGATCATGGGATGTGTTTCCATTTGTTTTTATCACCTGTGATTTCTTTCAGCAGCATTTTGTAGTTTTCCTTCATGTAGAGGTCTTTCATGTCCTTAGTTAGGTATATTCCTAAGTATCTTATTGTTTTTGCAGCTATTGTAAAAGGGATTGAGTTCTTGATTTGATTCTCAGCTTGGTCACTGTTGGTGTATAGCAGTGCTACTGATTTGGGTACGTTGATTTTGTATCCTGAAACGTTACAGTTCTAGGAACTTTTTGCATGAGTTTTATTTTATTTTATTTTATTTTATTTTATTTTATTTTATTTT
>NW_012110019.1:1240197-1242289 GCF_000951045.1 Mandrillus leucophaeus | reverse complement strand
CTCTGCTGATTATTTCTTTTGCTGTGCAGAAGCTTTTTAGTTCAGTATCATCAGTTTATCTTTGTTTTTGTTGTGTTTGCTTTTGGGTTCTTGGTGATACAGTTTTTGTCAAAGTCGATGTCCAGAAGGAATTTTTATAATGTTATCTTATAGAATTTTAATGGTTTCAGGTCTTAGATTTAAGTCTTTGATCCATCTTGAGTTAATTTTTGAATAATGTGAGAGATGAGGATCCAGTTTCATTTTTCTACATGTGGCTTGTCAATTATCCCAGCACCATTTGCTGAATAGTGTATTCTTTGCCCATTTGTTTTTGATTGCTTTGCCGAAGATTGGTTGACTGCATTTGGCTTTATTTCTGGGTTCTCCATTCTGTTCCATTGATTTATGTGCCTATTTTTCTGCCAGTACCATGCTGTTTTGTGACTGCAACCTTATATTATAAAGTTGGGTAGTATGATGCCTGCAGATTTGTTCTTTTTGCTTAGTTTTGCTTTAGCTATGTGGTCTCTTTTTGGTTTCATATGAATTTTAGGATTGCTCTTTCTAGTTCCGTGAAGAATGATGATGGTATTTTGATGGGAATTGCATTGAATTTGTAGATCTCTTTTGGCAGTATGGTCATTTTCACAATATTGATTCTATCCATCCATGATCATGGGATGTGTTTCCATTTGTTTTTATCACCTGTGATTTCTTTCAGCAGCATTTTGTAGTTTTCCTTCATGTAGAGGTCTTTCATGTCCTTAGTTAGGTATATTCCTAAGTATCTTATTGTTTTTGCAGCTATTGTAAAAGGGATTGAGTTCTTGATTTGATTCTCAGCTTGGTCACTGTTGGTGTATAGCAGTGCTACTGATTTGGGTACGTTGATTTTGTATCCTGAAACGTTACAGTTCTAGGAACTTTTTGCATGAGTTTTATTTTATTTTATTTTATTTTATTTTATTTTATTTTATTTTATTTTGAGATGGAGTTTCGCTCTTGTTTCCCAGGCTGGAGTACAATGGTGTGACCTCGGCTCACTGCAACCTCTGCCTCCTGGGTTCAAGTGATTTATCCTGGCTCGGCCTTCTCAGTAGCTGGAATTACAGGTGCTGGCCACCACGCCCGGCTAATTTTTTATATTTTTAGTAGAGATGGGATTTCACCATGTTGGTCAGGCTGGTCTCAAACTTCAGACCTCAGGTGATCCACCCACCGTGGCCTCCTAAAGTGCTGGGATTATAGGTGTGAGCCACCATGCCCGGCTTGGTGAGATTTTTAGGGTTTTCTAGGTTTATGATTAAATCGCTGGTGAACAGTGACAGTTTGACTTCCTGTTTACCAATCTGGATGCCCTTTATTTCTCTCTCTTGTCTGATTGCTCTGGCTAGAACTTCCAATACCATGTTGAATAGAAGTGGTGAAAGTGGGCATCCTTTTCTTCTTCCAGTTCTCAGGAGAAATGCTTTCAACATTTCCCCATTCAGTAAAATGTTGGTTGTGGGTTTGTCATAGATGTCTTTTATTACTTAAAGTATGTTTCTTCTATGCTGATTTTGCTGAGGGTTTTAATCATAAAAGGATTCTGGATTTTGTTAAATGCTTTTTCTGCCTCTATTGAGATGATCATGTGATTTTTTATTTTAATTCTTTTTATGAAGTGGGTCACATTTATTGACTTGTGTATGTTAAACTGTCCTTTCATCCCTGGTATGAAACCCACTTGATCATGTTGGATTATCTTTTTGATATGCTGCTAGGTTTGATTAGCTAGTATTTTGTTGAGACTTTTTGCATCTCTGTTAATCAGGGATGGTGGTCTATAGTTTCTTTTTTGTTAAGTCCTTTCCTGATTTTGGTGTTATAGTAGGTATGAAGTGGCATCACATTGTAGTGTGATTTTTGTGACGACCAGTGATGTTAAAAAGCCTATTCAGCTGGGCGCGGTGGCTCAAGCCTGTAATCCCAGCACTTTGGGAGGCCGAGAGGGGTGGATCACGAGGTCAGGAGATCAAGACCATCCTGGCTAACATGGTGAAACCCCATCTCTACTAAGAAACACAAAAAACTAGCCGGGCGAGGTGGCGGGCGCCTGTAGTCCCAGCTA
>NW_012110019.1:1217239-1238987 GCF_000951045.1 Mandrillus leucophaeus | reverse complement strand
GTGCTGGGATTACAGGCATGAGCCACCACGCCCGGACTTTCTTTTCTAATTGTCTTCCATAGGGCCGCTAGTGATTGAATAGAAGTGGTGAGAGTGGAGATTCTTGTCTCCTAATCATGAGGAGAGATACTTCAGTATTTCACTGCTAAGCATGCTGTTAGTTATGGGTTTTTTATTTATGTCCATTTTCTAATTAAGAAAGTTCCCTGTATCTCTAGTTTCTTTTTTCTAATAATGAGTGTTTTATTTTTGTCAAATACTTTTTCAATAGTTCTTACAATATGTTTTCTTTTGTCTATTATCCATTGAGATGAACATGTGATTTTAGTCTTTTATTCCATTAATATAGTGTGTTACATTGATTGATCTTTGTATGTTGAAATAAATTTGCTTCCCAGGGATAAATTCCATTTGGTCATGGTATGTTACCCTTTTTGCATGGTATGTTACCTTTTGAATTTGAAATGCTGATATTTGTTTGAAGGTTTTGCATTTATATTCATAAGAGATATTGCTCTATCATTTTCTTTTGGTTTGTAGATACCTTTTTCTGAATTTATTATTAGGCTATTAGTAATTTGATAGAATGAGTTGGAAAGCTTCCTTTCTCTTTTACTTTTTATAAGCGTTTGTGTGGGAATGGTGTTCGTTCCTCTTTCAATACTTGATAGAATTCACCAGTGACCACTGGTCTTGGGATTTTGTTTCTGATAATTCTTTTAATCACTATTTCAGTCTTTATACTTTATACTTGTTATAGGTCTATATAGATTTTCAATTTCTTTTTATGTTAGTTTCAATAGTTTGTGTTATCTTTTTAGGAATGTGTTAATTTCATTTAAATTACATAATTTTTCAGCATGTAATTTTTAATAATATTGTTTCTAAAAGTCAGTAGTAATGCCCACTCTTTCATTTCTGATTTTAGTAATGTAATAATTTCTTATTTTGCTGTTGGTCAATCTAGCTTCTGCTTCATTATTTTTGTTCACCTTTCAATGAACCAAATTTTAGTTTTGCATACTTTCTCTAATGCTTTTATAGTCTCGGTATCACTTATTTGCATTGAAACTCTTATTATTTTCTTTCTTTTGCTTACTTGGGGCTTAGTTCACCTTTTTACTTCTAACTTCCTAAGATGAATGATTATTTAAGATTTGTCTTTTTTTTCAAATCTGGGTGTTTGCTGCCATAAATTTTCCTCTAAGTCGTGGTTTAGCTGCATGCTATACATATTGGTGTGTTGTATTTTTGTTTAATTCATCTCACTATATTTTCTAATTTCCATTGTGATTTATTCTTCGGCCTATTGTTTAACAGTGTGTTGTTTAATGTCCATATTGAATTGCAAATGTACTTCTATTATTGATTTATATTATTTTTAGTGATTGAAGCCATGCTTTCAAAATTTCAATTATTTTAATTTGATTTACAGCTGTTTTTGTAGAACAATATATCATTTATCCTACAGAATGTTTCATGTGCACTTAATACAACTTTATATTATGCTCTTGTTAGTTTTCCACATTCTATATGTGTCTGGTCTGTTTGGTGTATAGTATTGGTTATGTGATCTATTCTCTTTTGATGTTCTGTCTAGTTGTTCTATACATTATTGAAAGCGATGCATTGAATTCTGGAACTATTAATTTTTGGGGGGCCTATTTATCCCTTCAATTCTTTTTTTTAAACTTTTATTTTCCAGGTACATGTGTAAATTTGTTATATGGGTAAATTACTTATTGCTGAGGCTTGGTGTATGAATGATCCCACCACCAAATTAGTGAGCATAGTACCCACTATGTAGTCATCCAGCTCACTCTCACTGCTACCCTCTCCCCTCAAGCAGTCCCCAGTATCTGTTGTTACATCTGTGTGTTCATGTGTATTCAATGTTTTGCTCCCACTTACAAGTGAGATGTGGTATTTGGTTTTCTGTTTCTGCATTAGTTCACTTAAGATAATGGCCTTCAGTTGCATCCATGTTGCTGAAAAGGATATAATTTCATTTCTTTTTATGGTTATGTAGTATTCCTTGCTGTATATGTAGTATATTTTCTATATCCAGTCCACCATTGATGGACATCTTGGCTGATTCCATGTCTTTGCTATTGTGTATACTGCATATGTCTTTTTGGTAGAACAATTTATTTTACTTTATATATATATACCCAATAATGGGATTACTGGATCAAATAGTAGTTCTATTTTAAGTTCTTTAAAAGTCTCCACACTGCTTTCCATAGTGGGTGAATAATTTACATTCCCACCAGCACTGTATGTGTTCCCTTATCTCTTCAACCTTGCCAGCATCTGTTGTTATTTGACTTTTTAATAACTACCATTATGACAGATGTGAGATGGTATCTCATTGTGGTTTCAATTTGCAGTTCTCTAATGATTAGTTTAGATGGCATTTTAAAAATATACTTGTTAGCTGCATGTGTCTTTCTTTTTTTTAGAAGTATCTCTTCATGTCCCTTGCTCAAGTGTCCTTTGCTCATTTTTAAAGTGGAGTTATTTATTTTTTGCTTGCTGATTTGTTTAAGTTTATTATAGTTTCTGGATATTAGGGCTTTGTCCGATGCATAGTTTGTGAATATTTTCTCCCATTCTGTGAGTTGTTTGTTAACTTTGTTTATAGTTTCTTTTGCTGTGCAGAAACTCTTTAATTTTATTAGATCTCACTTATCAATGTATTTTTTTTATAGCAACTGCTTTTAGGGACTTAGTCATCAATTCTTTGCCAAGGTTGATATCCAGAATGGTATTTTCTAGGTTGTTGTTGTTGTTTTTTGTTTTTTGAAAGGTTTTTATTGTTTTATGTCTATATTTAAGTCTTTAATCCATCTTGAGTTAATTTTTTGTACACTGTAAAAGATGGAGTCCAGTTGCAGTTGTCTGCATATGGCTAGCCATTTTTCCCAGTACCATTTATTGAATAAGGGAGTCTTTCCCCATTGTTTATTATTGTCAACTTTGTTGAAGATCAGGAAGTTGTAGGTATGTGGCTTTATTTCTGGGTTCTCTATTCTGTTCCTTTGGTTGATGTGTCTGTTTTTGAACCAGTATCATACCACTTTGGTTACTGTAGCCTTATAGTATCATTTGAAGTCAGATAGTGAGATGCCTCTAGATTTGTTCTTTTTACTATGGATTGTTTTGGAGATTCAAGTACTTTTTTGGTTTCATATAAATTTTTAGAATAGTTTCTACTAATTCCATAAAAATTGACATTGATAATTTGATAGGAATAGCATTGAATCTGTAGATTGCTTTAGGCACTATGGCCATTTAAACTATATTTATTCTTCCTCTCCATGAGCATGGACTGTTTTTCCATTTGTTTGTGTCGTCTCTGATTTCTTTCAGCAGTGTTTTGTAATCTTATGAGATATTTCACCTCCTTGGTAAGCGCTATTCCTAGATATTATATTCTTTTAGTGGCTATTGTATTTCAATAAATGGAATTGTATTCTTGATTTGGTTCTGAGCTTAGACATTTTGGTGTATAGAAATGCTACTAATTTTTGTACATTGATTTTGTACCCTGAAGTCACTTATTAGTTCTAGAAGTCTTCTTGCAGATTGTATGGAAATTTCTAAGTATGGAATTATATAGTCTGTGGAGAGAAATAGTTTGACTTCCTCTTTCCTGATTTCAATGCCTTTTATTTCTTTCTGTTGCTTGACTGCTCTGGCTATCACTTCTAGTGCTACGTTGAGTAAGTGTGGTGAGAATAAGAATTCTTGTATTGTTCCAATTCTCAAGAAGAATGCATTCAGCTTTTATTTGTTCAGTATGGTGTTGGCTGTGGGTTTTTCATAGATGGCTCTTATTATTTTGAGCAAAATGTGAAACAATTTTGAATTTTATCTAAGGACTTTTTCAGCATCTATTCAGATGATGATGTGGTTTCTGTTTATATGGTGAATCACATTTATTGATTTGCACATGTTAACCCACTTTGTATCTCAGCAGTAAAGCCTACTTAATCATAGTGAATTAGGCTTGCTAGTATTTTGTTGAGAATTTTTGTGTCTATGTTTATTAGAGATGTTGGCCTGAAGTTTTCTTTTTCTGTTGTGTCTCTTCTAGGTGTTGATATCAACATGATGCTGACTTTGTAGAATGAGTTAGGGAGGAGATCTTTCTCCTTGATTTTTTGAAGTAATTTTAGAAGGATTGGGACTTGCTCTTCATTGTGCATCTGGTAGAATTTGGATGTAAATTTATCTTGTCCAGAGTTGTTTTTTTTTTTTAAGTTCGTGTGTGTGTGTGTATTGTGTTGGGGTGGGGGGCAGGGGCGGTTGGTAAACTTTTTATTAGTAATTTAATTTTGGAACTTATTGTTGGTTTATTCATAATTTTAATTTCTTCCTGGTTCAATCATGGGAGGATCTGTGTTTCTAGGAACTTATCTATTTCTTCTAGGTTTTCTAGTTTGCATGCATAGTAGTGTTCTTAGTAGTAGCCTCTAAGAGTTTTTTGTATTTCTATGGGATTAGTTGTAATGTCAGCCTTGTTATTTCTGGTTGCATTAATTTAGATCTTCTCTTTTTTAAATTAATGTAGCTAGTGGTTTGTCAATCATGTTTAATCTTTCAAATAAACAATATTTTATTTTGTTGATCTTTTGTCTCATTGTCTGGGGTAAATACCTGAGGTTTTGTTGCCTCATTCCAAGGAAATCAAGGACACAGACACATGTGGAGTGAAGTTAAGAGTAGAAGTTTAACAGGCAAAAGTGAAAGAGAGTAGTTCTCTCTCCTGCAGAGAGAGATAGGAGTTCTTGAGTGGGTCTTCCACCCTGCAGTGGAATGCCCAGGATTTTATAGACAAGCTTGAGGAGGCAATGTCTGATTTACATAGGGCCCACAGATTGGTTGGACCAGGTGTGATGCTTACATAGCATGAGGAAGTTGGCCAACCCATCCTAATTTTCTTATTATGTAAATGGGCTTTCCACTTGACTGACACCATGTTGTCTGCTCCCTACTGCACAAGTGGTTGGTGAGGAAAAGGGAAGATAGAACCGCCATGTTGAACATGCCTAGTCTCCAGGTAGCCTTTGCCTATTGGCACAGCTGTCAGCATTCACCTGTGCAAGCTTCCAACTTGTTTGTCTATGTCTGCAGCTTGATTTTACATACTGCTTTTTGTTAGAAAATAAATGATTTGGGGGCTGCTTTTCATTAAAAGGAAAACCTTACTGAGGACTTCCTTACCCTCACTATCTACCTAAATAATTTCTGTCTTTGTCATGAGAAATCTCTGCTTGATTAGCATAGCAGTCTGCTGATGATTGCACAGAGATTTCTTAGATGCCTGGAGTCAATCATTCTTCAAATCTTTGCCAAGTGACTATGTGTGCATCTAAGTGCATCTCTTAAACTCTCACAGAGTTTACAACACTGCCTTAGCCTTCACTTCCTGCTTGTGAAGAGCATTAGTCAGAGATGAGAATGTGAAGCCTTTTTACATCTTTCTTAAACATGTACATAGCTTTGGAAATGCAAAAATCTTGATATCCAGGGCATTTTAGATTCCCAGAAAATTTTCAGAGTATTTTCAAGTCCTCTATTGACATCTCATCTCCCAGGATTTTAGTATTTTGATGACCTTATTGTGTGTTTCAACTATTATCAATGATACGAGGCAGCTGTGATGTTCAACATTTGTCTATAATTGTTTTTTAGGCAAATGCTTTTCCTAGCCCCAGGAAAAGGCTGTTCATATCTGCAACTTATAGGTCAGTTTAAATAAATATAGCCTTGCAAAAGAAGTCTTCCAAAGAACCGCCAGATATGTCAAATAATAAAAAGCTCTGAAGGTGAGACTTTGAAGATCAAACCCTTTTCTGCCCTCTCTAGTGACTACTATATTGCTCACTTTCACTGCAATCACAGGTTGTCCATATTCAATGATATCAAAAGCTTTGGAGGTGAGGGATATGGGAATAGGAAAGGTTAAATTGCCACAAGCTTGCCTACAGACATTCAGCTATTTTTCTTGAATAAATGCTCCCTAGTTTTCTCTAAGCCTTGGGTTAATTTCCAGAGTTCTAAAAAAACTTTATTCTGATATTTTTTTAGAGTATTCTCATTACTTTTGTGAAGGAGAAAATTTTCTGAGGTCCTTACTCCACCAATTTTATTTATGTCATTTCTAGTAAACTTCTAATATTATACCATTGCTGAGTTCCTGGACACAGCTCAATGTGTAGTATATATGCACTTTTGCATTTAGGTTCTTAAATATTTCATTTAAGGTTTTTGGATCACATTCTCATGGTTTTCCCATTTTAATTGGAGGTAGAAACTAAATCATAGCTTAAAATAGACATTGTCCTGGTGTCAATATATATCCAGTCTAATTATCTAGAATTGTGGGCAATGAAAATGAATGTTCTGAACAATGGCCATTAGTTCTGTAACAACTACACCTTTAAAAATACAGTTATGAATTGCTTAATGACTGGAATACATTCTGAGAAACGTGTTGTGAAGTGATTTTGCCATTGAGTGAAGATGATAGAGTATGTTTATACAAACCTGGATGGTATAGCCCAGTATACACATAGATTGTATTGTACAGCCTATTGCTCCTAGGCTGCAAACCTGTACAGCATGTTACCGTATGGAATGCTGTAGGGAATTGTAATGAAATGGTAAATATTTTTTATCTGAACACATCTAAACATGGAAAAGATACAATAAAAATTGTATCTTGTAATCTTAGGAAACCACCATTGTTTATATGTGGTTCATCATTGATCAAAATGTCATTATATCGTGTATGACTGTACTTTTATTAAGGGAACTATGAAGAATGGGTTTCTAGATTTTAGAAACATCTTATTAGATGCTGACATAAATCATTGGTAATTTTATCACAGCTAATTTTATCACAGCACTCAACTCCTCGAACCTTTTACTTAGTCAAGATTTTACTGAGCTCTGTAAAGATTCTGTACCAGTCTACACAAAACTCACCAGCACCTGTGACCTAGCCACTGAGAATACCTAAAAGTACTGAGCAGTACTTCATGTTGGATACAGTTTCTAGATCTCACTGTTTCAAATCTTAGTTCTAACTTTTGGAATTATCACAACATCTTTTTGATACATATATACCTTTATAATGTGCATAAAATAAAATTAGCTTGTTCTACAATTTTATATCACATCATTTGAAAATATACTACGGAATCACGTTAGTAAGATTGATGTTCCTGGTATTTATCCATCCATCTACAAGTTAATTTATTTGTTGCCTCCCTCTCTTAACAAAATATTGAATGTTGACTGTGTATCACACATTGTATGAGACCCTGCCCATGTAAGAAAAAGTAACAAGCTTTCCTTCTCTGCAAGGAATCCACAGACTATTGAAAAAGAAGGTACATAAACAAAATCTTGTAATGCTTTGGAATAAGTGCGGTACTTTGGGTGATAATGTAAGTTTGGTTGCACAATGGGATGGAAGCAAAATGGAGGGGAAGAGGGACTATTATTTTTGGAAAAGTATAATTTTTATTCTCTAATTTTTTACCTCAGTTTCTCTGTGTATCTACTAAATGTTGTCCTTTTTGCAACATCTTAGAACTTGGCTGATTCAGTAATTTCTTATTAACCAGCTGTCTTCTGACTTTATTTTCTCTTCCCTGAAGGTCTGGGATTCATCAAAGTCAGGATTTAATCACACAGGCTCAGGCCAGACATACTGTGAGAACACATTCCATTTGCTACTTGGCTCTGCCAATACACATAAATCTATCCTGTCTTAAGACTGCTTTGTATCAGAGGCAAACATCCACAAAGGAGTCTCTGATCATTCTAATAGGGCCTTTGCTGAAATCACCAGATGCATCTGCTAGTGGGTACTTGGTTCTCATCCAGACCCAGGTTCCTGAAATAAAATTCTCAAAACACAAATCCCTATGCTCATGGAAATTTTAATGCAACTCATCAAATATATTTTCTTTGTGTCTTTATTTATTAGCTGCGGTAATTTAGAGAAAATAAAAAAGAAAACCTTTGTCAACTTTTTGAAAATCTTCAATAAAATCAGAAGATGCTGAATTTCCACATGTCTTGAAGATTTGGGGGCTGGATAGAGCATTGTAAGCCAGGCCATTTCTTAGACTAAATCTGTAGAGTGAGCAGGTAGGGATGTGACAAGAATTCTAGGAGTTGGAAATCTCCCTGCCTGTAATATACTTGATATATTTATAATAATGCTTTAGTTTATTCCTGTGACTAAGAATTGCTCTTACTCACTTTGTGAATTTCTTTTTAAAAATGTTTAAATTGCATGTATTTGATTTTTTGAATAGGTAATACATACACATGGTGTAAAATTCAAACATATAAAGTATTTAGAAAACACTCTTCAATCCACCTCTGACCTCAGCCATTCTGCGTACTGTAAGCAACCAATATTTTCTGTCTCTTGCAGTGGCCATGGTGGTCCACATCTGTAATCCCAGCTGCTCCAGAGGCTGAAGTGAGAGAATTCTTTGGGTTCATTGCTTGTGCTCAAAAGCTGGAGACAAGCCTGGGCAACGTAATGAGACCTGGTTGCAAAAAAGAAAGAAAGAAAACAATGCTTTCTGTCTCTTAAATAGTTTTCAAAAAATATTTTGTTCATATATACAGAGACAGAGAGACAGAGAGAGAGAGAGAATTTTCATGTGTTACTTTAACGGATGGAGCTTTGTTTCTCACTTAAAATTTGTTTTGGAGATAATTTCGTATCATTATGAGCTCTCTAACTCTCCTTTAAGGCCAAATAGTTTTTCAAAATGAGAATATATTTTTTCCTACTTGCCTGCCCTCTATCAATGAAGGTTTGGGTTATTTCTAAATCTTATATGCAATAACTTATGTATAACCAAGAGCATATACAATTTCCCACTTGTGTGAGTAGATGTGAGAGTGTCTTCTAGTGAAATAGCTGGTTAAAAGAGAACTTTGTGCATTTGCATTTGCTAGATTCTGTGATAGATGATAGATTTTCAACAGCAATATGTGCGGGTGCTTTTTCCTCGTGTCTTTGCCAGCACTCTGAGCCATCAAGCCTACTTTATCTTATACTGAATTCCTGTCTACATTTGGATCTAGTACTACATTTTTCCATTCCATCTCATTGATGTGTCTTTATTCTACACGAGAAAATTCCTCACTAGTTTAATTACTTTATACTTATGTTAAGTTTTAATATCTGCATAAGTAATTATTTCTCAATATTCCTCCCATTTCTTAAGTTCTCTGACTATCCTTGCTTTTTAAGTTTTCCATGTAACCTTGACATAGGCTTTGCTTATGTGATTGTTATTAAAATTATTATCATGTTACATTTAAAGATTATCATATGTAAAATTTTTATTTTTGCAATGTGAAGCCTTCCTATTTTAAAAAACCATATGTGAATTTCTATTATCTTACTTTTAATCAGAAAAATTTTTACTTTTATTTGTACATGTCTTGCATATTTCTTAATACACTTATTCCTGTACATTTCAACATTTTTTGCTATCAGAAATGGAAAATTATTTACCTTTAAACTGTCATTGCGTTATATATGAATGGCTATAGATTTCTATCTATAGCATTGAATATCATCAAGTTGGTATTCACTTACCTTGTAAAATTCTCTTGTTATTGATTTTCAGTTGTAGTTATTTCATTTTATGATATAAAATAATATTGTCTGAACTTAGTAGTGATTTTACATCCTCCTCCTTTTCCTGCTTTATAACGATACTAATAACGCCTTCAGAACAATGTTAAATAATAGTAATGACAATGGACATCTTACCTTATATCATATCATCCTATTTTATCTTATAATATAATCTCATTCTATTAAAATTTTTAAAAATCAAGATTAAAAAATAAATATTATGAACTTCTGTCTAATCTGTGGAAACTACTTTCCACTTCAAACTATTAATATGTTTAATTATATAAGTAGATTTCCATTTTATTTTTTATTATTTTTTAACATCTTTGCATTCCTAGAAAAAATTCCGCTTGGACTTATTGTGTTTTCCAGTGTGTTGCTGGTTTCTGTTTGTTGATATTTCGCCTAAGATTTATCATCAATTGTTTTAGGGAGATTTGCTACATTATTTTTTATTGCAATATTTGTTGCTGTTGCTAGCTTAAAATTTTGTTAACTTCAAATAAAATTTCAGAAGTTTTCCCTTTCTGTGCTTTAGAAAAATTTAAATAGTATTAATTTATCTGATCTTGAGAGATGTTTTACTCTTCTTAAAGTTATCTTAACTTGGTGCTTTTTTGGAAGTAGCTCTTTGATGATTTCTTCATCTTTATGACTCTCTTTTCTCATTTCCTGTTTCTTTTAGAGTAAGTTTTGATAAATATAAATATTTCTCCGGGGGGCCAGATGGCTCTGCTGATAAATTTTATGAAACATTTAAGGCTGAAAATAATCAGTCATGTTAATACGCAAACTCAGAAAATAGGCATGCCATGAAAACTTCCCAAATCATTTTATAGAGAGATATATTTATTGATTATGTCATTTAGATTACATGTATACTTAGAGTTTTAAAAAATCACTCATTTGATCTATCACAGAATGAGATTCATGTATTAAAATCTTTTGTTAATTTATTTTTTATTATCACTTATTTTTCAACTCCTATAATCTTAACTTTATAATTGCTGATGCTACTTTCAAATCTTTGTCTGTTACTTCTTCATAGAAAATTTCATCCATAAGGAGTTGAAAGTGCCTGTCTATGATTTATTTAATGCATTTTAAAAGAATTTATTTTATCTGATATAAAGGTCACATTCACTCTTTTTTGTTTGTCTGTATTTTACTGGCGTTTCTTTGCAAATCCTGTTATTTATAACACTCTTTGCTTTAGATTATGTCTTAAAAATAATGCAAGGAACATTTTTCTTTGTAAGCTGATATGAATGGTTTCTTTTACTGAGTATAAGTCTTTTGCATTTTTGATATAGCATATATGCTTGTTATCTCAAATTTATCTTATAAGCTGCTCTCTATTTAATATTGGTGCCAAAGCAATTACTTTTTTACAACCTAATAGCTTGTAAAAATCTTTAATGTGGCTATGGTGTAGCATTGTTTTTTGATGTCTATTTCCTTTGATATATTTATTTTTGCCATAGTGGTACCTTTATAACTATACCATTCTGTAATCCCCCTAGTGTTCTACTTCTTCGGACAGTATATGCTATCAGAATATCACACCAAATATCTTGTTTTCCCCTTCAGATTCACTCTCCATCGTTCTAGCTCTTCTCTTGGATTGAGAAGTCTGACCCTTAGGAACCATATGAATAAATTCCTATAACCTCTGGCTTCTGATTAGGCTCAGCCAGTGATGAATTCTGGCAAGCCATATGCTAGAGGGAGGAGGGAAAATCTGTGCTCTTGACTTACCACCACTGTTTTTTTTTATTAGGACCAATTCTGTATAACTCTGTAGTCCTGAATTCTAGCAATGCTGCTTTCTTCATTCTTTCTGAGACAGGTATAATAACCCTGGTTCCTGCTTCATTCCCTGTGACTTCGCTAAACCCTCATGTTGTAAAATATCCCTTTGTAAATAATCCTGTCTTAAGTTTTCTTCTTTTGAGAGTGCTATCTCTTTTCTATTGGGACCCTGACTGATATGCCTATTATAAACAATGATAAAATTAGCATATTTCCTTTTCTCTTCTGTCTCTCACTTCTCTACAATGTCATCTTCTACTTAATTATGATGTTTTCATAATGTCTACCATCATGCCATTATGAGTCTAGACCTATTATTTAAGTAGTCAGTTCTATCAGGTTGGTGCAAAAGTAATTGCGGTTTTGCCATTACTTTTAATAGCAATAACCACAATTACTTTTGCCCCAACTGAATAACATAAATTCTGATTTCCTGGTAAAAATGAAGAACTGTGCATTGTAGACTGCTGCTCACTTTTCATCCCCATCCTCACCTTCAAGTGTTTGTTAGTTACAGGCTTTCTACACACTCAGAGCATATGTTTACACTTTATTTTAGTAAACTCATCCCCATATTTGTTTTAGCTTGCTATTAAATAAATTCAATGCTTACTGCGAGATGTTTTACCCTCATTTTATAATTATTTTTTGTTTGGCTGGAATTCCACCTCTAGTGGATTTCTTAAATAGTGCTTAGAAGCATTGCCAGACAAAATAAGAGATGCCTGGCTAAAATTTGAACTTCAGAAAAACAACAAGTTGTTGTATTTATTTTATTTATTTATTTTTTGATGTAAGTATGTCCCAAGTATTGCATGGGGCATTTTTATTTGCTAAATCTGGCAACCTTATGTCTGGCATATGGTAAGTACTCAGTAAGTGTTAGCAATTTGTATAATTTGAAGTCTGTGAAAATGACAAGCCTATGGTTTGATGGTGATTATTTAGGTTCAGTTTTTCCTGGAACACAGGATGTATTTTCAGCATGTTATTCAAATTTTCTTTTATTTCTTATATTATTTTCTTGAGTTATGTACTTATGTAGTAGAAGACGGGTGCAAATTCTTTGCAACTCCCCACTGAAATCGAGTGGTGGGAAATATTCTTACTTAGAATCTGGGCAGGGTCTCTGTTTTTGACCAATAGAATGTGATGGAAGTGAGGCTGTATGGTTTCTGAGGCCAGACCTCAAGAGATCTGCAACTTCTGCTTTTACCTAACTTGGAACACTCTCGCTTGGAAGCCAACCACTATGGGCTGGTCAGATGGTTAGACTACCCTGGGATGAAGCCCAAATTAGCCATGTAGAAAGATACGCCATGCGTAAGAGCCAAATATATTTGGAACATGTAATTCAGCACAGCCACCAGCTGACTGTAGTTGACAGAACAGAGAGCAAAATAATTACCCAGCTGAACCCTTTCTGATTCCTCACCCACAAAAACTGAATACGTGAAATGGTGTTTGTTTGGAGTCATTGAATTTTAGGGTATTTTGTTAGGCAGCAATGAAGTTATTATATCAGATTTTTAGAAAATTTTAGTTACTCAGTTTTACAAATGTACGCTATCCCTTTTCTGTATTCTATAACCAGCATTTTCTATTTAGTTATTTTAATTATTTATTCATTATAATTGTTTTATTTTGCTCACTTTATTTTTTCATTTCTATAATCATCATTAGTCCATTTTTAATATTGTCTTTTTGTTATTCATTCAAATTTACCTTAATTTCTATAATGGTTAATATTACTTTTATCTTACAGTTCTATTCTGAACACTGCATACTCACTGCTAAATTCTTTTGCTGTTGGCTTCCTGAATTTCTATACTTTGTACTCTTGTGGTTTGTTTCAAAGAAGCAATGACTTAGTTGATTTTTAAAAAACAAATTATTGTGAAATTTGGCCACAATTTTCATCTTCTTCTATATTTTCTTCCTTTTCCATGTGGTAGAGTCATGCAAATTTTTCTGCTTTTTTTCCTTTTTTGACTAATTACTTAAGTAACAGGTGAGTATTGTTTTTCCCCGTAATAGCAATTTCCTAGGTGTTTGTTTAAAGAAAGTGTGGCTTGCTGAAATGTCTTGCATTTCTCAGTGTTTGGTGTGTGAGTTTACGTGGCCTTTTCTTTTTGCTGCCTTATGACAACAATAGGTAGTTGTGAGATATTGCTCAATACATCAGTTTCCGTCTTCCTTGAAGTCACTGAGACAGCCTACTTAATGAAATTATAGCTAGTCTGTCTGGCTTTTATTTAGCTTCGTTTCCTGTGCTTTGAAAACACTGAACTCATCCAGGAATATTTTAGATCCCAGTATGAGTTCATGCTAGGGGGTGTACCTTAAGATGTGACTTTCACCTGTGAGAAGGTTTCTGGTCTGTCTGTTATCAGCAGCTTCAGTATTTGCTTTCCTCATCCTCCCGAGAACAGTCCTGCTTGTTTTCTACTGTCTGAAGCACCACTTCTTGCTCAACGATGTTTTCAGGTTGTTATCTGTGTTCATTTTATGTAGTTAATGGAGTGTTTAATTTAAAACAATTCCTGATGTAAATGACGAGTTGATGGGTGCTGACGAGTTGATGGGTGCAGCACACCAACGTGGCACAAGTATACATATGTAACAAACCTGCACGTTATGCACATGTACCCTAGAACTTAAAGCATAATAATAAAAAAATAAAAAAATAAAAAATAAATAAAAATTCCAATTGTTGCTTTTGAGTAATTCAAAGAAGAGGAGTAGACATTGCCAAATTACTATCATTATCTTCACATGAAATCTTTCTAAAAACTTTTGAGGTTGTCCCGTTTCAGTATTTATTTTTATTTAATGATATATTAAATATACAAATGTGGGCATACAGTGTAATGTAAATGAAGAATTTAAAAATATAATAGCAAAATGAAAACCTATTTATCAATCATCAGTATAAGAAAGACAAAAAGGAAAGTGACTAGAACATAAGAAGAAGCTCTTCCCTCTCCATCCCTCCATTGTTTTTTCACAGGCTTGCCATGGGTGTTAAGTTCTAAGACTTTTTTTTGAGATTCTGACTTTTTTTCCACTTGATATAAATTAACGTTGGAGGACATATCTTGTGACTTGCATTTTTTGTGCCTTACTATGCCTCTGGGAATCACCTGTGGTAACACTGCATCTGTAGATCATTCTTTTTCATCATTGCACTGTATTTTATTGTATGTATATACAACAATTTACCTATTCTATTATTCAAGGGCATTTGGGCTATTTCCCATTTTAGCTATTATGAACAGCACTGATATAAATATTATTTTATATGTTTCCTGTAGTACATGAATATATTTTCCAAGGATTGTACATAGGCATGAAATTATTAAATAAAGATTAGTTTTATCTTCATATTCACAGTAGTTCTCTCTTATATGTGGAAGATAGATTCCAAGACTTCCAATGCATGCCTGAAAACTTGAATAGTACCAAATACTATAAACTGTGTTTTTTTCCTATGCATGCATACATACATACATACCTATGATAAAGTTTAGTTTATAACGTTGGCACGGTAAGAAAATTCAAAATAATAATAAAATAAAATAATTATAACAATCTGACAGCATCACTATTCTTGTGCTTTCGGTCCATTATTAAGTAAAGTGAAAGTTACTTGAACACAAGCACTGTGATATGGGAGGATCTGATCTGATGCTTGAGATGGCTACTGCATGATTATGTGGCATGGATATGCTGGACAATGGGATGATGCATGTCATGCTGTGCAATTTAAAACTTATGAATTATTTATTACTGGAATTTCCCACTTGATGTTTTCAAATTGTGGTTGACCACAGATAACCATGGAAAACGAAATTGCAGATAAAAGGAGACAACTATACTAGGCAATTTCAAATTATTTCTTCAAGAGATAGCACTAATATATATTACCTCAGTATGTAGTAGTATGTGAGGGTTCCTCTTGTCCTACAACTTGGACAGCCTGTGTTCTCATCCTAATTTATTTATTTTTCCAAATACATTGGGTATCATGATTTTAATCCACATTTAGCTGATGTCTAACGATGTTGAGCCTTGTTTTTATATATTTTTGTCATTCACATTTCCACTTATCTAAAGTGCATTTTGTACATGTTCTTCTTTTTGATTTTTAAAAATTCTGTGTACAATTTCTGTATATATTCTGTTACTAATTCATTGTCAATTACTTGATTACTAAAAATTTTCTCCTAGTTTGTAGTTTACCGCTTTAGACTCACTATCATTTATTTCGGTGAAAAGACATTTTTAACTTCAATATGATAAAATATAGCAATATATTTTTCATTTTGTGATTTTTTTAAAGAAATATTTTCCTACCCCAAGTCTTATAGATATTTTATAATGATTTACAAAAGTTTTGTAATTTCTACTTTCAACCATATGATATTGTTGGCTTGATATAGAAATTTCATTACATTTTTTCCTGCAACGTAAACCAATTTTCCTAGCAAAAATTATTGCAGAGCCCATATTTCCCATGTAGTCATCAGTAATGTCGTGTTGTATATCAAATTTCCCTACATGTGCAAATCGATTTCTGAGATCTCCATCATGCTTCCTGGTCAATTTGTCTGTCAACAATTAATATAGCACTGATGTAAAGCCTGCTCTTAGACCATGACCCACACCTTTTCATCTTTAGGTGTATCTTGCTCATAATTAGCCCCTGTTAATATATGTTTTCAAATTATGTTACAAGGATAATTTTTTAAAAGCCCACTGGAATTTCATATACTCCATAGGTCAATTTAGGAAAACTGAAAATTTTGTGATAATGAGTGAGTTCAATCACTGTATATAGAATATAACTCCATTTATTTATCTTTGCTTTAATACCTGTCAAGAAAGTTTTATGATTCTTCATAATGTATGTGCTTATCTCTTTTCTGAAATTTAGTTTTAATCTTTAAATGTTTACAGAGTACACCTGCATACAAAGACCAAGAAGAAGAAAGAAAAAAATCATCATCATTCCAACAGACCCATTAATAGCTTCCTTCAAAAATAAAAATATCTTACTTCTTTTATTTTTAATTTTTGTAGGTACATAGTAGTTGTACATATTTATGGAGTAAATGAAATGTTTTGATACAGGCATGCAGGGCATAATAATCACATTATGGAGAATGGGGTATCCATCCCCTCAAGCATTTATTCTTTGTGTTACAAAAAATCCAATTATACTCTTGTAATTATTTTAACATGTATAATTAAGTTAATATTGACTATAGTCACCCTGTTGTGCTATCAAATACTAGGTATTATTCATTCTATTTTTTCCCATTAACCATCTCCACCTTCTCCTAACCCCTTCACTACCCTTCCCATCCTCTAGTAACTGTCCTTCTATCCTGTTGTGTTATCAAATACTAGGTATTATTTATTCTATTTTTTTAACCCTTTAGCCATCTCGACATTAACTTAACCTCTTCATTGTCCTTGCCATTCTCTAATAACCATCCTTTTACTCTCTGTGTCAATGAAGTCAATCATTTTGATTTTTGGAACCCACAAATAAATGAGAACAGGTGATGTTTGTATTTCTGTGCCTGGCTTATTTCACTTAACATAATGATCTCCGGTTCCATTCATATTGTTACAAATTACAGGATCTCGTTCGTTTTTATGGCTGAATGGTACACCATTGTGCATATGTACCACATTTTCTTTACCAATTTATATGTTGATGGACACTTAGGTTGCTTCCAAATCTTGGCTATTGCGAAGAGTGCTGTAACAAACATAAAAGTGCAGCTATCGTTTCCATATACTAACTTCCTTTCTTCTGACTGTGTGCCCAGCAGTGGGATTGCTCGACCATATGGTAGCTTGATTTGTAGTGTTTTGAGGAACCTCCAAACTCTTCTCTATAGGGGTTGTACTAACTTACATTACCACCAGCAGTGTATGAGGTTCTCTCCAGCATTTGTTATTGCCTATCTTTTGGATATAATCTATTTTAACTGGGTAAGATAATATCTCATTGTAGTTTTGATTTGCATTTCTCTGATAATAAATGATGAGCACATTTTCATATAGCTGGATATCCACATGTATCCATATGTTTGCCACTTGTATGTCTTCTTTTGAGAAATGTCTATTTAAATCATTTGCCCATTTTTAATCAGATTATTAGATTTCTTCCTAATGAGTTGTTTGCACTTCTTAGGTATTCTGGCTATTAATCCTTTGTCAGATGGGTGGTTTGCAAATGTTTTCTCCCAACCTGTGAACTGTCTTTTCACTTTGTTGATTGTTTCCTTTGTTGTGCAGAAGCTTTTTAACTTGATGTGATTCCATTTGTCCCTTTTTGCTTTGGCTGCCTGTGTTTGTGAGATATTACTCAAGAACTTTTTGCCCAAATCAATGTCCTGGAGATTTTCCCCAACGTATCCTTGTGGTAGTTTCATAGTCTGAGGTCTTAGATTTAAGTCTTTAGTCCATTTTGACTTGATTTTTGTATCTGGCAAGAGACAGGGTAAGTCTAGTTTCATTCTTCTGCATATGGATGTCCAGTTTTCCAGCACCGCTTATTGAAGAGAGGCTCTCTTTTATCCAATGTATGTTCTTGACACCTTTTTTGAAAATGAGTTTACCGGAGGTGTGTGAACTTGTTTCTGGGTTTTCTATTCAGTTCCATTGGTCTATGTGTCTGTTTTTATGTCAGTACCGTGCTGTTTTGGTTACTATAGCTTTGTAGTATAATTTGAAGTCAGACGATGTGATTCCTTCAGTTTTTTTTCTTTTTGCTCAGGATAACTTTGGTTATTGTGGGTGTTCTGTTGTTTCATATAAATTTTAGGATAGTTTTTCTATTTCTATGAAGAATGTCATTGGTATTTTAATAGGTATTGCATTGCATCTGTAGATTGCTTTGGGCAGTATGAACATTTTAACAGTATTGATTCTTCTAATTTATTAATATAGAGTATCTTTCCACTTTTTGTTGTTCTCTTCAATTTCTTTCATCAGTTCTACATAGTTTTATTATAGAGATCTTTCACTTCTTTGGTTAAGTTAATTTCTACGTATTTAATTTTATTGGTAGCTATTGTAAATGGGATTACTTTTAAATTTTCATTTTCAGGTTATTCACTGGTGACATATAGAAATGTTACTGATTTTAGTATATTGATTTTGTATCCTGCAACTTTACTGAACTTGTTTATCAGTTCTAATAGTTTTTTTGTGTGGAGTCCTTAGGTCTTTCTAAATATATGATCACAATTATTAAAACATCTTGACTTCTAACAGCATATTTACTTTTGCCTATTTCAGTATTTTATTTAATACAGTCATTTATTAGATACACTTATGTGTCTGGCTTCTTTTTCTTATGGTTATGTATGTGCCAATGATTTACATTCCTGCATGTAGCTAGAGATCATTTATTTTCAGTACCGTATGATATTTTATCATATACATATACCACAACTGATATATTCATCTTGTTTTGTAGACATTTGCATAGTCTAAAATTTTGGGCTATTACAAAAAATACTGCTATGAACATTCTAATCTGTGGCTTTCAGTAAAAAAAAAAAAAAACTATACATTTATGTTTTGTGAATTATTATTGTGATGTAGAGGCAAAGTTACAGGGTCCTAAAGTATGTATATTTTCAATTTATTATATATTCTAAACTATTTATGAAAGTGATTGAAGTGTGTAGTTGGGATATCATTCTGAATCTTATAGAAATGGTAAAAGTTAAAAATACAAATTTTAAGTATCAATATATTGATATTGATTGTATTTAAATCCATAGAATTCAGTGCAATATTAGTCTATGATTATAGACAGACAAAAGAAAGAGAACAATGATTATCCTACTGCTACTATTGATGTGCATCATTCTGAGGCAATAAGGACTGAAAAAGAGGAGATGATGAAGTAGGGGCAAAATCAGAATATTGAATTTTGGAAGCCAAATGAAGAAATTGTTTCGAGAAGGAAGGAGTGGCTAAATATTTCAAATGGCTCAGATGGAATAAATAAATTGAAGACTTACAATTGACCATTGCATTTGGTAAGATAGAGTCATTGTGATTTTGACAAGAATTGTCTTAATGGGGTAGGGACAAAGAAAGTCTAAATGGAATGGAAATTAAGTCGAGAGAGTAGGAGAGAGTGGTCCTTTTGAGAATCTTTTTAAATAAAGAAAAAAAAAGAGACCTTATATAAGGACGTTTATTTATAGATAGAGCTATTTCAGCATGTTTAAATTTGATTTTGGAAAAAGTTTTTATCTGGAAGAAATTTTGAACATCCAGAAGATAGAGCATAGCTGGAGGAGCAAAGAACTTAAGTAAGCGATAGAGAACACAAACGGTACCTAGTGCATAAAGGGAGAGGTGGACGTTAGATAAAATCAGAAGTGGTTCATATATTTAAACAGGAAGGAAGAAAGTGTATGGGCACAAGTACAGGTGTGGGGTGAAAATTTGGTGAGAAATTGAGGTTATTTGGTTGTGGTTGGTTCTATATTTTACACAACATAAGAAGTGAAACCATTAGTCTCGATAGAGTAAGGGGAAATAACAAAAATTGCGTATTTGAGAGGAAAGAAAGGGTGAGCATAGGAAAGGATCTGAGAGAACACATCATTTTAAAGGAAAGCGTTGATGTAAATAAGAGTATCAATGTTTTGAAACCTGAGATGTTGCCCAACAACTTGGGAGAAAAAGGGTTAGGCTGGAGAGAAGGAAATGGAAAAAATGGAGTACCAAGATTACCGTGAAAACTATGTGAATCACTTCACCCATCTTGACTTTACACACTGCAAATAGTTGCACTAGCGAAAAAGTTTTTTCAAACTTTGGGAAATGTATACTATGTGACATTCTCTGAATTGTTTAAGGGAATCGAAGATATTTCTGACATTTTATTTGGCTCATTGGTTTTCATATATTTGTTAGCCACTCTCATTTCTTTTATTGGTTTATGGGGAAATGCCTCCTGAGATCAGACAGCTAAGTGGGATTAACATATGTTAAGTAGGACCATGATATTGGCCTATATAAAATAAGAGGCAAAGAACTGCAACTAATAATTAATGCACTTTCAGTAGAGACCCAGAGTAATCAAGGTGTACCTCAGACACAGTGATCAAAATGCAATGAATTAGGCTGAGAAGAGCTAAGAGAGATAGATTCAGCTATCTTGTCCCAACAGAAAGGTTAAGAGTCAAAGTTTATAAAAAATTAAAGACACTTGAAGAGCAGGGGGATTTGGACTTCACGGTTATTAGCGTTGGAGTGAAAATGTGAAGATAGGCTTGGAGATTCCCTGTGATGTCCTCTAACAGGGGATAAACATGGTAATAGGTGGAGGACCAGTAGAAAAAAGGATGGCTCCAAGTTAAGGGTTAGTAATGAGAGGTGAAGCCAGCTGGACTTCCTGGGTGGAATGGGGACTTTGGGAAGTTTTCTGTCTTACAAGAGGATTGTAATAATGCACCAATCAGCACTGTGTAGCTAGGATTGTAAAACACACCGATCAGCACTCTGTAGCTAGCTAGAGGTTTGTAAATTGGACCAATCAGCACTCTGTAAAATGGGCCAATCAGTGCTCTGTAAAATGGACCAATCGGCACTCTGTAAAATGGACCAATTGGCAGGACATGGGAGGGGACAAATAAGGGAATAAAAGCTGGCCACCTGCAGCCAGCCGCGGCAACCCACTGGGATCCACTTGCACGCTATAGAAGCTTTGTTCTTTTGTTCTTGCTGCTGCTACTCACTCTCTGGGTCTGTGCCATCTTTAAGAACTGTAAACTCACCACGAAGGTCTGCAGCTGCATCCTTGAAGTCAATGAGACCACAAACCCACTGGAAGTAACAAATTCTGGACACGGTAAGAGTTATGCAGTTATTGGAGCAGAGGTTGTAGATAATGATTTTGGATTGAATAGGACCCACTGATGGACTTGCTTGTGCTGAATAAGGTTTAAAATAAACTGATTTAGCATTAAGTACACATGGACGCAAAGAAGGGAATAATAGACACCAAGGTCTTCTTGAGAATGGAGGCAGGAAAGGGGTGGGAATTGAAAAACTACCTATTGGGTGTTATGCTGATCACCTGGGTGACAAAATTATCTGTACCAAACTCCTGAGACATGCAGCTTACTCATGTAACAAACTTGCACATATACCCCTTGAACCTAAAATAAAAGCTGGGAAAAAAATTGATTTAGTTTGCAACAT
>NW_012110019.1:1215714-1217189 GCF_000951045.1 Mandrillus leucophaeus | reverse complement strand
TGATTGCACTGTGGTCTGAGAGACACTTTGTTATAATTTCTGTTCTTGTACATTTGCTGAGGAGTGCTTTACTTCCAACTATGTGGTCAATTTTGAAATAAGTGCGATGTGGTACAGAGAAGAATGTATATTCTGTTGATTTGTGGTGGAGAGTTCTGTAAATGTCTGTTAGGTCTGCTTGGTGCAGAGTTGAGTTCAATTCCTGGATATCCTTGTGAACTTTCTGTCTCGTTGGTCTGTCTAATGTTGACAGTGGGGTGTTAAAAATCTCCCATTATTATTGTGTGGGAGTCTAAGTCTCTTTGTAAGTCTCTAAGGACTTGCTTTATGAATCTGGGTGCTCCTGTATTGGGTACATATATATTTAGGATAGTTAGCTCTTCTTGTTGAATTGATCCCTTTACCATTATGTAATGGCCTTCTTTGTCTCTTTTGATCTTTGTTGATTTAAAGTCTGTTTTATCAGAGACTAGGATCGCATCCCCTGCCTTTTTGTGTTTTCCATTTGCTTGGTAGATCTTCCTCCATCCCTTTATTTTGAGCCTATGTGTGTCTCTGCATGTGAGATGGGTCTCCTGAATACAGCAGACTGATGGGTCTTGACTCTTTATCAAATTTGCCAGTCTGTGTCTTTTCATTGGACCACTTAGCCCATTTACATTTAAGGTTAATATTGTTATGTGTGAACTTGATCCTGTCATTACGATGATAGCTGGTTATTTTGCTCGTTAGTTGATGCGGTTTCTTCCTAGCGTCGATAGTCTTTACATTTTGACATGTTTTTGCAATGGCTGGTACTGGTTGTTCCTTTCCATGTTTAGTGCTTCCTTCAGGAGCTCTTTAGGGCAGGCCTGATGGTGACATTTGCTTGTCTGTAAAGGATGTTATTTCTCCTTCACTTATGAAACTTAGTTTGGCTGGATATGAAATTCTGGGTTGAAAATTCTTTTCTTTAAGAATGTTGAATATTGGCCCCCACTCTCCTCTGGCGTGTAGAGTTTCTGCCGAGAGATCTGCTGTTAGTCTGATGGGTTTCCCTTTGTGGGTAACCAAACCTTTCTCTCTGGCTGCCCTTAACATTTTTTCCTTCATTTCAACTTCGGTGAATCTGACAATTATGTGTCTTGGAGTTACTCTTCTCAAGGAGTATCTTTGTGACGTTCTCTGTATTTCCTGAATTTGAATGTTAATCTACCTAGCTAGGTTGGGGAAGTTCTCCTGGATAATATCCTTAAGAGTGTTTTCCAACTTGTTTCCATTCTCCCTGTCACTTTCAGATACACCAATCAGATGTAGATTTAGTCTTTTCATATAATCCCATATTTCTTAGAGGCTTTGTTCATTTATTTTTACTCCTTTTTCTCTAAACTTCTCTTCTCACTTCATTTCATTCATTTGATCTTCAATTACTGATAACTCTTTCTTCCAGTTGATCGAGTCAGTTACTGAAGCTTGTGCATTTGTCACATTGCTCT
>NW_012110019.1:1207429-1212554 GCF_000951045.1 Mandrillus leucophaeus | reverse complement strand
CTGAGACATGCAGCTTACTCATGTAACAAACTTGCACATATACCCCTTGAACCTAAAATAAAAGCTGGGAAAAAAATTGATTTAGTTTGCAACATCTGAGAATTTTGAGATTTTATATTGAAATCTGTATTTTGAGTTTCTTTTAAAAAGTAGAAAGGTGTAGGAATAACGCACTTATTTCTGCATGAGAATAACTATCTGGAGTTAAGTAGCTGCTGTCATACCGAGGAATAGTGAACTCTCTTCAGTTTTCCATAGTCCCCACCCAACTGGATTCCTTCATATTTAGGATCTGCATGTCTCCTGTCCCTGATTTATGTAAACACACAGAAATAGGGAAGGATTGGCAGATGCTAGGAGGGAAAAAGACACTCTGTTTTAGATCAATGCTTCTAAACTAATAAGTTCGACCAGAGAGTGTGAAACAAGATGACAAGTCACGGTTTCACATTTTCTGTAAAACTAATTATACACATGAAGAAAAGAAACTGAAATTATGACGTTGGGTCAGGGTGTGGACATGAAAGTAATAGCCTGCCCCATTACTGCCTGCTATGCATGCAAGTCTGCTAAACAATCCAGAGGGTAGGAGAGAAGGGTATAGAGAGGTAGGAAGGAGATACACCGGCGATGGGTTTGCTGACTCACATGCCATAAAGATGATAGCTGTACAACAATACAACCCACTCATAAAGATATTATGTCAAGAAGAGCAGTTTGCACTGAAGATGAACATCTCCTCTGAGCACAGCTTCATTACTAGAATGCTGTTATCCTCTTTGGCTTAGCAAATTGAGTAATTTCTGCTAGTTCTACCTCAGTCTCCTAAAAGTTGCATAGGCTGTTACCAACAATGAGCATGCAAATGCAAAACTTCATGTGTCTTAGCACAACCTTAATGAACATAAAAGACCAAATAAATGCAATTGTTAACTGTAAGTATATTCAGGAAATCTTTAAATGGCAGTGTCTCCTACCATTGCACTAGTTTTGAAGTAGCAGTGCAGTGCATTAGCTTATGATTGGAAGCTCTTTTTTGTAACCTATTTATTTAGGAAATGTTATAAATATGATACAGAATAATTTCTACAAAACGGCTCCGTGACATATTGGTGGTTGTTGGCTTCACTAGACCAATGACCCTGAGCTCTCCTAATTTGTGTTGCTATGTGAATTAGGCCATTTAGTCTCTGGATGTCTCACTTTTCTTATCTACAATTGAGTGTTAATATTTCCTCTGGTTTAGCAAATAAAGTTGCCACTAAATTCAAGACTATAATAGTGTACATAAAAACTATTTAAATACCATAAAATACTCCATAAATGAGATGGATAATTTGTGCTTGAATTTTGGTGTTACAAATAAATGATTAGCTGTGTTAAAAAAATGGAAAATATATTCTAAATATATCTTTTACTTAAAGGCATGATTATATGCAAAAATTATACGTATCTTATATGTATAGTTGGATGATGAATTAAAAAAAATTATGCAGTCTTTTAACCAACACTTCAATCAAGGTATAGAGCATGTCTATCATGTTGGAATATTTGCTATGACTCAGAAATTCCATTTTCACTTATATACTCAAGAAAAATTAAGCTTCTATTCACAAAAAGAGCTGTAAAAGAATTTCACGCAAGCTTTTTTCATAATAGCCAAGAATTAGAAGCAATCAAATGTTCAACAATAGGAGAATGTACCAAAAAAATCATGGCACATTCATATAATAAAATACTGACATCAGTACATACAACAACATAAATGAATCCCTTAAACATTGAAAGAAGTCAAACTCAAAGAAATGATTCCTTGTAAGTCTGAGGTTCTGAAAATCAAATGATGATGATACACAACCTTCTACGATAATGAGATTAATCCATAGAAATAAATGTTTTGACTCACAGAAAGAATAGGGACGATATCTGAGCATATCTAATTCTACTTATTTTCTCCTCTAAACATAAACATCTTCTCTTTTGTAATTCCTGTTAAATTTTATGATCTTGGGTATATTTTTCTGAAGAACACTATTAAAATGTCTGAAATTATAAGAGATGAGAAAAATTACATGTTAAATATTAAATGTTTCTTGAAAGAAAACACAAATAATTCCTAAACAAAATGAATAATTCAACTCAGACCCTCCTATCTTCTTGAAGTGTAAACAATATGCAATAACATCTATTATTTAGTGGCTGCTACATGAATTTTGAATAAAAATAATTTTATAATGATCTTTAGTATGCAACATTCATCATAAATATACCAACAAGGATCTCTTAGGACTGGCATTTCTATATATGCCTTTCCATTATAACATGGCACAAAGTTTGTCAGAATTTACTTGACACACTGGGAGTTCTTGATAATTTTCATGGAATATGATGTAATGGTCTATATGGACAAAATTATCACTGCTTATTGTTTATTTGATAGATTATAGACTCCTGTGTATCTTTGATGTTCCATTTTATGCTGGCAGTTCCTAAAGAGTCTCTAACAAAGATGGAAATTCTGATAGGACATTATTGAAAGTGTTTTGAGAGAAGTAAAAGGTGACTGTGCTAGCTTCACATTAAAAAGTCACAGGTGCATTTGCCTTGGTGCAACTTTGTGGATGGTTTAAGAAGTTACTGATGTTGTGTGCCTCACATACAAACACATTTTGCCTGAGTGACTGAGCTCTGTCTTGTTAAATGAAGATTCTGGAATCTCCCTCCTTACAGATAAGCCGAGGCTTATTTACAGTCCTCTTTTTAAGGAAACTGGTGGCATTGTGCTTCTCATTGTACTGCTGATTCTCAAGTCATAATCTGCATCTTTCTCTGTTCCCTGTGCTTTTTATTTTTTATTTGTATTATGTTTTTGTTTTTTTTCTTGCAAAGCTTAGCAGAAGTAAAAGTAACTGCTGATAATTGTAGCTGATATAACCACTTTTATTTCACCCTTGGAGACTTCAAAAATAAGAGAAATCTTATACAGATATAAAAGGATTGCTCTGCCATAGCACTTGAACACCCTCAAAATGTTTTTGCTAAAGGGCAGGCATCTCTAATTATTTTTAACTATGAAGAATTGGTTCACCGAGGAACTATTTTTACATAGACCCTTCCTAAAAAGCCCTTTTATAGAATCTGTCCTTAAAATACCTTCAGTCATTTTAGACATGTTTATGTGACTCTTCTCTAGAGCCAAGCTTTCTTTAGAGTGAGCATAAATCTGATTGTAAATGTATACCTTCAAACAAATGAAGGTAGCACATTTCTTCTCCATTTGTCTTCAGTTCCTCAGAACTCTTCCTGGAAAGGCCCAGTATTTTGAGGCCAATAGCACATGAAGAAAATATCTTCAGGATTGAACCTCTTCCTTTATTTTGAAATCTCTCCTGATATTTTAGTGATCACTTAGAGGTTCATTATCTCACAAATTTTAAAAATCTTGATATTGATAATTGTGTATTGATTTTATCTCATTCAAAAGACTTTCTGATAGCATCCCATAGTGCATCAAATTGAGTGCCTGAAGCATTTATATTTTAGATATATTTATGTGTGAATTAAACATGTGTTGACATAATATCCTATGGGTTGTATTTATTCCTGTCCTGTGTATTTATAGGTTTTGCATCACTGTCATAAACTTTTTTGCATGAATTTATTCAATAATTTGTATCTCATACGAGTATGAGTTGGTATTGCATATTTATTTATTCTCTCTAATCAAGTCCTCCTAGAATTTTGTATTATCACATCACAGCACACTTAAGCAATGATATTAGTACATTGGGAGTAAGCACATAAGGCTTCTTGCAGTAAAAGATCTGGGGGCTTCTGACACTTCAAGCTCTAGGGTATCAAGGATCAATATCTTGTGCTAGGCACTATCCTGCAGGCTGGAACTGTAGCAGTGAACTACACAGGCAAAGGTCTTGTCTTTATGGTGTTTATATTACAGAAATGAGCAATATAAAGTGAAAAAATGTAATATATCTGTAGAGTATAACTAGGGAAAAGAAATAAAGAATGATGAGACAATGAGATAAGTGAGTGCTATTTTAGCTAGGGTCATATGGGATGTTTCCCTGAGAAGATGGCTTTTGAAAAGAGCAAGAACTAAGTGTGGGAATGGGCTTTGGAGATATGTATGTAAGAGAAGAACATTTCAATCAGAGGAAATAATACATGTAAAAGAGAGAGTAAACAAGAACATTTGAGACATGGAGAGAAGACTAGGGTGGCTGAAGTGAAATGTTTGAGGTGAGAGAGAGAAGAGTTGAGCTTAGAGAGACAGGCATGATAAAGACCATGTGGCACTTCCAAACCATGGTGAGAAGTTAGGTTGTTTTAAAAAATGAAGTGGGAAATTATTACAGGGTTTTGAGCAGAGGAATTATACAATTTGACTTACATTTTAAAAGAATTACTTTGGTTTCTATGGAGAGAATTGAAGAGAGGGAGGAAAATGGAAAACATGGAAGACTGTTTAGAAAGTTCAAACAGGAGATCATGATGACTTGGTCTAGGGAAACTCGGGTTTGGGTCGTGGAGGTGGTAAGATATTGTCAGACTCTGGATATATTTTGGAGACTGAACCAATGGGATTTGATAATGGATAGTTTATTTATGAGAAAAGAAATGTTTATTGAAGTTAAATAACTGGAAGCAAATAAGTGAAAATTACCTAATTCATAATGCTGATAATATTCTATAATAGTTCTTTGGATAGAGATTTCATGGGTGCTCATTTAAAAATTATGATCCAAAACTGATGTAAATATTATGTGTCTTCTTTATATGTGTAAAATACACATTGAACTTAGTATTTTAAAAGTTGAGTATCTGGCCTAAAATTTTCAAGCTAGTATTTAGCATTTGCAAGATGAAGAAGAGTAGAAAGCAGATACAGAACACGAATGGAAGTCTAGTACATCTCACCCCTCTTCCTTTCGGTATCTGTTCATCCTTGATTCACACATCAATTACCATATCATTATGGAGTGATGTCAATTTATTTTTTTATTTTTTTTATTTTATTATACTTTATGTTCTTGGGTACATGTGCACAACATGCAGGTTTGTTACATATGTATACATGTACCATGTTGGTGTGCTGCACCCATTA
>NW_012110019.1:1133545-1202554 GCF_000951045.1 Mandrillus leucophaeus | reverse complement strand
AGATGTAGATTTAGTCTTTTCATATAATCCCATATTTCTTAGAGGCTTTGTTCATTTATTTTTACTCCTTTTTCTCTAAACTTCTCTTCTCACTTCATTTCATTCATTTGATCTTCAATTACTGATAACTCTTTCTTCCAGTTGATCGAGTCAGTTACTGAAGCTTGTGCATTTGTCACATTGCTCTCGTGTCATGTTTTCCATCTCTATCAGGTCGTTTATGGACTTCTCTGCATTGGTTATTCTAGTTATCCATTCATCAAATCTTTTTTCAAGGTTTTTAGTTTCTTTTCGCTGGGTTTGCAGTTCCTCCTTTAGCTCTGAGAAGTTTGATCAACTGAAACCTTCTTCTCTCAACTCATCAAAGTCATTCTCCGTCCAGCTTTGTTCCATTGCTGGCAAGGGGCTGCGTTCCTTTGGAGGAGGAGAGGCGCTCTGATTTTTTGAATTTTCAACTTTTCTGCACTGCTTTTTCCCCATCTTTGTGGTTTTATCTACCTTTGGTCTTTGATGATGGTGATGTCCAGATGGAGTTTTGGTGTGGATGTCCTTTCTGTTTGTTAGCTTTCCTTCTAACAGTCAGGACCCTCAGCTGCAGCTCTGTTGGGGTTTGCTTGAGATCCACTCCAGACCCTGTTTGCCTGGGTATCAGCAGCAGAGACTTCAGAATAGAGAATGTTGCTGAACAGCAAGTGTTGCTGTCTGATTGTTCCCCTGGAAGCTTCGTCTCAGAGGTGTACCCAGCCATGTGAGGTGTGGCGTGTCAGTCTGCCCCTAGTGGGGGATGTCTCCCAGTTAGGCTACTCGGGAGTCACAGACCCACTTGAGCAGGCTGTGTGTCCATTCTCAGATCTCAACCTCCGTGCTGGGAGAACCACTACTCTCTTCAAAGCTGTCAGACAGGGACATTTACATCTGCAGAGGTTTCTGCTGCTTTTTGTTTAGCTATGCCCTGTCCCCAGAGGTGGAGTCTACAGAGGCAGGCAGGCCTCCTTGAGCTGCATTGGACTCCACCCAGTTCAAGCTTCCCAGCTGCTTTGTTTACCTACTTAAGCCTCAGCAATGGCAGGTGCCCCTCTCCCAGCCTCATTGTTGCCTTGCAGTTAGATCTCAGACTGCTGTGCTAGCAATGAGGGAGGCCTCCGAGCCAGGTGCGGGATATAGTATTCCGGTGTGCCGTTTGCTAAGACCCTTGGTAAAGTGCAGTATTAGGGTGGGAGTGACCCGATTTTCCAGGTGTTGTGTGTCACAGTTTCCCTTGGCTAGGAAAAGGAATTACCGTCCCGCTCGCACTTTCCAGGTGAGGCGATGCCTCGCCCTTCTTTGGCTCTCGCTCGTTGGGCTGCACCCACTGTCCTGCACCGACTGTCCAACATGCCCCAGTGAGATGAACCTGGTACCTCAGTTGGAAATGCAGAAATCACCCATCTTCTGTGTTGCTCATGCTGGGAGCTGGAGGCTGGAGCTGTTCCTATTTGGCCATCTTGGCACCTAATCGGAGTGATGTCAATTTAATTGTATTTCCATTTAAAATAAAAAATGTTAACTGCCATGTTTATATAATGGGAAAAAATGAAGGAATATAAAACAATAAATTAACATAAATCGTAACTGCCCCATTTGCTGGCAATGTAAATTTTACCCAAATAAATTAATGGAATCATACCTGTATTCTTTTCACAGTCATTCAGTTTTGTCCATAATATCTGCCAACATATCAAGTGAATGGCATTTCTTACCTGTTGGGTGACATAGCATTTCATTCCTGTAAGATCTAAGTACTTGGTGGTCTTGTCTTTATTAGGTTGTTGCAGTTCCCCATTATTAAGACTATTGGGCAAAAAAAATATTGTAAATTCCCTGGATCCAAATGGTGTTCCTTGTGTCTGTTACACAGCATCAATACAATTGTCCCTGGTAATCATGATCAATCATCCTGACCAGAATAACCCCCTCTCTGAATGTTGGTTTACCATTATATATAAAAATAAAATCATCAAGAAATGGTAGTAGTATTCAAATCACTTGAACCATGATAATGTTTGGTATAAAACATTCATCTCTTGAACTTCAGGATGGCTAAACCCATTGAGCTCAAGGTCATAAGGAAAGGAATTGTAGATTTTGCAACTGAGATAGTAGGGATAATAGAGAGAAAAGGCAATCCTACTTTCTTCTTTTGGGACTTGAGATCACATAGAGAAAATGGAACCATATTTTGGTTTTCACTTTAAGAAGTATCCTATATCCTTCTTAAAACAGTACCGAAATTCACAGAATTGTCAGTCAGCTGGTGCCATGGGTGAGCCTTCAGCAGTACATTCCCGTGTTCTGTCAAACTAAAGATTCTGAACAATAGGATATGCTAATGAATTAAGACAAATAAATTCTGTGGGAAGGAGCTCATTGCTTTTTTCTTTTCCTTCAAATCTATACTTTTGCTAATATACCTCTAGCCAAAGATGTCAAAGCAGTTTCCACTCAATCTTTGTTTATAAAACTTCTAAAATTAAGTGTGCTGTGCTATTTGTTCCAAGTAGTGTTTTGTTTTTACTACTTAAATTAATACGCACATGGCCTGTGGGATTATTAATGACATGTAACAACAGCAGATTTGTTTTAAGTCTGTCTCTTTACAATTTATATAATTTGGCCCAAGTACATTAGCACAAAAGCCACTAAAGCAGGGAGCTTTAGGTCAATTGGTTTAAAATCCTTAGTTATTAAGTAACTAAAGGATTTTTTTCTTTCTTTCGAGCAAAAAGATTAAGGAGGAAAATTGGATCATACATCTAATTCAGCATAGGGATTGCATCTGCAAAGTATTCAGAACCAAACTAAGCTTCAAAGGATCTTAGAAGTTGAGTTTCTCCTTCCTTTGCTTTTCTGTCCTAGAGTCTGAGGAGATCTTAGTGTTAGTAATGCAGGTTTTGGCTGCAAAGACAATTATGAGAGTCCCTCCTTTTACTTTTGGGATGATAGAAATTACATTTCTTACATTTTTCTTGCACTTTCTGTCCCTTTGCTGATAATGAGCATAAAAAGTGAGAGCACGAAAAACAAGGATATTTTCCCAAAATGAGTTGCAGGGTCTTACCACAGGCATCAAATATGTAGAGAAATGGTAGTGAAAAGCTTAAGAAATTAACCAACACCAAGCCAGAGTGGTATATGAATTGGAAGTAGTCCTATCACAAAAACTTAACATCAGAAAATGCTGAGATGAAGAACCATAAGTGTTACTTAGATCTCTCTGGTTTTATATGTGTCACAAGGTCAGAAATAAAAACATATTTAAAAATCTTTTCTTCTAAGGTTGCAGATAAATTACAGGATGCTAGTTAAATTTTAATTTCAAATAAATCACAAATATATATTTAGTATAAACATGTCCAAATTACATTGGGACATATTTATTATATTATTTGGGACACTCATACTAAATAATATATTTGTTGTTTATCTGAAATTCATATTAACTTAGTCTCCTGTATTTTTGTTTGCAAAACCTGGCAATCCTATGTTTCTTTTCTCTAAATTCTCCTAGGAAAATTATTTTTATAATCTGACAAGTTCTTGAGATTTTAATACTCTGATTAGAGTATTGGGTAAGAAGTATTGATAATTACTAAAAGAGGATATATTTATTTAGAATAGAAAGAATGTGAGGATTCTCATGAGAGGACAAAATAGGTCTGGGGAGTGGCAGCTGGGGTAAGAATATGAGGAGTGGGTAGAGGTAGATTCTAATAATGGGTTGAAGACATAGAAGAGAGTTTGGGAAATAGGTGTTATATTATGAGAGGGATTTAGAATAGAATTGGGCAAAGATGGTTTTTAGAAAGTCTTGCTTCTTGTTGTAAAATATAATTCCTCTTTTGGTGTCTCATGAATCGATTTCAAGAAAGATATTACCCTTCTGGTTTTTCTGGGATGTGTGTGTGTTTATTAAGTGTTAGATTTACTTTTTTAAAATTTTGACATCTAGCTAGAATTGGCTAATTGATGGCCCAATTTAGATAACATCAAGTACAATGCATATTGATCATTTTCAGAGCATGGGGATGGTCTTGTCAAAGACCCAAAATGCTACCAATAATAATGTAAAACAGCAATTTAGTAGAAGGGTTTGGAGTGGTTTGTGTAGAAAAAAAAAATCTCATTCTAAATAGTAGCCATAAAACAGACAACTGTAAACTTCTAAATTTAGGAAGTCATTTCAGTGAAAGATCCTTGTTGGGGGTGCGTCATTTCTAGTTCTTACAGACTCACTTGTTGGGGGTGTGTTATTTCTAGTTCTTACAGACTCACTTGTCAGTTCAATAGTTCTGCTTCAGGGATTCCCATTAAGTTCTTGAATTACAGGCCCATGTCTGACTGCCCCTAATTATAACTGCAAAATGAGCTGTAACTAAAAATGTCATTTAGTTCCCCATTAGCATTTATATCATTGCACTACAGTTTTGAATTTCTGCCTTGGTGAGGACACTTGAAATTTCAAAGCAGATTGTAAACTAAGAAATGACCAATAATAGGGCCATTTTTCAGGCTAACAGTGTAAGTCAACTGGTTTTTGAGGGTTTGACAAAAGTGGGATTTAGGAAGACTAAGAATACATTGAGGCCGAGTTTAAAGAGAGGAAAGGGTACCAATAACAAATACAATAGGCCGGCGCGGTGGCTCACGCCTGTAATCCCAGCACTTTGGGAGGCCAAGGAAGGTGGATCACAAGGTCAGAAGCTCGAGACCACCTTGTCCAAAAGGGTGAAACCTCATGTCTACTAAAAAAAGAAAAAAAAAAAAAAAGCCAGGCCTGGTGGCATGTGCATGTAATCCTAGCTACTCGGGAGGCTGAGGCAGGAGAATGGCTTGAACCCGGGAGGTGGAGCTTGCAGTGAGCCAAGATTGCGCCACTGCACTCCAGCCTGGGCAACAGAGCGAAACTCCATCTCAAATAATAATAATAACAATAATAATAAACATTCAAGCACCCACCATTCAAAACTTTTAAAAATGTTAACATTCCTGCTTAGATATATTTTCTGTTAAAAATATAAAGTAGATAAAAGTATAATATTGAGTCACCTTTAGTTGCTACCTCTCCAAGGGCTACCACCATCAAGATTTTGGTGTATAACCTTGAAACCTATGTTTACTTCTACCTGTAAGTCATAAATTGGACAAGCATAGGTTGTGGAATTTAATGATGGAACAATCCCATGTGTCTCCTTTTCCTTTTAGCAGATGATCTGGATATTTATGCTTTTCAAGTAGTAGACAGAAATTTGGGTAGTCTATGGCATTTCTGGCAGCCCTTGGTTAAAAGAGAGTTACATGGTTATTTAATGCACTATTTTCTTAATTTGGTAATTAAACTTTCCAGTCTTGTAGAATCACTACAGTCCTACATATTAGTTAAAACTCCATACCTGATTTAATGTTGAAACTTTTCCCCATTCCTAGCCTGGTTCAGGAGCATAAGGAAAGTTTGAGGTTGGAAAAGCAGAGATGTGGTTTTTCTTCTCTCTGCCTTGAGTTTCTACAGGGCTTTCCTTGGCTTCTTAACCTTGATTCTGTGTCCTGCAGGATGGAAGGAAGTTGAGTAGGGAGGAGGTGTAAGGAGACAGGCAAAGTTCTGACTTAACAGGTAAAAGTTTGTATCAGTCAATGTCCTAGCAGGGAACATGTGCAAATGGAGTGATGGCCAAAAGTGTAGTGAAAGGAGTGTTTTCTAAGGGAAAGTGAAACATCCCCAGTGAAGGTGTAAAGCCACTACCATCCCTGAGATCACACCCAACAGCTTTGGCCTTAAGTGGAGAAATACAGGCACTGCCCATCTGCAGCCCAGCTGTGAGAATGCCAGGGGGATAAATAAACCAGGATCTTTTACTCTACCCTCCAAGATCTTCCACTGCCTAAAACCAGCCAGCATCTAAAGGTTTGATGCAGTCCATACAGGTAAGCCTTCAGGAGTGTAGAGAGTGGCAGGCTTTTGCAGCTAAATCTTTCTCTTTTGGGTACATTGATGGATCTCAAGTAGATTGCTGTTTCTCTCCCCTACCCCTGCTTAACTTATAGGGTACTCCTGTCTGCATTTCCCAGATTAGGGAAAATGTATCCTGATTGCAGTTTTTTGCTGTCCCTGTATTAAGCTTCCCAATTCTAACTATGTCTATTCCTCCAGTGATGCTCTTTCTTCCACCTCGCCTACATCTGGCCCAAGGAAATCGCTGATACATGCTTGGCCCTAAAACATAATGAGAGTATATCAAAATGGAGTAGCATGTTACCTTCAACCTACTTTCAGATCAGGAGGTCCACTCATCTCCGTCCTTTTATGATTTTCCCGATTAGATTCAGAAATGGATCCCAGACTTTTGGGACGTGTAGTAGGTTTTCTGAATGAAATACTTAACTAAGTACAGAGAGAATCAATTTATCACATACTGTTCTGTTTTTGCCTTATGGTTTCTGTTCCATTTTTATTGTCTTTGAATATTTAAAACATTCTTAGTCTAAATGTCACTTTTAGAATAATCTTGTAATTCTCGTTTGGAATTATCTTGTATTTCACAAGTGGCAGTTTATGATTTTTGATAACGTCACTGACATATTTTTTATGGGAGTGCCCAAGTTATAGAAGTGACTTTACAGAGATGACTTAACATTTTGCCTCTGTTAGGACCATATTTTTTTTGATTATAGACTATTTTTATGTTTAGTCCTTGTCTTGAGATCCATTATCCTACGAACTGTGTGTTTTGGCCCTCACATGGGTGTAGCATAGGAGCCAGGTTCAATAGCCTTGTTTATTTCTACCCATGGCTCCAGAAAAGTGGCAGTTTCCTTGTTGCTTTTATGAGTTAGTGGGTAGATTTTTGTATAGAATAATTTTGAGATATCCTGGCTTTGTGAACAGTAGGCCCTTAGCTTGAACACCTCTTGCATACAGGGGATAAAACTATAAGTCCTGGATGTTGTCTTCTGAAACATTAGTAAACCACGTTGAGTTATTAGATGTTTTATTCTTGGTTTCAAGCTGTAATATTTATAATATTTTGTCATTTTTTAAATCTGGCATTCCTGTATATTTAGATTATATGTGTCAGAGGTGACATATCTGCTTACTCTGCTTTATTAACTCAACGTAAGTAATTTTAGTTTAAAAGGGATATTTTTTGGTAACAAATTGGGTATTTTCATTTCTGTGTAATTTTGCTCTTATTTCAGTAATGCAGTATAGGCCACATAACATAATTTCTACTAGTTTAATCCATTGAGTAAGGGCTCCAAAATTTAGAAAAATACTACAAATGCATTTCTAGGATGAAAATTTTTATTTGCGTGTTAGTATGAAAGTAATCAATCACAAAATGTCATATTTCTATATGTCTATATATTCTACAAGTACAATTACATTCTACTGTAAATGGTGAGTGGAAATTTTTTCTATTATACATAATAAAAATCAAAAATAGGGAAAGGCATTCCAGTTTGCATTTGGTTTTAATATTAAGAATAATAACTTAGTTCTCACAATAAATTGTTAGATACAATGAAATATTCATGTACAATATTTATGGTCTTTTAATTTTTACTTATTTGATTATGTAATTTCAAACACATGAGGCATTATTCTTAAAAATGGATAAGCAGAAAAGTCTCCCAGAAATTTAAAAAGGAAAAGAACAAAATATGATACATTGGAAAACTACTTGTGAATTCCCATCTAATATTTTGAAGTTCAAATTACAGCCATGTACCACATAATGACATTTTGGTCAATGATAGACGATGTATATGATGGTGGTTCCATAAGATTTTAATAGCGTATTTTTACTGTAACCTTTCTATGTTTAATACACAAATACTATTGTGTTACAATTGCCTATAGTATTCCATATACTAACATGCCGTACAGGTTTGTAGCCTAGGAACTATAGGCTATGGTACATAGTCTAGGTATGTAGTAGGCTATACCATCTAAGTTTATGTAAGTACATTCTATGATGTTTGCACAATGACAAAATCGCCTAATGAAGCATTTCCCAGAACATATCCCTGTTGTTATATGACACATAGCTATTATCACTAGGTTTGAGAAAATAAATGGACAAACAGGAATTCTATTGGAACTATAGAAATACAAATGAGTAGAAAATTTATTCATTAATATTATAAATCCTATTACTGATTTTAAATGCTTCTTTTTATAACACTAACATTAATGCAGAATGAAGACTGGATTGCTACACATTAGACCTGAAAATGGAATATTACACTAATTCTGGTCTGAAGCCTGTGGGTAAGATCTTTTAAGTCATTACGTAGAAATAAACCAGATAGTCATGGCGTTGAACATAAGGATTTACATCATTTTCCCATCCATGTCTTGATTAACATCTCAGTTTTGAAGAGAGCTTAATAAAATATCAATGGGAATTAGGTTGTTATAGGGAAGTAATATAAGAGTGAACTATTTACAAGATATTGGAAAACAGCTTCAATTATGAAATGTGATATTTTTCTCTGCCTGAAAGTCACAGGAAGCTTTACGTTGTAAAATAATATTAATATGTAAAAACAATAAACTTTTTTCCTTCAGAATTTTCTGCTTTATGTTTATAGCAACAGTTTCTTGAAATCAAAGGTAATATCTGATAATTAATATCCCATTTTATATTAATAGTCAAATAATCATAATTGCACCAGTTAATTCTCTAGTACATGCTATTTTTCCGAGAGATGAAGGAAAATTTTGTTTTTGGAGCATGTGTCTGCAGAGGTTGATAGATGATTCTGAGAGTAAAGAAGGTAGAAATGTCATGGTGCAGATTTTCTTCTATCTCAGAAAGCAAAGCTCTGGGTTAGAGGAAAATAAGTGAGGATGATCAAGTTTAGATCTTATTTTGTCACCTCTTACTCAAACTTATCTTCAAACTATGTTAGTTTGAATTATTGTACAAAACCACAGCAAAATCAGACTTTTTTAGATTTGCCTTCTGGGTTTTATGATTTACCTGACATATTTTTAGTACTCTTTTTAGTTGATCACTCATCATTCTCTTTTAATAAAGTGGAAACAACCTTTAACCTTGGTTTCAGTGACTCCACATTGTGTGGAGTTTCATTTTCTCACTCACTTGAAATTACCATTCTCTGCCTTTAATTTTCAATTTCACTGTTAATTTAAGACTCAATCTAAAACAACGAAGAGGTATGACTTTTTTTCAATATAATTTGCAACTCTTTTAGACTACAGGAGAAAAATATGATTAGTGTAATAGACGAAAAAGAATTCAACGAAGTGCAATAATATTTGTAATGAAAATATTCAGCAAATTAGGAACACAGGTAATACTCCTTAACTTTATACAAGCCCAACACACATGTCTCCTATAGCTGATAAATTAGGTGTCAAAAAATTAATAAAGATATAGAACAGCACTCTCCAACAAAAATATATGTAAACCTCATATGTAAGTTGAATCAATAATTGAAATTACTCATATATAATTCAAAATATTTAAAAAGTAAAAATAAAGTTAATACACTTCTAAATAATTCATAGTTCAAAGAGAAAAGTCATAAGAAAAATGTAAAATACCTTAAAATAAATGATAATATGAATGAATAACAAAGCAACTTGTCTGTTGGATATAGCTGGATGAGTCAGTAAAGGAAAATTTATGGGATTATGTATACCTTGCTGTATGTATGTCTCATCTCAACAGCAACAATAAAATGTAAAAATAATAGATGAGTCTTGTTTCAATTAGGAAAGGGTCAAGACTATGTATATAAAACACCAGTGAAAATGTGCAAAGAACGAGAGTCAAAAGATATAACGTCCAAATGTAATGCTCATTCTTAGTTAGATTCCAAAAAATAGTAGTGTGTATATTGTGAAAGTTTGAATAGACTTAATTACAGCTTATATTAGAAAAATTTTAATTTTGTTATGTGTGATACTAGTGTATTATAATCTAGGAAGACAACCTTATTTTTTGTAGATACATGTGTAAATTTGTAATTTACTTTGTAAATAGTAGTAGATAGTGTAAATTTGCAATTTACTTTGAAATGATTTAGGAAATGGACATAAATGTATATGTGTGTGTGTGTAGAAGAGAGAGAGAATGCAAAGAGAAAGAAAAACTTGGCACAGTGTTAATAATTATTAAATATGTGGTTCAATGATACTATTCTTTCCACTTACTTGAAATGTTTTCTAATTTAATTATATGTTTTACAATATTTCTACATTATAAATTATAAATAAATATGATTAGAACATATTTGCATTTATTACATATTGTATAATAAAAATATAAAATATTTTAATAAAAAATTTCAGGTAAAGAAAAAAAAAGGAATATTAGATAATGTGGGAATTTGCAAATTCTTTAAATAAGTCGCTGTTTTTCCATTTATTCAGCTTCACTGATGATCCGTCCTAGTTCAAGATAGTTTAGGTTCAGAAATATTCTCAGATATCTCTAGTTTGTGGTTTACTTGAGCCAAAACTACCAGATGGGCTCTGTGGTGAGCTTCAGCCACATGGAAAAGCTAGGAAACACTGCTGACCTTGACTTTGGTCTGATCCTTGGAAACCTGCATGTGATGCTGCACATCATCAGGATCCAGCTTAGATCGCTTACTGTGTGATGAGACAGTAGTGCATGCAGCTGAACTCGATATTGACATGGCTCTCTGGATTTTACTAAGACTTTTTCAGTCCATTGGAAACTGATTTCATATAACAGAAAAAAACAAACGGCTTGCTCCAAAACTTTTTGAACAAATTCAATGGAAATCTAACAACTGACAAGCTTAACTCTGTTCCAAAGGAGTATGCAAAAAAAATGTTTCTAGCTAATCCAATAATATACTAAAAGGAAATAAAGTAGACAGACTAGGGAGAAAGAAAACTTTCATTGTTCAGACAGCATAATCATCTATGTAGAGAGCCTGAAAGAATAAACAAAACAAATTCTGGAATTAATAAACAATTACAGCAGAATTGCAGAATACGCATTTAATGTAGAAAAGTCAATTGTTTTCCTGTGTAACAGAAATAAATAAATGGCATTTGAAATTAAAAATATAATATAATTTACATCAACACCTTCCCAAATGAAAACTTAGGTATTAATCTAATAAAATATGGACAAGATTTATATGAGAAAACTATAAAAACACTGATTAAAGAAATCAAAGAATAACAAATGTGAATATATTCCATATTCACCAATATAATGTTATCTTAATTTACACAATCCCAATCAAAATCTCAGCAAGTTATTTTGTGGATGCTGTGATTTCTTTTTTCCTTTTTCTTTTTTTTTCAGACTGGGTCTCTCTCTCTTGCCCAGGCTGGAGTGCAGTAGTGTGATCATGGCTCACTGTAGCCTTGAGCTCTTGACTCAAACAATCCTTTCGCCTCAACCTCCTGAATAGCTAGGATTCTAGGCAAGCACCACTATGCCCAGATAATTTTTAAAATTTTTGTAGAGATGGGGTCTCATTATGTTGTCCAGGTTATTCTCAAACTACTGGGCTCAAGCAATCCTCCCACCTCAGCCTCCTAGTATGCTGGGATTATAGGTGTGAGACTCTGCACTCAGCTGATACTGTGTATATGGAAAAGCTGGATTCTAAAGATTATATGCATAGGCAAAAGATCCAGAATAGCCAATGCTGTATTAAAGAAGAACAAAGTTGAAGGACTGAGAATATCTGAGTTAAAGACTAAAAAGCTACAGTAATCAAGACAGGATGATATTGGCAAAAGAACAGACAGATCAATGAAAGAGAATAGAGAGCTTAGAAATAAACTTAAATAAAAATTATATGCAAAGGCAAAAGATCCAGAATAGCCAATGCAATATCAAAGAAGAACAAAGTTGAAGGACTGACACTATCCAACTTCAAGACTAGCTATAAAGCTACAGTAATCAAGACAGTGTTGTATTGGCAAAAGAATAGACAAACAGATCAATGGAAGAGAAGAGAGAGCTCAGAAATAAACTTAAATAAATGTAATCAACTAATCTTTAACAAAGGAGCAGAGATAATACAATTGAAAAAACAATAGTTTTTTCAAATAATGGGTGCTGGAACAATTGAACATCCACATACAAAAAACAAAACAAAACAAAACAAAAAAACAAAATATTAATCTAGATGCAGACAATACCCACTTTACAAAAATTAATGCAAAATGTATCACAGACCTAAATGTAAAATGCTAAACTATAAAACTCCTAGAAGATAACATAAGAGAAAAACTAGATGACCTGGGGCTTGGTGAAGATTTTTGCAGTTGCAATGCCAAAAGAACAATCCATGAAAGAACGAATTGATAAATTGGACATCTTTAAGACTAAAAATTTCTACTCTGTGAAAGACATTGTCAAGACAATGAAAAAACAAGCCACAGATTAAGAAAGTATTTGCAAAAGACATACCAGTAAAAGACTTATTACAAATATACAAATAACTCCACAATAAGAACACAAATAAATCAATTAAAAATGAATCAAAGACCTTAACAGACAATTCACCTGAGAAGACATAGGGATAGATAATAACAATATAGCTGTATTCACAATAGGGATAGATAATAACAATATAGCTGTATTCACAATAAGCATTAGAAAAAATGTTGGACATCATATGTCATCAGGGAGATGCAAATTAAAAGAACAATGAGATACCACTACATACCTATTAGAGTAATCAAAAAAATACATATATATGGTGGATGCAGTGGCTCATGCCTGTAATCCCAGCACTTTGGGAGGCTGAAGCAGGCGGATCTTGAGGTAAGGAGATTGAGACCATCTTGACCAACATGGTGAAACCCCGTCTCTACTAAAAATACAAGAATTAGCTGAGTGTGGTAGCACGCACCTGTAATCTCAGCTACTCAGAAGGCTGAGGCAGGAGAATCGCTTAAACCTGGAAGGTGGAGATTGTATTGAGCCGAGATTGTACCACTGCACTCCAGCCTGGCAACAGAGCGAGGCTCCCTCTCAAGAAAAAGAAAAAGAAAAACAACAACAATAACAACAACAACAATGAGGTACCACTACATACAAATGAGAGTAGTCAAACACTGATAACACCACATCGTGGTGAGAATGTGGAGCAATGGGAAGTCTCGTTCATTGCTATTTGGAATGCAAAATAGTACCACTATTTTGGAAGACATTTTTGCAGTTCCTTATAAAACTAAACATACTCTTACCATATGATATAGCATTTGTGCACCTTGACATGTACCCAAGAAGTGAAAACTTACGTCCATACAAAAACCTGTACATGGATATTTATAGCAGCTTTATTCATAATTTCCAAAACTTGGAAGCAACCAAGGTGTCCTTTAGTAGGTAAGTAGATAGATAAATTGTAATGTCTCCAGACAATAGAATATTATACATCCCCCAAAATAAGTGAGGTACCAAGCAATGAAAACACATGGAGGAAATGTAAATGTGTATTACTAAGAGAAAGAAGCCAATCTGGAAAAGCTACATACTGCATGATTTCAATGATACAACATTTTGTAAAAGGCAAAATTATGCAGGCAATAAAAAGATGAGTTCTTGCCAAGGGTTGAGGAGAGGGAGGAATAAATAAGCAGAGTACCAAGGATTTTTATAGCACTGAAATTATTCTGTATTGTACTGTAATGGTGGATCTATGTCATTATACAATTTTCCAAGCCCATAGAATGTGCAACACTGAGTAAACCCAAATAGAAACTATGGCCTATGGGTGATGATTACATGTAAATGTAGGTTCATTAATTGTAACAATTGTACCATTCTGGTGGGGAATATTGGTAATGGGGGAGGCTATGCATGTGTCGGCCAGGGGGCATATAGGAAATCTCTGTACCTGCCACTCTCTCAATTTTTCTGTGAATCTAAACATTATCTAAAACATAAAGTCTATTAAAAAATTAAGTCCATCTTAGAAAATAACAACCTAAACCACTACCTAGACGAACCAAGAAGAGAAAGATCCAAATAAACACAATCAGAATTTTAAAAGGAGACATTACAACTGACACAGATGAAATACAAAAGATTATCAGAGATTTCTGTGAACACCTGTATACTCACAAACTAGAAAACCTCGAGAAAAATGGATACATTCCTGGAAACATTTAACCTCCCAAGATTGACCCGAGGAAATAGAAATTCTAAGCAGAACAATAATAGTAGTGAGATTGAATCAGTAATAAAAGATGTCCCAACAACAACAAAAAAGCCAAAGATCAGATGGATTCACGGTATATTCTGCCAAACATACAAAGATGCTGGTACCAATCCTACTGAAAATGTTCCAAAGAATTGAAGGGGAGGGAATCCTCCGTAACTCATTCTATAAAGTCAGTATGATCCTGATACCAAAGACAGACAAGGACAGAACAACAATAACAAAAAATACAGAACAATAGTCTTGATGAACACAGATGCAAAAATCTTTAACATCATACTAGCAAACCAAATCCAATAGCACATCAAAAAGATAATAAACCATGATCAAGTGGATTTTATTCCAGGGATATAAGGATAGTTCAACATGTACAAATCAATAAATGTGACTCATCACATGTACCGAATTAAAAACAAAAACCTCATGATCATCTCAGTAGATGCAGAAAAAGCATCTGATAAAATTCAGTGTATATTCAGGATAAAAACCCTAAGCAAACTAGGCATTGGATAAACTTACCTCAAAATAATGAAGGCCATATACAACAAACCCACAGCTAGCATCACACTGAATGGGGAAAAGGTGAAATCAATTCCCCAAAGAACTGAAAAAAGACAAACAAGACCACTTTCACCACTCCTATTCAACATATTGCTAAAATTCCTAGCCAAAGCAATTAGAAGAAAGAAAAGAAAAGGATAAAGAAAAAAAGGGAGGGAGAAAGGGAGGAAAGAAGGAAGGAGGGAGGGAGGGAAGGAAGGAAGGAAGATCATCCAACTTGGAAAAGAGAAAGCAAAATTATCTTGGTTTGCTCACAATATGATTATATACCTAGAAAACCCTAAAGACTCCTTCAGAAAGCTCTTAGATTTGATAAACGAATTATGTAAGGTTTCAGAATATAAAATCAACGTACAAAACTGACATTTCTATACAACAGTAACAATCAAGTGGAGAACCAAATCAAGAACTCAATCCTATATATAATAGCTATAAAAAATAAAATAAAATTCCTAATAGTATACTTAACTAAGGAGGTGAAAGATCTCTACAGGGAAAACTACAGAAAACTGATGAAAGAAACTGTAGATAACACAAATCGAAAAACATTCTATGCTCATGGATCAGTAGAATTAATATCGTTAAAATGACCATAATACACAAAGCAATAGACAGAGTCAATACAATCCCTATCAAAATACCAAAGTCATTTTTCACAGAATTAGACAAAAGTCCTGAAATTCATATGGAACCTAAAAAGACCCTGAATAACCAAAGCAATTTGTAGTAAAAAGAATAAAGCTGAGGGCATCACATTACCTGACTTCAAATTACACTACAAGCTATATAACCAATACACGTACATGGTACATGGTACTTGAGTAGAAATAGACACGTAGATCAATGGAAAAGAATAGAGAATCCAGAAATAAAGTTACATATCTACTGCCAACTGACCTTTGACAAAGTCAACAGAAACATAAACTGGGGAAAGGACACCCTATTCAATAAATGGTGCCTGGAAAACTGTATTTCTATATGCAGAACAATAAAACTGCACCCTCACTTCTCACCATGTACAAAAATTAACTCAAGATGGACTAAAGACTTAAATGTATGACCTAAAACTATGGAAATATTCGAAGAAAACCTAAGAGAATGTCTTCCTGTCTTCCGGACATTGGTGTAGGCAAAGAATTCATGACTAAGACCCCAAAAGCACAAGCATTGGAATCAAAAGTAGACAAATTGGACTTAGTTAAATTAAACAGCTTCTGCACAACGAAAGAAATAATCAGCGAACAGACAGTCTGCAGAATGAGAGACAATATTTGCAAAGCATGAGTCTTACAGGGTATTGATATCCATAATTTACAAGGATGTCAAACAGATCAACAACAATAACAAAACAAAAGTAGCCCCATTAAAAGGTTGGTGAATGACATGAATAGATATTTTTCAAAAGATGACAAACAAATAGCCAACAGGCATATGAAAAAAGGCTTAACATCACTAATCATTAGAGAAATGCAAATGAAAACCACCATGAGATATCATCTTACACCGTCAGAATAGCTATTATTAAAAGACAAAAAGTAACAGATGTTGGCAAGGATGCAGAAAAAAGGGAACGCTTATACACTGTTGGTGGGAATGTAAATTAGTACAACCTCTATGGAAAACAGTATCGAGATTTCTCAAAGAGCTAAAAACAGAACTACCATTTGATCTAGCAATTCCACTACTGAGTATCTTCTGAAAGGAAAAGAAATTACTATATCAAAAAGATACCTGCACTTGCTTGTTTATAGCAGCACTATTCACAATTGAAAAGTCATGGAATCAATCTAAGTGTCCATCAATTGATGACCGGATAAAGAAAAGTTAAGCAGAACATTAATTTTTCTTAATTCAAGCTTTCACCTAGATTGTCAATGTGTGTTCATTTTCTTCCAACTCCATTCGAGGCTCATTCTTGCTAGTAGATCAAAGGACAGTTAATGAAAAGAAGTCACCCTTTCCTTCATGGGCTTGTTTATCATGCCAGTTTCAATTCTGAAAATAGAAAACATTTTCTTCGGGTTGAACTTAACTTTTAAGTAAACTAGCTGGACTTGTAGAATCACACCCAAAATATCTTTGGACTTCTTTTCTCTTTCATGAAAATGAGCTTGGATTATTGCTCTTTAATTATCAGTTTAAGAATCTGTGGCTACTTAAGAGAGAGTACTCTTTTGTTTAAATTAAACGTGAATATGGCTATATTTTCAGAAAAGTTCTTGGTAAATTTTTAAATATTTAAGTCTAATATGTGAGTTTTATATTTTTCTTATATTTTAGTTGTAATTACTACTCCATTGTATCATCAGTATTAAAGTATTATATGTATAGTATAGTTGATCAGTAGAGAGGTGAAAATCCAAAGGTAATTTTGGTTTGATGAGAGTTATTTACTATAATTCTATGACAAATGTAAAACTTGACTTTTACTTCAACAGTGATTTTTTAATACAATCATGTAAATATGACCTATCATAACTATGGGGTACAACTGAAATTTTAAGCATGTTTAGAGAGAAATTTATATTATAAAACATTTCTATTAAAATAGAATAAAGGGTAAAGCTTATCAACTACATGGCTTGGTAAGTAAGTAAGAAATGGAAGAGAACCCAAAACAAATGAGGAAAAAAATAAAGATAACAAGAGAAACAAAATATTCAAGAGAAGACAACTAAAAGACAAACTTGTTTCTTGAAAGATAGCAAAATAAAAAACTCAACTGAGATTTTGTTTTAACCTAGGGAAGGCACAAATAAACAATATTAGGGCAGAAGAGGAGCATAATTAGAGGAATGACAAGTTTTTTAAAATATAGTAGAAGTATCATAATTTTATTCCATTAAATTTAAATAACTAGACAAAATAAACAACATAAACATAGAGTAGGTCTTGGAAACCTGCATGACAAAAGTTTTTAAAATGAGATTTACGGCACAACCTAATTTAGGCAAATTTGAAAGATACACTTAAAACATCATTGTATATTTTACAGGAGTATGCACATCATTTTAGCTTTTTAAAATTAATTTTCTAGCTATAATTTATGAACAACAATACAAGTCAATCATTTTAAGGACATGGCTTCATGTGTTTGATAGATATACACAACAATATACGCACCACTAAAATAAAGATATAGAACATTTCAACCAATGCCAAATATTCACTTATGCTTCTTTGCAGTCAGTTTTCCCCCGCCTCAACCACAGTCACTCATTGACCTACTTTCTATCTCTAAAGATTAATTCTGATAATTATATTTTGAGTTGATTATTGTGTATGGTGTGAGGTAAAGGGGAAGGTTCATTTGTTTATGCCATATGAATATAGGACTTCCAGCACAATTTCTGAAAAACACTAACATTTCTCCATTAATTTTTTTTTTTTGCTACTCATGTCAAAATGTTAAAATGTAATTAATAATATACTATGGATCTATTTTCGGTCTCTCTCTTCTGTTTCATTGATCCGTATGCCTGTCTGTCTACCAACATTATATTGCCTTCATTATTATAGCTTTATGTCTTGAAAATAGGTCTATACACTAAGTAAACTCTGTCTTCTAGTTTTTTTTTTTTTTAATTAGTTCGGATATTTTAGTCGTTTGCATTTCTATTTAAATCTTTAGGCAAATTTCTTTTGAGATTTTGAACTGGGTAGTGTTAAATAACTATCCAGTGTTAATTTTCAGATAAATTTGGGAAGAATTAATATCTTAGCAACATTGAGTCTTCCCATCTATAAACATGACATGTCTCTTTATTTCCTTAGGGCTTAATTCCTCTCAGTTAAGTTTTAGAGTTGTCACATATCTTGCACACAGTAATACCTATTGCTACACATTTTATGGTTTTCATGCCATTGTAAAGGACAATAACTGATAAAATTTTATAAATATATATATAAATTTTTATAAAATTTTATCAGTGTCCTTTTATTCATCCAATACATATTTATTGTGTCCACTATATGCCAATTCTTTCAAAACTTTTTCCATTTGTTTGTTACAAGTATGTAGAAAGTGTAGAAATATAATTGATTTTTGTATAATAATCTCGTATCCTAAAACTTTACTAGTTTATTAATTCCATTTGCTTTATTTGTAGATTTTTTTGAATTCTCTGCATATGTTATCATGAAATCTTTACATTGTTTTACCTCTACATTTTAAATCTACGCAAATTTTTTAACTTGCCTCATTTATTGGTTGGCTAGATTCTTTAGTACTATGTTGAATACAAGTGGTGAAACGGAAGCCATTTTTTTGTTTCTAGTCTTAGAGAAACAAGTGTTTCATTAACAAAAGTGTTCAGCACTTCAGCATTACATCTGTCAGCTATATGTTTTCCATAAGTGTTCTTCAGACGAATAAGTTCTTTCCTGTTCTTGGTTTACTGATAGTTTTTATTATAAATGCGTGTTACTATTTTCCGAATGCCTTTTAGAAATATACTGAGATTAGCATGTAATATTTTTCCCATTATCCTGTCAATATGGTGAATTATAATATTTACTTTTTAATGTTAGAGCAGCTTTGCACTTCTAGGATAAGACCCACTTGATCTTTTCTTCTGTTCCATCTTATCTTCTGTTAAGACCAACCAGTGATTTCTTTTTAATTTCAAATATGCTAATTTGTAGTTTTTGAGATTGTTTGGTCTTGTCTCTCATCTTTCATTTCTTTACTCATTGTGTTAATAAGTCCTTGAGCATATTTATAACTTTTTCAAAGTTCTTTGCTAATTCAATCATTCTGTCATGTTTGAGTCTATTTCTTTTCGTTGTTCCTTTTTCTTTTCTTTTCTTTTTTTTTTTTTTTTTTGAGACAGAGTTTTGCCCTTGTTGCTCACGCTAGAGTGCAATGGCACAATCCCTGCTCACCACAACCTCTGCCTCCCAGGTTCAAGCGATTCTCCTGCCTCAGCCTCCTGGGGTAGCTGGTATTACAGGCATGTGCCACTATGCCTGGCTAATTTTGTGTTTTTAGTAGAGACAGGGTTTCTCCATGTTGGTAAGGCTGGTCTTGAACTCCTGACCTCAGGTGATATGCCCGCCTCGGCCTCCCATAGTGCTGGGATTACAGGCATGAGCCACCGTGCCTGGCCGAGTCTGTTTGTAATGACTGATGTTTCTCCAGATTATGGCTTTTGTCAGCTGCTTCATCATATGTCTACTATTTTTTTTAGATGCTCGTTATTGAGCATATTGCATTTTTTAAGTGTGTTTTGTTGTCCATCTATTTATTTATTTATTTAAGGAGATGGAATATCGCTTTGTCTCCCAGGCTGGAGTGCAGTGGCGCGATCTTAGCTCACCGCAACCTCTGCCTCCCAGGTTCAAGTGATTCTCCTGCCTCAGACTCCCGAGTAGCTGGGACTACAGGTGCACGCCACCACACCTGGCTAAATTTTTGTATTTTAGTAGAGAGAAGGTTTCCCTATGTTGCCCAGGCTGGTCTGAAATTCCTGAGCTCAGATAATCCGTCCGCCTCGGCCTCCCAAAGTGCTAGGATTACAGGCGTGAGTCACCCCGCCCGGCCTTTGTTGTCCTTTAAGAGAGAGTTAAATTTTTTTGTAGGTAGCAGTTATATAACTTGTGGACTCGCTGAGGCTTTGTTTTGAAAATTATTACGGCAATTCTAGCTTAGCCTTACTAATTTTGCCTTACTCTTTGGGGGTACCTCATGAATTTCCTGGGTATTCTACAAGATCTTTCCACTCTGGATTGCAAGAATTTTACTATCTCTTAGTGTAGTCTGAGCTCTAGGAATTGTTCATCTGATTATTCTTTGCCTCTGCCTAACTTTGTGGAGTTTCTATGCTACCATTTATTGTCTGGAAGAGACTCGAGGGGATCACTGCACAGATATCTGAAACGATCTGCTAATCTTCCTCCTCTGCTATACTTTGCCCCCTACCTTCTGACTACCTTAGTCTCTTCTTCCCACCTTTAATCTTCCTGAACTCAGCGTGACTAAAGCTTTCTGCTTGGACTCCCTGTCTTCCTCTGGTGTAAAACATTAGGATAATCACAGAACTCACCTTATGTGTGTTCTTTCCCTCAGGGATGGCAGCCCTGTATACAAGTCTAATGTTTAAAATGGCTTTCTGTAGTCACATGTTTAATAGAGTTGTTTAACGTACTTTTATCTAGTAGTCTAGTTGTTTATGGCAGAAAGGCAAGTCTGATATTAGTTATTCTAACACAAGAGAAGCAGAAGTTCTCCTATACACACACCTTATGGATTTCGATAAACTGTAGCCTGTTTGGGGAATAAAGAGTTAAAAAGCCAAGGAGAAGCCCTGCCTGCATAGATGGTAGGAATACTGTGAACTAGAAAAGTATGTGTTATTCAATTCTGTAAGTATACCTGAGGTACATTTACAAAGTTACATTTAAAACCTGGGTGTCCCCAGGCAGAATTTATAGGAAGGGCTCATTAGACTACATAGTTCTTTAATTATTGGAGTAGTTTGCACGGGGGGTAAATCAGTGTTCAAAACTGTGGCAGCAGCAATCAGTTTGTGGCTGGGGGTCACAGAGGAATTGGGAATGGGCTCAAATAAGGTTGAGAGGGCATAGTTTTGGATGGGAGGAAAGCTTGGGTATACTTAACTCAGAAACCAATTCTGATAGCCGTTATTCCTCCTTCAGTGAGAAATGACTCTGGAGAAATCTCTCGTTGAAGTGCCAGAGGTTCGTTTAGCAGGAGACTGGCATCTTGCTGTAGTACAATGTCTGGAGGTGTTGTTTATGAGATTAAAGGGACTGAGGTAGCTGGGGTGTAGGTCCCACCCAGAGATTACCTGCAAGGTAGCCCCACATGAAAGATTAAGGAGCTGAGCTGCTTGAGTTTTGAAATACCATCCATGGGTGGATGACATAGGCAGTCTGCGTGTCAGATCAGTAGCCTGGGTTGGTTACGGTGGATCCCCCATGCAGAAACATAAGCTAAGAAAGATCCCCTGGCTCCCCAGAAGACTGAGATAACCCTTAGAGGGTTGCGTGACTTGAGGGCATTTCCCGGAAGTCTTTATTCCTAAAATACACCTATTCCTATCATTACTGAAAACTGTTTTTCGCAAAGACCTGGTTAAAATGGCTTGATGGGCTTGATATCTTTGTTCGCCCACTGGCGTGAGTTTGTATGTGGGAAGATCTGCTTCTACTCACTGGTCTAATTCTATGAAGTGCCATAAGATGGCTCCCTGGTGTCTAATTTCCCTAGAACATTCTTTAGGGCTCAAATATCTGAGTATTTAGAGAAGTATGATGAAGTAGTTTCTGAAAGGAAGCCTGAGGTCTTTGGGGTTCTGTAGTCCCAGGTTGGCTTAGCTATCTGGCCCCAGATGCACTTAACAGATGCTTTTCAGGACAAGGCAGCCCCCGACTAGTGGCAGTATGGTTTCCAAGTAGCAATGTCTAAAATATTACTTTTTGTTCATCAGCTTAGCAAAGCTTTTTAAAAAGATATATCTACTTTAGTAAGACTTAATTAATATCATACTCATAAACTTTCTTGTATGAAAATCAACGAATTCTCTTTTGTTATAAATGTGTCAGCGTAAATCAATAATATTTAAAATAATTATATTATTTATTAAATATTTTACCATGAAGGAATGTATCCTAGGTCAATAACAACTCTGTCATAAATGAGTTTTCTGTTTTTACAGCATTATTTATGATAGTAATATTAAGAACAAATCAAATACTCAAATAGAGTAATTAAATTATTTCTGGTAAATTCATTTAAAGCAATACTAGTTAGGAGTCATAGTGTCATTTTTCAGGGCTACCTAATATAATAAAAAATGCTCATATCATAATGCCAAGTGAAAATGTTAGGAGAGTAATCATATACAATTTGATTTCAATCCTTTAGAAATGCCTGTACATAGACAACATAGCCAATTGTGGGAGGCAGTGCACTAAAATGTCAGCAATGGTTACTATTGTCATGATGGAAAAAGTCATTACTTTTGACTTTGTATCTTTATTTTTCCCTACATTCTGTACAATTATTATGTATTATGTGTTAAAAAAGTTCATAGAACTCTATGTATTCTTTTTACAATGTACTAGGTGTCTACAATTAGTTCAGAATAGAAAGTGTTGTTTCTAAAGTAAATCTTGCACTAATTATCAGATTTGATGGATTTTCCCTGTATTGTTAATATCTATTTACAACAGAAGCTGTGACTGTTCCTTTAGACAGATGGCAGAAGCACAGCATTTCTACCTCTTCAGATACCAATTTTCAGGCAAAAAGTAATTTTTAAAAATTTATCAGTTATTGTCCTTTTACTCATCTAATATATATTTTTTGTGTTTCCACTATATACTAGGCAGTGTGCTGTTTGCTGGAAAAACAAGGATGAGTAAAACAGACAAAGTCCCTTCAGCCATGGTGTATATTTATATTGTTATGATAAAATAGATAATTTACTGGAATACATTAGATAATATAAAATAAGGATCAGACATAATCTAAGTGTTACATATGTGCAATAAAGTATTGAAATCTCAAAACAGGACCACACAGTCCTGAACTTTGGTTAAAGATGATTTGAGTAGAACTATTGACACTTACCAGATATGTAAACATGGGGAAGTTATTTAAATTATCTGAGCATCAGTTTCTTATCTGTAAATGGAAGGTAATAATACTTACCTCAGAGGATTTGGTGAATAATAAATGTAATAATATGTAAAATAATAACATGTAAAGTGACTTGTACAATACTTGGCACATAATATAAACTCAATAAAAGTTAGCTATGAGTAACTTTAACAGTTGACTGATATATAATGAGACTAAGAGTATGCAAATAATTAAAAAAGCGATTGAAATACTGAATCAAATTATAGCTCACAATTACTGCAGTAGTTTATACTTATGGAGAGCACAGAGATAATAAGTTCTGAGGTCAATACAAGTAAATGCTGAATGATTAAATAAAGACAAGGCAATGGAACAAAGAATCAGTGAAAAAATATTTCATTAACATAGTGATGAAGAAATAGTGTTAGCAAAGAGGAAGAATAAAAACAATACTGTGAGATAGTGAATTCTAATACTGTTAAATATTTATAATATTCACTGGAATATTTTATCAGATAGTTTTCAGTTTGTTTTGTAAAATCTTTACACTCATTACAGATATGTAATTAAAGTTATGTCACTTTCCAATCTATATCCCATAAAAATGTCGTTTACACAAAAATCCACAGAAAATGTTGAATAAATATTTTTGCTGGTTATTATCCATGTAACCTTCATTCCTGTCCCTGTAACCTTCACTCTGTAAGATGAGGGTCATGATTCTGTGTTGTTGGCATTGCTCAGGAAGAGAGGAAGTCTGAACTCTTTTCTAATTGTTAACTGGAGAAAACATGATGGAATATCTGGAGGTCATCGTAGTTTTTGTAGGACTCAATGGAATACTGATGCAGTAAATTTAAAATAATATTTACATGTGTGGCGAATTAGAGACCATCCAACATTGCATTCCAGGACTTAACAATAAGAAGAGGAAACAGTTGTTGAGTGCTGATTATGGGCCATTCTCTCTTCTAATCGCAGAGTACACAATAACTCATTCAGTCCCACAACAACTTTAGAAAGTAGGTACTAGTATTTTTTCACATTTCACAGATAAATAAACATAAGCAGAGAGAGATGAAATAACCTGTCAAAGGTGGCACAGAAGATGATTTAAATAAAATCAAATCATTTCGTTCCAGGCTTTAGGCCTTGCCATTACGCCTCTATTTTCTACTGCCCAAGATTTAAGAAAAAACAGAAAAACAAACAGAAGATCAATGTGACTTTTTTCAGTTTTAATAATTATTTACTAATTACTGAATAAGCAGAAAACTTTGTTCAATTTCATGTAATATTGTGGCTCAACTAGAATACAATTTAAGAACTTGTTGCAGAAAATAACTTACTAAAGCATTGGAGGCTTAAGGGACTCCAGGAGATAAGTAACTAGATGTAATATTTTCCTTTTCCTCTCTGGATTAAGGTAGCATAATAATAAAGATGATAGTGAAACAGGAAAGGTTCCCATGTCCCCCTCTCAGGGCATGCAATCAGGGTGTGGCTCACTTCTTCAGTGCCCGCTGCTCAAACCTGTAGGGGAGCATACAGATGGGCAGGCTGCGGGGCTCCAACCCTATGGCAGAGTCTCGGGGTGAACGTTTACAGCCGAAGCCCCAGTGGGCGTGTGTTACAGGGTGCTCTTTTAGTTTGCTGTCCATAGGTGGCTTGTGTTAACCAGCTCAATTAGAACCTGTACCTTGTCGCAAGGATAAAAGGTTTTCTGTATCCTGGGTTCTTGCCTTGGTGTACCGGAAGAATCGGATCACATGTGGGCTTGCAGAGTGAGTGTAAAGTTTTATTGAGTGGAAGCAGCTCTTAGACAATAGGGCAGCCAGAGAGGAGATGGTCTTCCCCTGGAATTGGGCCGCTTGGCAGTCCTGGTTCTCCTCCGTCAGCTCCAGCCAAACTCCACCTCATCCGGCCAGTCCATGGCCTGCCAGCATCTATTGGTGTGCTCTTTCCCCACGTGCTCCCCTCCACATCCTCTCAGTGTCCAACTGCTTGTCTTCTTTCGCAGATGTGTGCCTCTCGCCGTCCACTTACTTCTGATCTGCCTGCTAGGGTATCGGGGGTTTTTATAAGCACAGGGTGGGAGCGTGGTGGGCCAGGGTGGTCTTGGAAAATGCAACATTTGGGCGTGAAAGCAGGAGTGCTGTCCTCACCTAGGTTCATGGGGGTGGAGCCCTAGCCAGGGACCTGCCTTTCTCTCAGGGAACCCAGCACTTCCCTGTCCCGCTCCTATATCAATAGTAACAATATCATTGATTAAAAACAAAAATAGCTAATGACGGCTAGTACTATGATTGGCACACAGTAGGTCCTCAATAAATATTTGATGAATTAATGATTAATAATTGAATACTTATATGCAAAAGTGGATCTTATATAAACAACTTAATATGATTTTACCACTTTACAAATGAGGATATTTAGCTATTAAGAAGTTAAGTGATTTATTTAAAGGTCAGCTTTAAAGTGGTAGAGCTAAGATTCAAACATAATTTATCTCATTTTCATTCTTACAGAGCTTTCTGTTTCTAAATTTTCTACAAAGACATCGAACGTCTCTCACTATCTCCATATTTTATAGGATGGAAATAGAAATTCTATCAGGCACTCATCCAACCCAATTATTTTAAAAACTACCTAGTTTGTTTCATAGAGTTTGCTATAATGCCTTTTTATGTTTAAATAATATGTGTAAGCACTATGTAATGCAAAAAGCTCTGCCAAATTTTATCTCATTTGATAGCTTAATACATCTTTGAGATAGATTGAGATGAATTACTGTTATTCCTAGTTTGGCAGATAAGACAAGTGATGGAGAGATCAGCAGCTGTACTCAAGTTGAAGCAGTTAGTCAGCTGTGGAGATGTCTCTAACCCAGCTCTTTTGACTCTAGGCTTCCGTACTTTCCACTGAATTCCTTTGTATTCCTGTAATGCTGGTGAGATTAATGGCAGACATTTTGGGAATCCTTTCTACTTTACAACGTAACTATTGCAGAGAGGGCTCCCTCAGAAGCAGATCCTGGGGCAAGGATATAGTACATGTAATTTATTGGAGAGAAACAAAGGCTGTAGGTAGGGGAGGGCTGCCCAGAATGAAATCACTCCCTCAGCTTCAGCAGTGTTGCCAGTTGACAGACCTCAGCTCAACTTCTCTCTGAGACTTGCCCTTGGTTGAAAAGAACAGCCCTACTCAAGATTATATCACTTTCTTGGGGACAGTCCCTCTCTAATGACTGATCCAATGCAAGAGGAATAAGCCCTTCCCTGTTTCCCCAAGTCAGAAAAACCTTGAAGGGCGTTCTGGGCTCTGGAGAACCATGAAGAATGGGCTGAAACTTTTGTTGGGAATACATCGTGATTCACTTTCTCTATTTGCCCAGTCCCACTTTCTTAACTCTCTCTATCAAATGTTTAAAGATGAGACTGGAAGCATCTTACCGGTCACTCCTTTGTATTTTACTAATTACTGTTGATACTCAAAAGAATAAGTTCTAGAAAGTGTGGTAGGTTAGAATTTACATAAATACTTAATGTGTTGGCAAGAATGTTTTCGAATTTGTTTTCTCCCTCAAAAAACTTTTTTTTTCTATTTGAATGGTTGTGATAAATGAGGCAATGTGTTAGATAATTTCAACTTATTTGAAGAAGACACTATAAATCTTAGTTTTGTTTTTTTTTTTTTACTAGATTATTGTGCTTATTTTGCATTTATTTGGAGCAGACATGATCACCTTAGGTTTTTGCAAGTATAGTCAGCTCCACAAAGGAGTTCAGTGTCAACAAATTTAGGATTTGACGTATGTATCTTAACAGAAAAGTCTTAACGAAAAAAATTGCTGCAAGGTCAAACTTTTTCTACTAAAAGTCAAGATTCCTTGCTTAACCTGGTGAAATTACAGACTTGACTGTATCTGGGATTCCCCAGAGAAGGTGATTCTCCCATCATGATATTTACTAAGCACACCAAGGAGCAAATCAGCCTCAAGGGCCAGAACGTGACACACTGTTTCATCTCTCTGTGTAGCTCTCCCCAGACTCCTTCGTATTCAAACTTAATAAAGATCTAGTTTTGTAGTTAAAATTCAGGTGAAAAACTCAAAGATCCTTATGCTGCCTCACATGCAAAGAGCACAACCTTTACTGATACCATTACCTGAAATTAGCAAAATCATTTTTATGCACTGTACAAGATTTTCCCACTTTCATGTTGGTTATGGTTTTGTTCAAAGGCCAAATTCTAAGAATTGTAATGCAATAAATCCCTTGACCAGCTGACTTCTGTGAACATATTTTAAAACAGCTTGTAATTTTTTATGTATTTTTTTATTTCTGTTGTTCTAATGAAGGTATCTGCTGCAATTCACAGCCCTGATCTAGGTCAAATGAGAACACTTTCCCATTAAATAACATAGAACATATGAGAAAAATATTGGACAGCAGGTGGTGTCAGATTTATATATTCTAGTTTTATAGTATCTTTCTCCAAGAAATCTCCAAGCTCGATATGCAGTACTTGAGTGTAGCATTTGAATAACGTGTATACCTTTGAGAGAGTTTTTCCAAAGCACACACACATTCTTTTCTAATGACTACGCATAATAAAAAGCTTCTTAAATTTGCTTTTAATCAACAGTTTTGTTATTGTTGTGCATTTTGTTTCTAGTCCTCTCAAATTTTATATGGAGGAGGTGTTTGACTGCCTTGCACTATAGTCACTGTGCACTAGTTAGTATTGTATATGAATCTGCACTGAAGTATAAGTTAGAAGATGCATTCAAGTTCCAGGACCTCTTCTTTATTACCTGAGAAAATGGAATAAAAAATTAATCTCTTCAAAAATTACTAAACATCTACTCGTAGGATTGCTGTGCAAATTGAAAAGATATTGTGTGTCAGAAACCTGGACAGTGATTCTATGATGATTCTCAGCAGAGACTCCATGAAAGTTGGCTCCATTCTCTACCTTTTCTGTCCTTTCTGATTCTAAGTTTTCTCATCTGTTATGAATAAAATTTTCCAAAGCACGTTAGAGAAGTAGATCTATATTTATGCTATTTCTACTATATATGTTCTACAAATTCACAATGTCAAAATGACGAAACAGATTGGCATTGCTGTTCAACACTGCTTATGAAAGGAACACAGACATCAGAGAATCACAATTCACTGAAGGATGATTCCCATAGATCCAGCTACCTGAATGAATGCCTTGATCAATTCCTCACAACCCGAATATTGGATTTAACTGTAGTTCTCTCACTATCACAAAGTGATTTTCACTTACAACTGTTGTCTGCATTTTTTCTTCAAGTTCAAATGAAGCAATCAAAAACCATTTTGAGCAGAAACTGTGACCTGAGGAATGAATTAGGCAACAGGTGATGTGTTTCTTCAGCCCTAAGGTTCTTACACTACATATGTAAAGAAAACAAATGGACTTTGAGTTCTAGCTATGACATAATAGTCTACATCAGATTAACTTTCCTATTGAGGGACTGGGAAGAGTAGTAGAAGGTGGGAATATAAAAGCTGGAAAAAGTAGGTACAAAATAAAAATAAAAAAGCTAGTGGAAGTCACTGGAGCATAACCAGTGCAGGTAGAGTTTCAGAGTCTATGATCCTCAAGAGGAGACAAGCACAGTAGGTGAGCTCCATATTCATCCAAGGTTTTTCTTCTGAGGACATTTTCAGAACTTTGTTGCTGGAGAAAGGAGATTGGCAGAATTAATTGGCTGAGAAGACAGAGTTTCAATCTTCTAGCATTTTACAGGCCAAGTCCTGAACAGAAAGGCAATGCAATGATGGAGTTCCAAAATCTGTCTGCCTACTCCTATGAGTCTTTGACCAGCACTTCAATTGTGTGTGTACAGGGAAAGTCACCAAAACAAAACAAAACAAAACAAAACAACAACAGAAAATACAATAAAACATGACATCTGGAAGACTAAAAGGCTGAAAGGAAATTTTAACATTTCTGTTATGCTGTGAAGACAGAGGTTGGCACTCAAGCATTTCAAAGGTGGAGGAACTTTCGTGAACACCCTGGGCTTTCAGATGAGAGTCCAGAAAGGTCACGTCCTTGGAGGAATGGCTCACAAAAGGAATAAGTATCATATTCTGGGAGTAAGAAAAAAGAATCCTAAGAGAAGCAGCATTGAAGGAAGCCTAAGCCGTACCTCCCTAGGATCACCCTGTTCTTCCAGAGGTCTTTCTGCCTCCCAGAAAAGACCTAGTCATCTTTAGAGAGAGATAACATCAAGAAGAGCCATTATTACTTTTTCCAACTTTATTGAAGTATAATTAACAACTAAAAATTGTATATATTTACAGTGTAAAATGTGATGTTTTGATATATGTATACATTTTGAAATAATTACCACAATTAAGCTAATTAACATATTCATCACCTCATCACTCTCTTAACAGATTTTAACTATACAATACAGTATTATTAATTATATTCATGGCTGGGTGCGGTGGCTCACACCTGTAATCCTAGCACTTTGGGAAGCTGTGGCGGGTAGATCACTTGAGGCCAGGAGTCTGAAACCAGCTGGACCAACATGGCAAAACTCCATCTCTGCTAACACTACAAACAAATTAGCCAGGCGTTGTGGTGCACGCCTGTAGTCCCAGCTACTTGGGAGGCTGAGGCATGAGAATTGCTTGAACTCAGGAGGTGGAGGTTGCAGTGAGCCAAGGTCATGCCACTGCACTCCAGCCTGGGTAACAGAGCAAGACTCTGTCTCCAAAATATATATATGTGTGTATGTGTATACACACACACACACACACACACACACACATATATTTTTTACCATATTGCATATTAGATCTCCAGAATTTATTTATCTCATCTAACTGAAATGTTACACCTTTTCACCAACATCTCTCCATTTCCCATACCCCTCCAGTCCCTAGAAACCACCATTCTACTCTCTGCTTCTATGAATTCAACTTTTGAGTCTTCCTATAAGTGAGGTCATGTACTATTTGTCTTTCTGCACCTGACTTATTTCACTTAGTGTAATGTCCTCCAGGTTCATCCATATTGTCACAAATGACAGGATTGTCTGCTTTTTATAGCTGAATAATATTCTACTGTATACAATATGCCACATTTTCTTTGTGCATTAATATATCCACAGACACTTCAATTGATTCCATATCTTGGCTATTATGAACACTGCCTCAATGAACATGTAAACACAGACAGCTCTTCAAAATATAGATTTCAGTTTCTTTGGAGATATACCCAGGAATAGGGTCGCTGGATCATACGGTAGTTTAGTTTCTAATTTTGTAAGGAAACTCTGTATTATTTTCCATAATGGCTATATTAATTTATATTTTCACTAACAGGATACAAAAGTTCCCTTTTCTACATATCATTGTCAACAATTCTTGGGGTTTGATTTTGGTCTTTTTTATAATAGGCGTTCTAATAGATGTGAGATAATATCTCACTGCAGTTTTGCTTTGCATTTCCCTGATAGTTGATGATGTTGAACGCTTTGTCTTATAGCTGTTGTCCAGGTGTTTCTCTTCTTTGGAAAAATGTCTATTGAGGTCCTTTGTCCATTTTTAAAAATATTATTTGTTTTTTAGCTATTGACTTACTTCTGCTCTTTATGTATTTTGGATATTAACCCCTTATCATATATATGGTTTGCAAATATTTTCTTCCATTCTGTAGGTTGTCTCTTCCTTCTGTTGATTGTTTTCTTTACTGTACAGAAGCATTATAGTTTGATGCAGTCCTATGTGTTTATTTTTGCTTTTGTTGTCTGTGCTTTTGATACAATATCAAAAAAAAAAAAAAATACCTGAATCAGTGTCAAGAAGTTTTTTTTCCCCTGTGTTTTCTTCTAATAGTTTTCAGGTCTTATGTTTAAATCTTTAATCCATTTTAAGTTATTTTTGCATAGGCTGTGAAATAAGGGTCCAGCTATATTCTTCTGAAAGTGGATATCTAGTTTTCCCAATACCTTTCATTGAAGAGACTGTCCTTTCTCCATTATGTGTTCTTGGCACTTTGGTTGAAGATAAATTGACTGTACTTCCATGTATTCTTTTCTGGGCTCTATGTTCTATTTCATTGTTATATGTTTCTGTTTCTATGCCAGTGTCATACTGTTTTGAGTATAATAGTTTTGTAGTATATTTTAAAATCAGGTAGTGTGATGTCTCCAGCTATGTTCTTTATGCTCAAGATTGGTTTGGCTGTTTGGAGACTTCTGTAGTTCCTTAGGAATTTTAGGATTGTTTTTGTATTTCTACAAAAAACATCATTGGAATTTTGATAAGGATTACATCTGTAGATTGCTTTGGAGTAGTATAGACATTGTAACAGTATTAATTCTTCCAGTCCATGAACATAATATCTTCCATTTATTTGTGCCTTTAATTTCCTTTATTAATCTTTTATAGTTTTCAGTGTACAAATCTCTCGCTTGCTTGATTAAATTTATTCTTAAGTATTTTGGGGTGCTAATGAAAATGAGATTTTAAAAAAAGTTTTATTTAGTTTATTGTTAGTGTATAGAAACACTACTGATTTTTGCATTTTTATTTTTCATCCTGGAACTTTACAGGGTTGTTTATAATTTATAGCAGTTTTTGATGTAGTCTTTAGGGTTTTCTTTATTGAGACCATATCATCTGCAAATAGAACAAATTTTACTTCTTCCTTTATCATTTAGATACTTTTTATTAATTTTTCTTGCCTTATTTCTCTGGCTCAGACTTCCAGTACTATGTTGAAGTGATGAGTTGGAAATCTTTATCTTCTTCCTGGTGTTAGAGGAAAAGCTTCCAGCTTTTCATCATTAAGTATAATGTTAACTGTGGCCTTATCATATATGACCTTTATTATCTTGAGGTACATTTGTCCTATGCCTCATTTTTTGAAAATTTTTGTCATGAAAGGATGATGAATTGTATGAAATGTTTTCTTCTGCATTTTTTGAGATGACAGCATAAATTTTATTCTTCATTTGTTAGTGTAGTGTATTACATTTATTGATTGGCATATGTTGAACCATCTTTGAATCCCAGAGATAAATCTCACTTCCCCTGATGAATAACTCACATCTCCTGATGAATAACTTTTTCTGCTGACCAAGATTTCCAGTAAAATACCTAAAGCCAATCAAGTTAGTTGACGTTCTTGTTTTGTTCCTGTATCACAGGAAATTGTTAAATATATTATTAGTATGCTGTTAAATGTAGGATTTTTTGTAGAACTTTTTGCCTGATTAAGAAAATTTCCTTATATTTCTAGCTTGTTGGGATTTTTTACAATAAACAGGTGTTGACATTTTTCTGGTGCTTTTTCTGCCTTTATTGAAAGAATCATCGTTTTTCTCCTTTGTTTTGTTAAGGGGATGGTATGAATTACATTGATTGATTTTCAAAGGTTAAATCAACCTTGGGAATACAACATACTTCATTATGTGTTATCCATTTTATGTATAGTTGCATTTGATATTCTTGTATTTTGTTAAGGATTTTTGCTTTTATGATTATGACAGAGATTAGCTTGTTAAATTGATTTGCTGGATTCTTAACTTTGTATCTGGTGTTATTCAGTTCTAGAATTTATCTTTCAGTTATGACGCCTTCTATATTGTTACTATTTATCTTTCAAAATTCTCAGCTTATATCTTAATTAAAATATATGTTATATCCAATATCAAGAGCTCTGCTTCTCTGTTTATTTGTTGCTTTTTAAAGTTTCTAATCATACAGATGATAGATGTGTTTATTTTGATTGTCTAACAGATATTATATGTAGAAATTTATTTGTGGTTTGCGTTTCTATGGGATCAGTGGTGATATTCCCTTTACTATATTTTATTGTTTCTATTTGATTCATCTCTCTTTTCTTCTTTATTAGTCTGGCTAGCAGTGTATCTATTTTTGTTAACTTTTTTGAAAAACCAGCTCCTGGATTCATTGACTTTTCAGAGAGTTTTTCATGTCTGTATCTCCTTCAATTCTGCTCTGATCTTAGTTATTTCTTGTCTTTCACTAGCTTTTTAATTAGTTTGCTTTTGCCTCTCTAGCTCTTGTAATTGTGATGTTAGGGTGCCAATTTGAGATCTTTCTAGCTTTCTGATGTGGGCATTTAGTGCTATAAATTCCCCTCTTAACATCACTTTAGCTGTGTCCCAGAGATTCTGGTGTATTGTCTCTTTGTTCTCATTGGTTTCAAAGAACTTCTTGATTTCTGCCTTAATTTCATTATTTGCCCAGGAGTCCTTCAGGAACAGGTTGTTCAGTTTCCATGTAATTGTGTGGTTTTGAGTAAGTTTGTTAATCCTGAGTTCTAATTTGATTGCACTGTGGTGTAAGAGACTGTTACAATTTAACTTATTTTGCATTTGCTGAGGAGTGTTTTACTTCTAATTATGTGGTCAATTTTAGAATAAGTGTCATGTGGCACTGAGAAGAACATATATTCTGTTGATTTGGGGTGGTGAGTTATGTAGATGGCTATTACAGTCACTTGATCCAGAGCTGAGTTGGAGTCCTGAATATCCTTGATAATTTTCTGTCTCGTTGATCTGTCTAATATTGACAGTGGGGTATTAAAGTCTCCCACTATTATTGTGTAGGAGTCTAAGTCTCTTTGTAGGTCTGTAAGAACTTGTTGTATCAATCTTGGTGCTCCTGTATTGGGTGCATATATATTTAGAATAGATAGCTCTTCTTGTGGATTTGTTCCCTTTACCATTATGTACTGCTCCTCTTTGTCTTTTTAGATCTTTGTTGGTTTAAAGTCTGTTTTGTCAGAGACTAGGATTTCACCTCTACTTTTTTTTTTTTTTGCTTTTCATTTTCTTGATAAATTTTTCTTCATCCCTTTATTTTGAGCCTATGGGTGTCTTTGCATGTGAGATGGGTCTCCTGAACACGGCACACTGATGGGTCTTGACTTTTTATCCAATTTGCCAGTCTATGTCTTTCAACTGGGGTATTTACATTTACGGTTAGTATTGTAATGTTATGTGTGAATTTGATCCAGTCATCATGATGCTTATCTGGTTATTTTACACACTAGTTGATGCAGTTTCTTCATGGTGTCGTTGGTCTTTATATTTTGGTGTGTTTTTGCGGTGGCTGGTACCGGTTTTTCCTTTACATATTCAGTGCTTTTTTCAGGAAATCTTGCAAGGCAGGCCTGGTGGTAATGAAATTCATTAGCATTTGCTTGTCTGGAAAGGATTTTACTTCTCATTTGCTTAAGAAGTTTAGTTTAGCTGGATATGAAACTTTGGGTTGAAATTGTTTTTCTTTAAGAATGTTGAATATTGGTCCCCAATCTCCTCTGGCTTGTAGAGTTTCTGCTGAGAGGTACTATAAACACTTCTATGCAAATAAACTAGAAAAATCGAGAAAATGGATAAATTCCTGGACGTATACACCCTCCCAAGACTAAACCAGAAAGAAGTCAAATCCCTGAATAGACCAATAACAAGTTCAGAAATTGAGGCAGTAATTAACAGCCTACCAACCAAAAGAAGCCCAGGACCAGATGGATTCACAGCTGAATTTTACCAGAGGTACAAAGAGAAGCTAGTACCATTCCTTCTGAAACTATTCAAAACAATTGAAAAGAAAGGACTCCTTCCTAACTCATTTTATGAAACCAGCATCATCCTGATAATAAAACCAGGAAGAGACACAACAAAAAAAAACTTCAGTCCAATATCCCTGATGAGCATCAGTGAGAAAATCCTCAGTAAAATATTAGAAAATCTAATCCAGCAGCACATCAAAAAACTTATCCACCACCATCAAGTTGGCTTCATCCCTGGGATGCAAGCCTGGTTCAACATATGCAAATCAATAGACATAATCCATCACATAAATAGAAACAAAGACAAAAACCACATGATTATCTCAATAGATGCAGAAAGGCCATTGATAAAATTCAGCATCCCTTCGTGTTAAAAACTCTCATTAAACTAGGTATTGATGGAACATATCTCAAAATAATAAGAGCTGTTTATGATAAGCCTGTAGCCAGTATCATATTAAATGGGCAAAAGCTGGCAGCATTCTCTTTGAAAACCCGTACAAGGAAAGGATGCTCTGTCTCACTGCTCCTATTCAATGTAGTATTGAAAATGCTGGATAGGGCAAACAGGCAAGAGAAAGAAATAAACCATATTTCAATAGGAAGAGAGGAAGTCAAATTGTCTCTTTTTGCTAGATGACATGATTTTATATTTAGAAAACCCCATCAACTCAGCCGAAAAACTCTTTAAACTGATAAGCAACTTCAGCAAAGTCTCAGGATACAAAATCAATGTGCAAAAATTCCAAGCGTTCCTTTACACCAACAATAGACAAGCAGAGAGCCAAATCATGAATGAACTCCCATTCACAATTATTGCAAAGAGAATAAAATATATAGGAATACAGCTCACAAGGGAAATAAAGGACCTCTTCAAGGAGAACTACAAACCACTGCTCAAGGAAATAAGAGAAGACATAAACAAATGGAAAAACATTCCATTCTTGTAGATAAAAAGAATCAATATTGTGAAAGTGGCCATAATGCCCAAATGTAAATTATAGATTCAAAGCTATTCCCATCAAACTACCATTGACATTCTTCACAGAATTAGAAAAAAAAAAACTAATTTAAATTTCGTATGGAATCAAAGAAGACCCCATATAGCCAAGAAAATTCTAAGCAAAAAAAACCCAAAGCTGGAGGCATCATATTACCTGACTTCAAACTACACTATAGGACTACAGTAACCAAAACAGCATGGCATTGGAACAGAAACAGATATATAGACCAATCAAACAGAACAGAGGCCTCAGAAATAATGCCACACATCTACAATCATCTGATCTTTGGCAAACCTGACAAAAACAAGCAATGAGGAAAAGATCTCCTATTCCATAAATGGCACTGGTAAAACTGGCTAGCCATATGCAGAAAACTGAAACTGGACCCTTTCCTTACACCTTATACAAAAGTTAACTCAAGTTGGATTAAAGACTTAAATGTAAAACCCCAAACCATAAAAAATCCCTAGAAGAAAACCTAGGCAATACCATTCAGGACATAGGCATGGGCAAAGACTTCGTTCTAAAAATGCCAATAGCAATTGCAACAAAAGCCAAAATTGACAAATGGAATCTAATTACACTAAAGAGCTTCTGTACAGCAAAAGAAACTGTCATCAGAGTGAACAAACAACCTACAGAATGGGAGAAAATATGTGCAAGCTACCCATCTGAGAAAGGTCTAGTATCTAGAATCTACAGGGAACTTAAATTTACAAGAAAAAAAAACCCCATCAAAAAATGGGCAAAGGATATGAACAGACACTTCTAAAAAGAAGACATTTATGGAACCAACAAACATATGAAAAAAAGCTCAACATCAGTGATCATTAGAGAAATGCAAATCAAAACCACAATGATATACCATCTCATGCCAGTCAGAATGGTGATTATTTTTATAAAACGTCAGGAAACAATAGATGCTGGTGAGGCTGTGGAGGAATAGGAACACTTTTACACTGTTGGTGGGAATGTAAATTAGTTCAACCATTGTGGATGACAGTATGGCGATTCCTCAAGGATCTAGAACCAGAAATACCATTTGACCCAGGAATCCCATTACTGGGTATATACCCAAAAGAATATAAATCATTCTACTATAAAGACACAGTCACACACCTTTTTATTGCAGCACTATTTACAATGGCAAAGTTATGGAACCAACCTAAAGACCCATCAGTGATAGACTGGATAAAGAAAATGTGGTACATGTACACCATGGAATACTATGCAGCAATTAAATGGAATGAGATCATGTCCTTTGCAGGGACATGGATGAAGCTGGAAGCCATCATCCTCAGCAAATTAACACAGGAAGAGAAAACCAAACTAGGGTCCTTTGGCAGATAGGGGGCGAGGGTAGGAAACTTAGAGAATTGGTCAGTAGGTGCAGCCAGCTACCAAGGTACACGTATACCTACGTAACCTACAAGTTCTGCACAGGTATCCTGGAACTTAAAGTAAAATAAATTTTAAAAAAGAAATGTATTTGTAGATATAATTTGAAGATTAGAATAATTTTACTATCCAGTATAAATGACTCACATTTACTCCTGCTAAGTATCTAAGGATATCAGCAATCTGGGAATTAAGAATATTTAAAGTTTTTCTTGTGTTTTGTTTTATTTTTGTTTTTGTTTTGCAGTGTCTCTGAGAGCCTCTATTTCCAGTTTACTCTTATCCTAAATTGTAACCCTTTAGAATCCCAACCCAAATCATTGAGTTTACTGCAATTCCATGCTTTTTGATCCGTGGACTCAAAACATTTTCTTTTCCCTGCCCCAGTATGTTGTCACAAATGCTTGTCAAACACTACCAAAATAAATGCCACCCCAAATGCTGGTTAACCTCTTTTGATTTCTATGTTCTTTTGGATATGGTTCCAGTAAAATATTCTTCATCTTATTAGTATTCAAGGATATCTATATATCTTTATACCTGTTTGTACTTATCTCTCTTTCTCACTCGCTGTATCATTGATCCTTATCAATTCTAGTTGTCCTTGGTGAGAAGATTAATTCAAATCATTTAATTGATTATTAATGTGATACTTACTATTACCATTGCTATTAATGCAATTAGGAAATGTGATTACTACACTTAGTTTCTAGTGGTTAATAATTCTTTGAATGCTGACGTTATGATTTTTATTTTATTTTTAAACTTATCTTTATTATTTATGGTAAGCAGGTGTTACACGTGCAGTAAGAAAAAAGTATTTAAAATTATTAAAGATCAGTATTGGAGGGACTATATTTTCTGTAGGTTATATGAAAAGTCATGGAAGAAAATATAATCTGAAAGTAACAGAACTCAGTAATTGAAGGCAATATAAAAAAACTAAGGCCAGAGCTGCTACCTTCTCCCCTATACACTGCACTCTCCTGGTTTTAGGAATACTCTACTCAACTCAAGCAGTAAAGTTTTCACTGTATCTTTACTGAACTGTGATATATCCAAAAAAGGGGGGCAGAAAGATGTTGAATTTCCAGCTGTAATGTGGAAGAAATGGAGAAACAGAAAATGCTTCACTGAGACAAGGTTTAGGACATGAGAACACTCTTCAAATATTTGAAAATTTAGTATGTAGAAGAGAGACTTAATGCATGTGGATGTCAAGTGAAAATAGAAAGTTAAATAAAAATAGGAATGGACATTTTCTAAAAAATCAAAAAGTAGTATGGAGAACCTTGCAAAACATAGTATTATTTGTCATGGGAAGTGTTAAAACAAAGTGTGGATGATTAGTCAAGCTTCCCTTAAATGAGTGTATTCATTACAAATTTAGAATACTTGTAAAATTTTGTTTCTGAGGTTGTTCTGGCAGCAGCTTATAGACTACATTGTAGGGAAGAGAGCTTAGAATCAAATAAACTAGGTAATCTAAACAGTGAATTATGAGAACCCAGGAATGTCTGTTGACAGCAGATATGGCAAAGGCATGGAAACCAAAAGGAGTTTTTGCAAATGAACCAAATGGTTTACTGGTTGAACATATTTGCAAGATAAACTAAAAGATAATAGTCAAAAATGCCTTTTTAATGTTTTACCATAATACTAGAGAAATGTAGGATTAAGTTGGACAATAAAGATAAAAACCCAAATGATAAATTGTAGAGGATTTTTAAATATTTATTATTACACAAGTTTTTGTATAAAATTTTCTTTCTGATTTCTGAAACTACTTCTTTTCTTGAAAAGCAGCCATTTGTTCTAAAAAATGTTCTACCTCCATAATCTGTCCTGCTGAAAAATTGCAACAACCCATGTGTGAATAATAGAAATTTTTCATTATTTCTGCCTAATTCAATTTTTTAGCTTTCCCAATTTAAGGGAAGTTCAGGCTCATTATCCATCCTGGAAAGGTAGATTATTGCTAATATAATGGTATTACTGTAGTATGGAACATCCAAAATTGATATAATTCTTCCCATGTCTTTTAAAATAACTATTTTTTTTTCATTGTCCTTCTACTGTTTGTATGGCTCTGCACAAGAAACTTGTGTTATATCAGGAAACAAGGTAATACAATTCACAATTTTTGTAGTTTTCTTTGTTTTTGTTGTAGGGAGAATAACAGTCACCCAAAGATGTCCATATCTTAATCTCTAGATCCTATGAATATGCTATTTATATGGCAAAATGGAGTTTGCACATGTGATTAAGTTAAGGACCAGAATTTAGGGGGATTATCCTGGATTAAGGAGGGCCAATCTAATCACATGAGTCCTTAAAAACAGACAACTTTTTCTTCTGGAGTTAAAGAAAGATATAATTACAGAAGAATGTTTTTGAAGTTGGAGGAAGAGGGACATGGTTTAAGGAAAAGGGAAGGAATGCTTCTCTAGAGCCTCCAGAAAGAAACACAATTCAGCAACACCTTGATTTTAGCCCTGTGAGAACTCTGTCCATCTTCTGACATACAGAACTGCAAGTAACAAATTTGTGTTGTTTTAAGCCACTAAGTTTGAGGTCATAGCAATCCTGAAAACTAATACAGTTGTTTTCTCATATGTTTATCACAAGCATGGATTTCCTCACTCATCTTATTAGTTTGACATGTAGGCAGAAAAAATATACATAGCCCAATTACCAGTAGTTTAAACAGAGTTTTACTTCTCTTCTATAAGGGAGATTTCAGATTTAGGCAGACCAAGGCAGGTGCTTCTGGTCAAGGCTGTCATCAGACCCAGACTCTTTTCAGGTTTCTACTCTGCCATTCTTTGCAGGTGTTTCATTCTTATCATTGCAAGATGGGTGCAACTTCTCTAGGTATCACATCCTTACTCCAGGAAGGAAGGGATAGAGATGCTTGAGTAGACAGCAAAGTGGTATCTTCACAAAACTTTTCCCGAAAACTCACTCAATCTCTTCAGATTTCATGTTATTGCCAGACAGTCTCATATGGCCACTCTAGTTGTAAGGTGACTTAGAACTTGATATTCTTGACCAGCCAGGTTCACTGCTATCTTGAATAAATTTGGGGTTCTGTTAGTAACAAACAAGGGGAGTGGTTTGGAACTTATCACAGCCTTTATCTGTATGGAGACACATTTTAGGAAAAACAGGGACTACTGCTAGAGTTGAAAATGCTAACCTGTACTGTGGAAAAGTAAATGTGAGCAATCTGTAGAGAGGATTGAAACCTAGGGTCCATTATTTGGAGTCATAAATATTATGTGGGCATTGTCTTGTTCTGTTCAGGCAGCTCTAACAGATACTATAATCTGGGTAGCTTATAAATAACAGTAATTTATTTCTTGCTATCCTGGAAGCTGAAAGTCCAATATCAAGGTGCCAGCAGGATCACTGTCTGGTAAGGGACCACTTTTTTTGTTCATAGATAGGACCTTCTAGCTGTGTCCTCCTCACGTAGTGGAAGGGATGAGGATTCTCTGTCAGGCCCTGTTTATAGGGATACTAATTTCATTCATGAGGTCTTTGCCTCCATGAACTAATCACCTACAAAAGGCCCCATATCCTATTATAATACCATTACCTCAGGCATGAGGATCTCAATGTATGAATTAGGTGGGAAGCAGGTTGGGGGAGACAACAAACCTTCAGACCATAGCAGGCACTTAAATGAGTATAATTTTGTCTTAGTTTTCTAAGGCTGCCATAACAAAACACCATGTGTGGCCCAAACAACATAAATTTGTGTTCTCACAATTTTGGATGTGGGAAGTCTAGGATCGTGATGTTGGCATGGTCCTCTGAGACCAGTCTTTTTTGCTTGTAGAGGGATGTTTTCTCCCTATGTCTTCACATTATTTTCTTTCTGTACTTGTTTGTGCCCTAATTTCCTCTTCTAATAAGGACACCAGTCATTATGGACTAGGGTCCACCCTGATGACCTCATTTTAACTTAAATACCCTATCTCCAAATACAGTCAAATTTTGAAGTACTGGGAATTGGACTTCAACCCATCAATTTTGAAGAGTCACAGTTCATCCAATAGCATATATATTCATGGATTTTAAAATCTTTTAATTCAATTATATGATAGGACAGTGTACCAGGAGGAACACTGAAGAGATGTAAGTCTGTAAAGGTAGTTAACCCAGATTTGAATAATGTCATGCTAAGGTGTTTGTGTTTACTTTGCAAATAATGAGGAAAAAAGGACTGATTTTAAACAGAGAAGTGTCATGAACAGATTTGCATTTTAGAAAAATAAGCCTTTGTGATAGTGGAGAAAGTCATAAAGGGGGCAAGGCTAGAAGCAGGAAGACCAAGAGGTTAATTTTTTCAATTGTCCATGCCATTGAAGATGTCAGTGGAACATCATACAGAAGGGAAGGGCAGCATTGTACTGAGGTTTCTGGCATAAGTTAATCTCTTGACCCCTTGAATGTGGGATGGGAAGAAAAGGAAGAATAATTTTGGGCTCCTGAGCTCGTAGTGACTGTATTTGTGGAGATCAGGAGTGTAGAAGATTATTTCAGTTGGGCAAGTTTTTACTTTGACATACTCATGGCACATCCAGTAAGGCACTGGAAAAACACTCCTGCAGCAGTCAAAGATATAGGTCTGGATTAGAAAACAAATTAGTCGTCAATCTTTACAAGAGTTAACTAAAGTCCCAGTAGTCCCATTCAACAACAAACTTCAAATATCACTCTGTGTATGGCCCTGTGCTTTCCTTCAGAACTATTCAGGCTCGATAATCACTGGGTTCTAAATTGCCCTTCTTGGCCCACTCAGAATTGGGTGCTCTACCAACATAATAATTCTATTTACTCTTTCCTAATTGATAAGATGATAAAACCTCTGATTAGCTGTCACCATCAGAGGTAAGGCTGTCCTCATCACCTGATTAGACTAATGTAAAGCATTGAAATTGGTCTTCCTGCTCTTTATCTATCTACCCCTTCTCCAGTCTTTCAATATACAACAGCTCCATATAAAATCCTAAAATTGTAGCTTGTTTCACTGCTCCATCAGATTCCTGAGCCTGGTGTTGAAAAATCCCATGGTCTGGTTCCAACACAGTCCTGTGACTCCATCTCTCTCTCTCTCCTTTCCTCTTCATGAACCTCCACTTGGCTATGCTCAGAGCATCCATTATCAGCTTACTTCTCTGTTTCATGTTCACATTGTCTAACTTGCACTTACCCAAGCCCTTGGTTTGCTTCTTAAAGCAGAAATCTTCTATCTCCTTTAGAACCAGGATTTCCTGATTGCCTCAGCAATGGTTCTCATCGAATTCTCTATGACATTTATGTGGGTTGGAAATCATTTGCTGCCTTATATAGTGTATTAGTCAGCTGGACTGACAGAGCAAAATACCACATACCAAGTGGCTTATTAACAGAAATGTATTTCTCACACTTCCGGAGGCTAGGAAGCCAAAGATCAGGGTACCAGCCAATTCAGTTCCTGGTGATGGCCCTCTTCCTGGCTTGCAGATGGCCACAGTTTTGCTATACACTCACCAAGCTCATTCCTTAGTGTGTGCAGAGAAAAAGAGCTCATTCTTCTTCTTCTTCTAAGGCCACCAATTCTATTGGCTTAGGATACCACTTTTATGACTTAGGAGGAAATCATTAATTTCCTCCTAAAAACGTGATATCCAAATGCAGTCACGTTAGAAGTTAGTGGTTCAACATACAAATTTTGTGGGACATAACCCTCTCCATAGCATGTAGGCACTTAACTGTGTTATATTTACATATGTCTTATCACCTCAGCTAGATTTGAGTTCCTCTAAGACAGAGTCTCTGCTATATACTTGTTTCTTCTCCTTTTCAGTATTTCTTACCTGATTCTGGGCATCTAGTCACAAATACACATTGGATGAAAGAGTAGCGCCGAGTCACTTCTTTAGCATGCACTTTCCACTCTGCTGACTCTCGTTTTCCTGTGAAGTTCAGGTTTAGATTTCCAGATGGTGCATGCTTAATTACTTAGATAGTTTAGCTTGATGAATGACTAGCATTAAGAATTAAGGATTAAATCCTATTTAGTCCTAAATTTTCTCATGAAGGTGGACATAGGTGTTCATGTACTCTTCCCTCTGTCCTCTGTTAGCCAGTGATAAATAAGGTCCAGCTATGGTTTTCATCAGCCCCCCTCCCTTCTCTTCTCTTTAGTTTTCTATCTTTAAAAGGGGTGTGAGGAGGTCTTGAGGAAGATGAATGAGTCAGCTTTTCCCGTAACTGTGATCGGGTCTTAAATTTTAAAATAGAAAAGTGTAAAAATGATCCTACACTGAGATTGAATTTTCTTTTAATGCACTAATTCACACTTTTTAGATCATTTGTATCCTTCAATCTGTCAAATGAAAGCCTATGGGTAGACTCTAGTGCATGAATTATTGACAGCAAGGCCAGTCTTGTGTCCTTTGAGGCTCTTACAGTCTATCTGGTAAAAGCCTAAGTGGAGTTTTTAAATGTGTGGTTCAACAGTAGTGTGCTATGCCAAAGAAGTTTAGAGCCAGACTCTACCTAGGAATAACATAAAAGTTTATTTAGCTCATAATAATTGGGGGGGATGAAAGTCCAAATTAGTGAATATCTGAATTTATGCTATTTTTAAAGAAACGCATTTTTATTTATGGCTATTACCAGCCCAGTAAAGTTTCTAATTTTATCCATCAACAAAATAAAATCATCTTGAAAACATAGCAAAAGAAACTTACCTCTTCCATCTGATTTTTTAAAATACAGCAATGGGGAAATATTTTAGATTTTGAAATACTAGCAGACTTTTAGGTTTTTTATGTAACTTCTTTTGGAATGTGGTCTCCAAGGTCTTCAGTACTGAACAGTAAGGAATGGCCTAAAGTGCATAGGGTCTTAGGAGCCTAACAATTGTGAAATTGAACTTTTGCTTTCTAATTCCACTATCTCTATAAGTGACCTTTCCCTCCTGCCTCACCCACTTTCACACTGGCCATTTATTTACTACATTTATGCCCTTTTGACTTCAGTGCTTCAAAACCAACCACACACACATAAACAAATCCTCATCCTTAATTAAAACAACATGGATTTTAAAATCTGACCAATATTCAGTCAGGCTACATGTGCATATGTACATTATAGAGCATTTCTTTCTGTAACCTACTTTACTGCTGTTTTTATGCTGCTATGCTAGGGATTGTACATGGAAATCACTTTGTAAGCAGAAATCATGAATCACTGTGTCAAAGGAGTTAAAGACACATGATTCAGTATTAGACAGACCTGGCTCCCAGCCTTGTCTCAGCCACATGTTAGCCATTTGGCCTTGGGCAAATTGCTTTTAACTTTTTAAGCTATGGTATCTTAGTCTATAAAACATAATAAAAATGTACCCACCTGCTATCTTTGTTGTAATAATTAAATTCAATAATGTAGGCATAGTGCTGGCATATATTAGGTATTCGATAAATGTCAATCGTTTTCATACAGATTGGCACCAAGTACCTTCCTTCTAAGTAATTGATACAAATCCCTTCTCTATGATACTGTCTTTAAAATAATTGGTACCAACATGGGTATTAATAAAAAATAATCAACCTTTTAATGGGGAACATTCTGACATATTAATAATTATATCAACATCACCTCTATTTTTTATGTTTTGTGTTTATTTAAAGTTTGTGTTAATTGTTGGCAAATGTTCTGCTTAACATAGTTGAAAAGGAACCTAAATTGGTGAGAGCCATCTATGATAACATTTTGTTGTATATTATTGCATTTTTGAGTAGTAACCCTTTCTAAAAGTAAACTTATGTCTGGTCTGTCTTGATGTAATAATAAATTCCAAATGAATGGAGTTCAAATAGAGATTTTTACCTTATTTTTTTTTATGGGCTATTACTGTCACCACCCATTTGTAATGTCAGTTCTGCTTAGTAGCTCTGCCGTTTACTGAAAAAGAGAGGAAAAAAAGCTTTTCAAAGATGAGAAAGCCTTTTTAATGTTCAGTTCCATTTTCCAGGACAAACCAAGCTTTCACTAAGCTAGAAAAAGCATAAAGATTCTAACTCATCCACCACCTCCATTGTGATATACATCCAATTAATCCTAAGGAAAAGGGCACCTCCTCCAATAACTGTGTAGTTGCTGGAGTAATAACAATCTAGCCCCTAAACACCCACATGCCTCCACTGCGCTTTGGCACCATACTCAGGCTGTGTAATATGCTTTATGCTTTCTGCACCTAGGAGGTAGTTGGTAAGGGGTCAAGATGAACCTCTTTAACATGGCAGTCAAAGAAAAGCTTCAAAGACACTTGGGGACTTGTTACTACCTTGCATCAAATCCATTGCTCTAAAAGATCTTCCCTTGTACTCCCTTTTTCTTGACTCTACTGAAAGAAACTATTGCTGTCATTATTAAAGTCATTAAAATTTTCCAGAAAAGAAACTGTTTAGCAAACTCAGTTTAGGGTCTATCTCGCCACATTTCAAAGTTCCAGCAGAAGGCTAGGGTCATGATATTTGGTGAGTTTCTGGTAGGAAAACAAATGAAAAACATGACTCCTAAGAAGTGAATCCTGACTTTCCTCACTAGCACTCCTCAATATATGTGTGCTCCGTGCTCACTAGTCTTGCCTCGTGCTGACATCTTCCTCTGTGCTGGCAATTTTCAGGTCCTGTTGAGTCAAGGAACATGAGAATATTGCCTGCCAACCAAATTACTTCAGTGTTGATTTGCACCAGAGCCAAGTGTTCTTAAATGACAAGATCATTTAAGGATCACCTGAGGACAGATCATCGTGTATGTTTTAAACATAGCTTCTGTGCTCTCTTGTTTAAATTATTTCAGAATCTCAACTTCCACCAGATTTAATAAACATTCACTGAGGATATGTCAGGGTCAGGCATCTGTCTACAGGCTGTGAAGGATACAGAGTTGAAGAAGGCATGCCTTTGTTTTTACTCTGATACAAATCAAAAATCTCAAAAAATTATGAGATTAAAAAGAGAAAGGCAAAATTGCATATAACTATACAAAAAAAAAAAAAAAAAAGCTTTTGTGTTGGCAACCAGCCTCATATTCAAGTCTACTGAATGTCTAACAATAATAGTCTTTTAATTGAGCTCCTGACTTAAGACATATTCCAGACACAACCCCATAGTGTGTTTTAGACTTTGTCTACTCATTAAGGGAATAATGCAAAATCCGTTAAAAAAAAATGTTTGTCCCACAAGGCCTTGTAGCTAAATAGAGACTACTTTAGTGTCACTGTAGATTATGGAACACAGAACTACTTCTTGTCTAGTAAAATCAACTGTAAATTATTTCTTCAGTCATCAGGCTCCTGAAATCACATTTCCATCAATTTGTTAGGTGATATTCAGGCCTGGACAGCAGCATCCAGCTTGATACTGAAAACACCATGCCCTAAAAATGAATTTGATTAACAATTAAGCATTTGTTGGGATACAATATGATAGCAAAAATGTAAGCAAAGAGGAAGGTTCTGATAAATCAGAAATGTTGCTAGAGTTGTAAACGTCACTAGAATGATAATGAGTTGCTTGATTGGATAACTAGGAGACAGAAGGTGTATTCTCAAGGACATTTATTAATGTTCATCTCATGAATCAACTAAGTGCAACGTAAAAACCGCTTCCACCATTTATATTTTAAAATTGAAAATTGACCACTGAGAATTGAGATGATTATATATCTAATAGTTTCTGAGGAAATTCATGTGGAAAATAAGAACCCAAAAAACTGATGGTAAAATATCAGGTGAGCGTTGTCACTTTCAGCCTGGGGGAAAGGTCAGTATCACCTAGGATTCCTCCCATTACTGTCTCTTTCTCCGCTGGGGCCTCTACCACATCCACTGCAGATGTTAACTGCATCTTATTTTTTCAAGCCCCTGCTTAGAATTAAATAAGCATGTGTAATTGAGCAAATAAATATGGGATATTTGGCAAGGGATTCTATGGTGTAATCATTTCCAAAAATAATTAGAAAGGAATTTATTAAAAATAAAAACTCATCAGGACACATTATACACCTATTACAAAGGTGATAGGACAAATCTTTCACTTGAGTTCTTGGACTACTTATATTCCTTCCTCTCCCTGATGTCCCAACAGCATCGCAAACCCAAGCTATGCAAGGAGCCTTTTGGTTAGAATCTCTGGAGTTGAGACAACCTTCAAGCAATCCCAACATCCTTTCTATGTGACCTGGAAATGTTATTCAGTCACTGTAATGTATGCTTTGGTCTCCTCTTGTGTAAAATGTAGGTAATCATTATACCCACCTCATATTGAGGTGGGTACATTGAGAAGGACTTTAAGTGATAATGAATATGAAGCTCTTTACATAGCATCTCACTTAGAAAACAGAGAATAAGTATATATCTACATATATGCCATTTAGAATTGACTTGCTTGCCTTCCTTTGCAAATAAGCTCTTTCTCCTGACATTCTCGTTTTGGTAAATTAAGATCAATATCCTTCTAAAGGCTGAGGCTCAAAACCTTCAGCATCATGGACTCCTTCATTGACATTGAGACAGCCTATCCCTTTACAGCCCCTTCTTCATCCCAACTTTATATGACCATTTGCTAAATTCCTGCATGTCATTCATCCACCATAATGTCTCTTGAATATTTCCCCTTAATTCTGTTTTTAGAACAATCATATATTCATTCTCATCTAGGTTCCTGTGACAGTATCCTGATAAAAGTCCCTACTTCTTCTCACTTTAATCCTTCCTACACAGAACTTCCAGTTTAGTCTTCCTAAAGTTTTATTTTGACAGTGATGAATATAATCACTCCTAATAAATTGAGCCTGGTTATTACTCAATCATTAATGTAACAAATATTGAGTGATCAACTGTTATACTCCAGGAAATGTTCTCATTACTAAGGATATAGCAGCAAATACAATAAAAGTCCGTGTCCTGAAGGAGCTTAAATTCTTATGAACATAATAATTGTACAGAAAACAACAACTTGATACATTTCTATAAAACAATAAACTCTAGTGTGAATGCTTATTGTTATTAATCATACTTGATATATGACTAAATATTGCCAACCATATTTCATGTATTTCATATATATTACCTATAAACTTTAGGCAACTGTTAAAATGATGATAGGGACAGGAAACAGGAAAATACTGGGTCGAAGAGGGTGGTTCTCTGGCAAAGGCCTACCCTCAAGCCTGGAAGCCCCTGGTCCTAAATGAGAACAGGCATTCCTGTTTTCACATCCAAAAGTTGACTTTTGGCCCGTCATGCCCCTCTATCCTGTACCTATATAAACCCCAACCCCAGGCTTCACAAGCAGACAAGCAGACACGAAGATGAGAGGACTAACAGAAGAGCAGAAGAGCAGAATAGTGCAGCAGAGAGAAGAGGAGCATCTGTATGCCAAGAAGTGTTCAGCTGGGGTTGGTTGGAGAGATTGGCCAATGGATGGCCCAACTCCGGGGGAAGATAGTCTTCCCACTCCATTTCCCTTCCAGCTCCCCCTGAAAGCCATCCATCCCCGCCACACACACACCCCACACCCCCGCGCTGAGAGTCACCTCCACCACTCAATAAAACCCCTGTATTCATCCTTTCAGTTTGTGTGTTACCTGATTCTTCTTGGTCGCCAGACAAGGACCTGGGTATCAAGAGGGCACTGAGCTGGCTAACACTTAAGCTGTCCATGGACAGCAAGGCTAATAGAGCACACTGTAACACATGCCCACTTGGGCTTCGGGAGTCACAGGCTTCCATCCCTGGAGGCTGCCATGATGGGCAGACCCTGGGGATGCTTGCCTCAGCTTCTGCACCTGCCTTTCTTGTGTGTTGCGCCTCCCGTAAGGGGTTTGAGTGCACATGGCAGCTAAAGAGATGAGCTACACGTACCCTGTCACACATCCTGTGAGGGGGCTCAGGGAACTCTGTCATTTCAATGAGGCATGATTCTCATTTTATAATTGAGATAACTGAGGCTCAGAGAGATTAAGTAAATTGATTAACATCATGCAAGTATGGGGAATCAGTGACTAGTAAGTAGTGGGACGATTTAGTTTTCCACATTAGACCCCTTATGTCTATCTAATAACATAACCCAAGCAATTTTTATTACAACATGTGGCCTCTCTCGTATGGTTCATATGGCTAAATATGGCTGAATAGCATGTTTAATGTTAAATATGTGAACCCCAAATATCTGAGACAGGTCAGGGTCAATTTAGGAAGTTTATTTTGCTAAAGTTAAGGACATGCACCCATGGCATGGCCCAGGTCCTGATGACATGTGCCCAAGGTGGTCGGGCACAGCTTTGTTTTATATGATTTAGGGAGACAAGAGACACTAATCAATATATGTAAGATGTACACTGGTACTTCCAGAAAGAAACTGGAAACAGGGAGGTGGCTTCCAGGTCACAAGTTGGTGAGAGACAAATGGTTGTATTCTTCTGAGTTTCTGATTAGCCTTTCCAAATGAGGCAATCACATATGCATTTATCTCAGGGAGTAGATGAATGACTGAATAGAATGGGAGGTAGGTTTGCCCTAAGAAGTTCCCAGCTCGACTCTTCCCTTTAGGTTAGTGATTTTAGGCCCCAACATGTATTTTTTGTTTGTTTGTTTGTTTCACAGATACAGCAGACCATTGCCCTTACTTAACCCTTTTCTCTAAAGTTATTGCCTACTTCAGTTCCCTTATTCCACCTTTAAGCCTGTGTGGGGTTGCTCACACTTCCAAAAACCAGATTGCATTTTCCTTCCTCTATATAATGTCATCTTAAGATCCATAGACCTAGGATTCTCTCTCTTTCTCTTTCTGTCCTTATCTCTTCCAGTTCTCTCATAGTATTCAAGATCTAGGAAGCTTTCTAGAATTCTCCACAATTGAACTGTCCCTTAGGTAGATCCCACTGAAATTTTTTGTACCTTCACATCGTACCAACCTTAAGCTACTTTATATTATATAATTTGCATACATCTTTGATTATCTTTGATCACCCAGATGCACTCCTTAATTCCTGTATCACTCGGTATATGGTGTTTATCATAATGCCTTGCATAGTATATGAGTTCAGAATATTCAAGGAAAATTTGGGGGAGGGAACAAATGATCCCTTAATTTGCATGATGAGGAGTCTGTCAACCATGCCACATTTAAGTAGGCCTTTCTCATGAAAGCTTTAAAATCTATAAAGGACTAGCAACAAATATGGCTGAATTATAGTTAAATACTGTACAAAGAGACACGTAAGTTTCATTGACTTGGAGGAAAGGCAACAAAAAAATGATATGTGATTGTGTAAGTTGTTAAAGTGACATGTCAAATAGTGCCTTGAATCCAGTCTTTTCTCCTTTCAGTCGTTTCTTTAACAGACTTGGATTATTATGAAATTTTCAATGACCTCCTTAACAAAGACCAGCAGTGCTTTAGGGTTGATTTTTGGATGCCTCTGCTCTCCAGATAATTACAAAAGGCACAGGAATATTTAAATTGAAAGGACAATAAAATGTACTTGGCTTTTCAGAACCTTACCATACAGACTGGTATGCCCTAAAATAGTGAAAAATTTTACAGAGCAATCATTCCTGATACAGTGAGACAGGACAGCCTTAGGTCAGAAACATCGGCTTTACAGAAAAAAATGCCTTGAGGGAAACCCAGATGTATTATCTAGAGGCCTTTCACCTCTTCCTCCAGTTCTAGTGCCTGTCACAGCACCATCAGTCCATTTCTAGCATTTTACTTAGCTATGAACTTCTTAGAGTGACAAGAGGGTGATTCATAATATATAGTAAAGCTTCCAGGAAGCTTTTTTACTTTAGGCTACAGGGTAAGTGAATCAGACTTTTGCTGTCTCACAGGAACTACTTATCTTCAATCTTTCAATTAAAGGTCAAAAAATGAAAGAAGACACTCTGGTTGTCTATTACAGTGTTTTGTTCCCATTGTTAGAGAATCTGTTCTTTACAAAGTTGTCTCACAACCTGTTAAAGATTCATGTTCCCTCCCCCCACGCTGTTTCTGATTAAAAATGTGAGAAATTTTCTCAAGAGATTTGGAAATCTTCGTGAATTACAAAAAAAAAAAAAAGAGAAAAATTGTAATTGTTTTCAAAAAAGAAAAAATAATGCCTTCCAAAGCTGCAATAATGTTTAAAGCCTTCATCGAAGGAGATTAAAAGCAAAATATTCAAACAGTCAAACTAAACAGCTTTTAGGTAGTTAAAATAGTGCTTTTTAGTACTTACTCTATATTTTGATAGCTAAATGAAGAGGAGGCTTAAGTAAGTTCATGCAATAAAAGCAAAAGCAGTCAACAAGTCAACAAGAGCTTACAATGTTCCAGGCTTAACATGAATTAATGTATTTAAACCTCACAGCAACCCTAAGAGATTGCTCTATTAGTAGTAGTGCCCTACCAATGCAAACCTTGAATCACAGTAATTGCCTAAGGTCAAACAGCTAGAAAGAGACAGAGCCTTGACTTGATTCCTTGAGGTCCGATTTTAGAGCTCAAGCTCTTAACCACTGTGTATTGCAATTCTATAACAAAGAAAATGGATATGAAAAGCTCAGACTCCAGAATTAAGAATGGGTTTGAAGTCTGAAATATTTTAGTCACTTAAGTCTTCATTTGCTTTCTATGTGCTGATGTGAGATACTTCTATTAACAATCTTAGTCCTTCAAAAAACCTTCATGAGCAATCAATTACATTCCTCAATCCAAAGTCAATTTTTATTTATCAAATATCTCATTGACATTTGACCAACACTGTTGGATGAATGTTTGAAACTACTATTTATTAATATTTAACTAGCTTCTATTACACCCTTTCATGTGTAAGTTACTCTGCTAGTTGTTTTCGCATACATTAGATACATTATCTTATTTAAGCCTTGAAATGATCCTGTGAGGTATGTATACCCTATCCTGTTCTGAAGATGAGATAACTGAAGTCTAACAGATTGAATGACTTACCTTAGGTCAACAGTTTGAAGGGACAGAAATGATATTTGGAATTCTGATAATCTCCATGTCTCAAAAGTTCACCAGCCATCCAGTAACATAAAACACTTTTAAATTAAAAAATATCCCCTATGCTGAAATATAATTCACTCATGCCTGGTGTAGAGTGGTGGGGAATTATTTAAAGGCCAGCCTTCCCAATGATAAAGCACATGTCCTAACAGAAATTTACTAATGGATTATATTAACACATTGTGACTGGATGATTTAAAACCACCTAGGTATCATAGATATAACATGTTAATATTTCAAACACTTTAATTTCTAGGGACTTTTAAGTACCCAGAATCCTAAGCCCCAACCCTGTATCGGCTGAAAGTCTTAGGAATGCTTCTATGTAGTACAATTCTTTCCATCATCTCCATTCATTTTGTATATATTTAAAAGATGTAGTTGTCTTCCGTAAGCTTTAAGAAATTCCAGGATTTCTAATGAACACTAAGAAGATGTTAAACAAACAAACAAAACTCTAGAACTTAGAGAGAAGGGAAAATAGTGAGATGTGAATTTTTATAGTTTTATTTTCAGGGAAGTTATGCTACACATCACCAGGAATCCAGTTAAATAAAATGGACCAAACTCTCCCAGCAAAATTCCCTCATGTGTGATTGGGGTCCAAGAGATAAATGCCTCCAAGCAAGCTCTACTGATGAATCTCACTGACATCATTATGGCTACTACCTTAATATTACAGGTTGCTGAGATCAAACTCTTCTCCAGCTGATATTTCATCCGCAGCTGCTATAATAAAGGAATTAGTATATTTGGTGAATTGTAAGGCAGAAGCCATGTTCTGTTTGTGAAAGTAGTAGAATCAAACTTAATGAATTTAGCCACCTCTAGAAGTAACCCTATGAAATGACTGGTTCCTGGCTAGCTATGTAGAAAGATATTTGCCTGAATAAAATTATAACTTAATCATTAGTTCTATGGTCAAAATATCACTAGATATTACCATAGAAATATTATGTCCTGGACAAAAGGAAACCAATGACCTTTAGATTTCTCACCATGTCTTCAACACAATCCAGATGTTGAAATTGGCAACTTCCATCGACACATGTGCTCCTCCAGAGGAATTAGATGTTATCAGGTCAGCAGAATTTGATGCCGCTATCCATTAAGGTTTTCTCGTTGTTCTAATTTCATACATATAGAGGCAATACTGAGACATCGTACTAATCCAGGGAGCCTTGTTACAATATAATGTAATGTAAATGGTGCCCTCTGCATTTGTACAATTCTGTTGCCTTTCTGAACTATATTTTGTAGACTAAATGAAGGATTGGATCAGGAGGGGAAGGAAACACTATGAAAGTGGGAGTTAGGCAGTTGCCAAAGTTAAGCCTTCTCTATATCATGGTAGTATCTCATTTTCGTTTGATTTGTATATCTTTGATGACTAAAGATATTGAGCATCTTTTCATGAGAGTGTGGGCCATTTGTATACATTCTTTGAAGATATATGTCTTCAAAACCTTGGCTATTCAAAAAAATTGGTCTTTTGTATTTTTATTGTTGAGTTCTTTATATATTTATTGTAAGAATTCATTATATATTCTGGATGTAAGTCCTTTATCAAATATGTAATTTATAAATATTTTATTTCTGGTATCCATTAAAACAAAAGTTCTTAATTTTGATGAAGTCTAATTTATTTTTCTTTGTTTCTTGTGCTTTGGGTGTCACTTATAAGACACTATTGCCTAACCCAAGAGAACAAAGATTTACATTTATGTTTCTTCTAAGAATTTAATAGTTTTAGCTCTTATTTTTTGGTGTAAATCCATTTAAGTTAATTTTTGTATGTGGTTTGAGGTATGATGTCTAATTTCATTATTTTGTATTTAGATATCCAATTGTACTGGCAACATTTGTCAAAATCAATTGGCTATAAATGTAAAGGTTTATTTTTGGACTCTCAATTCTATTCCAATAATCTACATGTCTATCCTTATGTCAGTATGAATCAGTCTTGATTACTGTAGCTTTGTAGTAAGTTTGGAAATTGGGAAATGTGACTCCTCCATCATTTTCGTCTTTTTCAAGATTGTCTTAGCTATTCTGGGACCCATGTATTTTCATATAAATTTTAGGTTCAATTAGTCAATTACTGCAAAAAAATCCAGCTGAGATTGTGATAGTGATTGCATTTCATGTGTAGATTAATTGGAGGAGCATCACCATTTTCAGAATGTTCTCTTCTGATTCATAAACATGGGATATTATTGCATCTATTTAGGTCTTTAATTATTTTCATCAGTTTTTTGTAATTTTTATAGCAAAAATCTTGCACTTCTGGTAAATATATTCATAAATATTTTATTATTTTTGATGCTATTTTAAGTGGAATTATATTTTTCATTTTATTTTAGGGTTATTTATTGCTAGTATACAGAAATCAATTTTTGTAGATTGATCTTGTATCCTGCAGCCTCATGAACTTGTTTCTCAGTCTGATAGTTGATTTTCCCTTGAAAAAAAAAATGATTCCATTTAAGACTTTCTATATATGAGTTCATATCATCTGTGAATAGATGCAATTTAACTTCTCTCTTTCCATCTGGATATCTTCTATTTATTTTTCTTGCTTAGTAGCTCTGGGTAGAACCTCTACTACAAGGTTGAATAAAACTGATTTTAGTGGAAATACTTGTTCTTCATCTTAGGTGGAAAGCATTCAGTTTTACACCGTGGAATATAGTGTTAGTGTTAGATGCCAATTTTTTAAGATGCCCTTTTTCAGGCTGAGGGTGTTTCTTTCTATTCCTAGTTCCTTGAGTGATTTTATCATAGAACGACTTTAAATTTTATCAAGCGCTCTCTCTGTGTCTATTGGGATTATCATGTGCTTTTGTCACTTATTGTTTTAATTTTTTTATTACATTGATTTTCAAATGTTAAACCGTTCAGCAGTAGTGGGATAAATCACACATACTCATGGAATATATTACTTACTTATATGTAAATTATGTATATATTACTGTTTTTGATGTGCTAATATTTCATTAGCGTTTTAAAGTCTATATCCCTAAGAGATACTGCTCTGTAGTTTCTTGTTTTGTGATATATTTGTCCATTCATGGTATTAGGGTGATGCTGACCTCATAAAATTATGCATGAAATATTCTTTTCTCCTCTCTTTTTTCATTTTAGTTTGCAAACAATTAGGTATCAATATTTAAACATTTGATAGAATTTACAAATTAAGCCACCTGGCTTTGGGCTTTTCTTTGTGGAAAGTTTTTAAATTAATTCAACTCATTCTTATAAGTTTATTCAGATTTTCTATTTCTTATTAAACCAACTTTCATAGTTTGTGTTATTCTAGGAACTTACCTATTTCATCTAACTTACTAAACTTGTCATATGATGGTTCATACTATGCCGTTATAATCCTTTTTATTTCTATAAATTTAGTCAGGATGTCTGCTCTTTCATTCATAATGTTATTATTTTGAATTTTCTCTCCCTTGTTCAATCTAACTGAAGTTTGTCAATTTCATTAACCCCTTTTAAGGCCAAAGTTTCGTATTTCTCTATTGTTTTCCTGTTTTTTATTTTATTAATTTCTAATCTAGTACTTTTTAATTCCTTTTTTCTACTCGTTCTAGGTTTAGTTTTCTTTTCTTTTCCTAGTTTCTTCATACAGAAGTTTAGTCTACTGATTTTGCCTTTCTGTATGTCTTTCCTTTTTTAAAAAAAATTGTTAGAGCTTAGAGTGTACAAATGCAGTTCTGTTACATGGATATATTGCTTAGTGAAGTCTGGGCATTTAGTATACCCATCACCCCAATAGCATACATTATACCCAATAGGTAGTATTTGGTCCCTCACCCTCCTCCAACTCTCTTACCTTTCAGAATCTCCAGTGTCTGTTACTCCACTCTATATGTCCATGTGTACTCATTGTTCAGCTCCTGATGATTGGATCCTATACCTAGAAAAGACATCTAAAGACATCTCTAAAAGACTCCTGGATTTGATAATTTACATAAGTAAAATTTCAGGATACAAACTCAGTGCACAAAAATCAGTAGCATTTCTACACACCAATAATACATATAGCTGAGAACTGAGAACCAAATCAAGAACTCAATCCCATTTACAATGGAATAGGAATACATTTAACCAAAGAGGTGAAAGATATTTACAGGGATAACTACAAAACATGGATGAAAGAAATAATAGATAAGACAAATGAAAAAAAAAAATCTCATGTTCATCCATCAGAAGAAACAATATTGTTAAAAATGACCATAGTGCCCAATGCAATCTACAGATTCAATGTAATTCCTATCTTTCTTCTGTTTAATTTAGGTATTTATACTTGTAAAATTTGTAACTGTAAAATTCTCTCTGATCACTGCTTTAGCGCATTCCATAAGGTTTGTAGTGCAATGTTTTGTATTTATTTATCTCAAACTATTTTCTAATTTTCCTTTTGATTTTTTTGACCCATCAGTTATTTAAAATGATGTCACCAAATTTCTACAAATTTGTGAATTTCCCAAAGTTTATTCTGTTATCATTACCTAATTTCATTCTATTGTGATCAGAGAACATACTTTGTATAATTTCAATCCTTTATACTTATTGAGTCTTGTATAAAGCCTAACTGTGCTTTCTTCTATAGAATATTTTGTGTTAACATTAAAATATTCTATAGAATATTTATAGGCATAATCTGCTATTGTTGTGCAGAATGTTTTATAGATGTCTATTAGGCCTAGTCGTTACATATTATTTTTGTAGTCTTCTATTTCCTAGTCAGCTGGGCACAGTGGCTCTCGCCTATAATCCCAGCACTTTGAGAGGCTGAGGCGGGCAGATCATGAGGTCAGGAGATCAAGACCATCCTGGCTAACATGGTGAAACTCAGTCTCTACTAAAAAAAAAAAAAAAATTAGCCGGGCATGGTGGTGGGCGCCTGTAGTCCCAGCTATTCAGAAGGCTGAGGCAGGAGAATGGCGTGAACCTGGGAGGCGGAGCTTGCAGTGAGCTGAGATCATGCCACTGCACTCCAGCCTGGGCGACAGAGACTCCATCTCAAAAACAAAAACAAAAACAAAAACAAACCAAAAAAGAAAATGGGGAGTTGAAGTCTCCAGTTATTATTGTCGAATTGCCAATTTCCCTATCATTCCTTCAACTTTTCTTCACTTATTTTGGGATTCTGTGGTTAAGTGCGTGAATGTTTATAACTGTTATATATTCCTGATTGATTGATGTTCTTATCCCTATGAAATTTCATAATCATCATTATTATTTCATTATCTCTGGTAACAGTGTGTTCTAAAGTCCATTTTCTGATATTAGCATAGGCATTTCAGTCTTAATTTTTTATTTTTGTCTACTACTAGTGTATCCACTTCAGCTTTCTTTTGGTTATTTGTATGGTATATCTTTTTTCATACTTTTACCTTCAACCTACTTATGTCTTTGAATCCATAGCATTTCCATTGTTTATGTCATGCTGTTGGCTAATGTCTTTAAAAAAACATTTCTGACAATCCGTGTACAGTATATAAACCATTTACATACATATTAATTACATATTAATTAATTACAATATAATTATTGTTAATGTAAGATTTATGTGTGATTTTTAAATTATACTTCTATATGTCTTTGTTTTCTCTATTTTTTCCATTGATGTATTTTCTGTGTTAAATATTTTCTAGTACTTTTAGATTTTTAAATTTATATTTATACAAACACACGGAGAGTCATGTGTCACTTAATGATGTGGATATGTTCTGAGAAATGCATCATTAGGTAATTTCATCACTGTGTGAACATCATAGAGTGTACTTACACAAAACTAGATGGTATAGCCTACTACACACCTAGGCTATATGGCATAGCCTATTGCTCCCAGGCTACAAACCTATATAGCATGTTACCATACTCAATTTTGTAGGCAATTGTAACACAGTGGTAAGTATTTGTGTGCCTAAACATATCTAAATGCAGAAAAGGTTCAGTAAAAATATGATATAATCTTATGGGACCACTGTCATATATGCAATCTACTGTTGAACAAATTACTGTTGTGGAGCACATGGAGCACATGTATGTATGTGTATATGTGTATATGTGTTTATAGCTGTATATATATATGTATATGTGTATATATGGGACCACTGTTTTAAGGTACCATATATGTGTGTATGTGCTCCCATAAGACAGTGGTCCCATATACACACATATACACACACATACACATACACACGTATAATCCTTTGGGACCACTGTCATATGCAGTCTAATGTTGAAAAAATTATTCTTGTGGATCACATGGCATACATATGTATATGTGTGTGCATATGTGTCTATGTGTGCATGTACATATGTATGTATATGTGTACACACACGTATACATATATATGTATATGTATACATGCATGGCATACATATATGTATTGTGTATATGTGTGTATACGTGTATGTGTGTATACGTATGTATGTGTATGTGTGTGTACATGTACACATACACACATGCATATACATGTATACACACACGTATACACACATACACATATATATTATATATACACACACACGGCTTTTTCCCTCATATATGGCTTTTTCCCTCATATATGGCTTTTTCCTTTATATACATATATGACTCAAGGAACACAAAAAGGTCAACTTGTTTTTGTGACTTTCTACTATTTTTCAATAACTAATGTATTGGAATAGATTGAAATAGAGATTTCTCCAGAACAGTGCTGGATGAACACCTCAAGGGGCTCTCACACAACCTGTTCTGGGACTTGGTGACCATTGTTTGTGTCCATATTCAATTGAGTTCAAATTTAACTTTTCCTCCACAATATTATAAGCTGACAAACACAGCATTATAATTATTGCTTCATTTTTTCTTCATATAAGATAGTAAAAAAAGATTACAAACAAAACTGCATTTATAATGTCTTGTATTAATCTATGTGTTTTCCTTTTCTTGAACTCTGTACTTCGTATGGATGCATGTGACTGTCTAGTGTCCTTTCATTTTAGTCTGAAAAACTTCTTTTACTATTTCTTGTAGGGCACATTAGTGATAATTTCCTTCAATTTTTGTTTATCTGGAAGTGTTTTAACTTCTCTTTAATTTTTGAAGTATAGTTTTTCTGAGCATACAATTCTTGGTGGATTTTTTTTCCTTTGAGACTTTGAATATGTCATCCCTTTGCTTCTAACATCCATGTTTTTAATAGGACAATTTTTGAAAATTGTCAATTTTATTGAGGCTTTGTTATACATAAGTTACTTTTTTGTTAGTTCGAAGATAATGTCTTTGTCTTCAACAGGTTAACTATTGTAAGTCTAGATGTGATTTTCTCTGAGTTGATCATCCTTGGTGTTTATTAAGCTTTTTGGATATGCTGATTAGTGTTTTTCATCAAATGTGGAAAGTTTGTGGTCATTCCTTCTTCAAATATTATTTTTGTCTCTTTATCTTACTCTACTTTTTTTTTGATATTCCATTATATGTATGTTGATATGAACGATGTTGTATCACAGGTCTCTGAAGTTTTTTCTTTAAAAATTTTTTAAATTATATTTTAAATTCCGAGATACATGTGCAGAATGTGCAGGTTTGTTACATAGGCAAACGTGTGCCATGGTGGTTTGCTGCACCTATCAACCCCATCACCTATGTATTAAGCCCAGCATACATTAGCTATTTATCCTGAAACTCTCCCTCCCCCAACTCATGCTTCACAAGCCTCAGTGTGTGTTGTTTTCCTCCCTGTGTCTATGTGTTCTCATTGTTCAGCTCCCACTTACATGTGAGAACGTGTGGTGTTTGGTGTTCTGTTTCTGTGTTAGATTGCTAAGGATAATGATCTGAAGCTTTATTCAATTTTATAAACTTTTTTCTTTCTTTTTCTCATAGTAGACTATCTTGATTGACATATCTTTATGTTCACTTCATCTTTATTCTGCTAGCTCAAATTTACTAAGTCTCCTTAGTAAATTTTTCATTCACTTACATTTCTCAACTGCAGAATTTCATTTTTTAATACAATTTATTCCTCTTAATTGACAATTCTTCTTTAGCCATATGGCATTCTCACACTATCTTTAATTTCTTAGTCATAGTTTCCTTTAGTTGCTTGAACATATTTATAACATCTACTTTTAAGTATTTTTCTATTAAGTTCAAAATACGGGCTTCCTCAGAGACGATTTCTATTGACTATATTTTTCTCTGTGTATGGGCCATAGTTTCCTGCTTTTCGTAGATCTTGTTTTTGTCATTGTTGACAAAATCTGGATATTTTATATAATATAATGTGACCACCCTGGTCATCCCAGAGGTTTTTTTGTGATTACTTATTTGTTTAGTAATTCTTCTGAATGAATTCTGGAAATCCCATATTCTTTGTCAAGAGCAGTCACTGAACTCTTGAAAAAGTACAGATTAGCCTAACGGTCAGGTAATGATTGGACAGATTTCTTCAGATTCATTGAAGTAACAAATTTTCTCCCCATTGGGCAGGGCCATTTCATTAGTGTTGAGGCATGCCTTCAATGCTCCAGCAGTTTACAACTTTGCCTTGCCCTTCACTTCCTTGTTACACAGAAAGACCTCAAAGTCAGAAAGTGGTAAGATATTAGGACTTTTTAAGGTATTTCTTGGGCATGTACACAACCTTCATTTGCACATAGTCTTCTAGATTCTCAGGAATATTTCAGAACTTTTCAAAGTTGTCTCTAGATACTGCATTGTAATTGTGGTTTTGTTTTTAGTTTTTTTGGATAACCTCTTGTCCCAACTTGTTTTGTCACCTCAAGTAAGCTGAAATATTAAACAGTTGCTCCTAAATATTTTTGATGTACAACCTGGGTATAGGGCTTTCCCATTGAGTACCATGAGTCTAGTCAAATAAAGACCCTTGTGAAGGGATTTTCCAGATAATTTTCAGACATTAAATAGTAAAAATGGTCTAGAAATGGTGTTTGGATGAAGCTCCAAATCTGGTGTGCTCCTTTTAGTGGCTGCAGGGCAACTGGTGATCACAGGTATAGTGGTTGTGAGTTCACTGTTTTCCAAGACTACTGTAAAGCTGGGCAGAGGGGATGGTAATATACTATGTTTGCAGTTCATAATTCTTACCAAGACTTAGCCATTTTTTTAAAGAATAAATGCTCCATAAATTTTCAACCATTTGATTAATTTTGAGAGTTCTGAAAACGTGGATTTTAACAATTATTATCAATGTTCTTGTTGCTTCTATGGAAGAAGAGACATTCAGAGTCCTTCAATTGCCATTTGGGGTTTGCTTTTTGTACTTTAATTTTAAACTACTTATATATCAATTAGGCTTGCTTCTTATTTAAGAATTTCAGCTATCCCTCATCCCCAAATGTCTATGATTATCTGCTACAACCTTCCTTCATGCCTGAATTATTGCCACAACTTTCTCACTCGCCTTTCTGTATAGTCTCTCAGTATATAGATCTGTTCAGGACACATCATAAGTTAATCTTGTAAATTCTTCCACATTGTGTAGGAAATTTGCTTGTCTAGAAACCTTAAATGCCAATCGGCCAGATGGTCAACACTAACTGAGTGCATATTACATACAGAGTGTCAGTTTTTGCTCCAAGTGTAGTGAACAGAGAGCTTATCTACTGGTGAGAGAATACAAAATAAATAGAACAATTTGAGATATGAAAATTACTCTGAAATAGTTGTCTCTCACTGCCCATATGGAAAATTTAAACATTTTTGTGGTATTGAGAGACCTCCATCATCTGTTTTCTCTCTAATCTTATCTTCTTCACTTTCCTGATAGGAAGCCTTTCTAGGTAAAACAGGTCTGCACAATGCTGTTTGCATATGCCATGCTACTTTTTACTTCTATGCTTACGTTCATGCCATTCCTTATGCTTTGATTATCTTGCTTTCTCCCTCTCTTCTTAGTCACATAAAGAATGCCCTCATCTCTTCTCAATTTTGCAGCTCTGGAAGGAATTCCTGATTACTCCAACCCCAAGGCATCATTTCAAATCCACACTTGTAGGACTTTTTGTCATACTCATTTGGCATTAACCCAATTACCCACACATAGCATTTGTTCTTGCCCATGCAAATTCTGGCACTCAAATTAGATTTAAAGCTCTGGGTAGGACATGAAAGGTTGATTTTAAAAATTCTTTGTATTCTTGGGATTTAGCATAGGGACCTAAAAGAAATACTCCATGAATTTGGGGATATTATGTAATGAATACATAAGTAAGTCTTTCCTTTCAGTGTAGATTTCATTTCGTATACCCAGGTTCTCAAAATTGTCACTGAATTACTAAGATGATATATGCCCTAAACTTGTCTGATTTAAACTTGTACCAAAAATGCCTATGAGACACTCCCTAAAATATATCACACAGCTTCTCAGTGTCAGTGAAAAGGTACACTTGTGTTTCACCATCTGCAGCTTATTTGTAACATGGGGACAATAATATATACTTCCTAGGAAAAGTATGAGGATTAAATGGAATTTTTCATGTAAAAGTGATGTGAAAAACATAAAAGACTTCACAAATGTTAGTCATGTTATTACAGGAATGACTTGAAGAAATGTAGATAACATGACAGCATTTAGAGAAAAAAATTTTAAGTGCTTTAAAAAGAAGTATCCCCCCATCCCCACAAGGTATTATTTTATATGGCAGGTTCAGACAAAATGTTTTAAAAAACACAGATAGTAAAGCATAAAGGGTTGAGTTGATGAAGAGTAGAAATGGGAATTTGAAAAAATGTCAGATCCATTATATACCTCTCTAGAAGTGGTGTTGTATATACCTATTGGTAGACATATTCCATCTATCGCTGGGAAGCTTATGAGCTACACAAACCAAAGAATGAGCTGAGGCTTCCTCATTTTCAGTAGGGATACTGGCTAGATGTCTGTAACACTCATTCCCTCCTTCGCATGTGCCTAGTGTTGGACTACATTTCAAGGTCTTCTTGCAGTTAAGTGCTGTCATGTGATGGAGCTCTGACTAGGGAAGTGCAGACTGAAATTATGTTTTCCATTTTCATTTCCATCATGTGCTTGGGCTTTGAAATTGACCATTGAAATTGGCATTGCTGGTTCTCTGAGTGACCCTGTAAGGTCTTTTAATATATGTTTCATGAAAAGAAAACAAAATTACAATAACATCCTAAGGATTGTGAGAAGCTCTGCGGTAATGAAACCTGTTTATTTTTAGCCACTGTTATCCACCCTTATCAGTTCTTAAAATATTTTGAGATTGTGAGGAGGGGTAATAACATCCATTAACATCTGGCGAAACACACTTTGTGAAATTCTGTCTGTTGAATTGATAGCTCTGAGGCTGTAATCCACTGCTCAGCAAGACATGCTGGAAAAAGGCTAGAGTAAGGAACAAATGTAGGACAGAAACAGTCAGTAGACTACCTGCTGCTACGAGTTCCAATAAAATCTGAGTTCTTTCATGTGTTAACATTAAACTAGACAATCACAATCAAAAGGAAAGAAAAAGGCAAAGAAAAGCTTTTTTTTCCCTAACATTTTAGGACTCTAGTTTTGCTTTTATCCAGAATTTTTTAATTTGAAAATAACCGATAATGACATATATATATTATTTTCTCTTCTACTTTTATTTGTTTTCATATTTACTTTTGTGGGGATAGGCATATAAATTACATACTATAAATTCACACGTTATAATAGTGCAATTAATATTTTTAAATTAATTTATACAGTTGTGCAACCATCACCACAATCCAGTATAGGGACAGTTCCATTACCCCAAAGTGTTCCCTTATGCTCATTTAAGGCCAATCCCTGTATCCACCATCAGTCTCAGATAAATGTGAATCAGCTTTTTGTCTCAATAGCTTTGCTTTTTGTGAAGCTTTGATATAAATGAATCTAACAATACATAGATTATTGCATCTGCCTTCTTTTACTTAGCGTAGTATATTGAAGGTTTATTTATGTAATAGCATATATCAGTGGTTGGTTCCTTCATATTCACGAATAATATTCTGTTGTGCGAGTATGCCACATTTTGTTTTTCCTTGTACCAGTTAATGGACATTTGATTTTTTTCCGTTTTTTTTTTTTTTTTTTTTAACAAGTAATTTGCCTATAAACGTTTGTATACAAGTCTTTGTGGGAACATATGTTTGCATTTCTCTTAGGTAGGTATATGAGAGTAGGATTTCTAAGTCATCTTGACAACATATTTCCCAAAGTGATTTATCATTTTACGTTTTCACCAGCAGTGCAAGAGCAAGATTCTCCACATTTTCACTAACAATTGTTATTTTCTCTCTTCTTTGTTAAGCCCATTTAAGTGGGAGGATCATGATAGCTCACTGGGGTTTAATTTGTATTTACCTGAAGACAAACGATGATGAACAAATTTTCATATGCTTATTACTCCCTTATGTATCTTCTATGGTAAAATGTTTGTTTATATTTTTGTACCTTTTTAAAAATTATGTTGTTTGTCTTCTTGTTATTGAGTTTTAAGAGTTCTTTATATAATTTAGTTACAATTCCATTGTTGGATATATTAGTAAAATATAATTTGTTTAAGCCTGTGTTCACCTTTTCATTTTGTTACTGATGATATCTAAAAGTCACAGAATTTAAATTTTCATAAAGTCAAATTTATTAATTTTTTCCTTTTATAAATTGTAATTTGGTGTTAGGTTTTAAAATTCTTTAGCTAACCTATGGTCATGAAAAATTTCTTCTGTTTTCTACTAGAAGATTTAGAATTTAAGCTCTTATTTTTAGGTCTGTATTTCACTTTGAGTTAATATTTGTATATTGGGACACAGTAACTGTCTACGTTTATATTTTTACATATGGATGTCCAATTGTCTCAGGCCATTGTTAATTTTTTTCTCATTGAATTTCTGGGGAAGCTTTGCCAAAAAATAATTGACCATAAGGGTTTATTTCTGTACTTCCAATTCCATTCCATCATCTATATGCCTATTACTCTACTGGTAAAACACTGTTGTGATTATTGGTTAGTGGGTAGTGCAGCTCCTCCAAATTTGTTCTTCTTTTTCAAAGTTATGTTAGTAATTTCAAGTCCTTTGCATTTACAAATACATGTTCAGATAAGCTTGTCAATATCTAGAAAATAAAAGTCTCATGTTATTTTGATATGAATTACATTGTTTAGATTAACTTTTGAAGAATTTTCATTAGAATAATGCTGAGACTTCCACTCCTTGAACATGAAGTATCTCTTGATTTATTTAAATACTGCTCAATTTCAGTTATCAGTGTTTTGCAGTTTTCTATAAATGTATCTTCTTTAAATTTTCTAAGGCTTTAAAGTTCTATTTGGAATGTAATTATTTTCCTAATTTTATTTTTCAATTATTCATTTCGATTGTGTGAGTGTCTATTTTCACAAATAGGATCAGATCTTCTGCAATAGAGTTTTACTTCTTCCTTTACAATCTGGATATTTTATATATTTTTTGTCTTATTGCAATTACTGGAACTAAATCGTTAAATAAAAGTGGGAGGAGTGAACATGCTTACTTTCCTGGACAATCTTACATTTCTGACATAATTTTCATTTGCTTCTGTTTGATGACTTCTTTTTTATTTTGTTGAATTGACTTTAGTATAATCTGATTAAATATTTTTAATTCTATTCATGAGGAATGCAGTTTTCTCTTCTTGTTATATTTTTGACTTTGGTAGCATGGTAATATTGACCTCTTAGAATGAGGTCAAAGTGTTTCCTCCTTTTTGTTCTCATAGTATGTGGATAACATTCAGTCTTTCAACTTTAAGAAGTATTTTAGTGGCCTGGCGCGGTGGCTCACGCCTGTAATCCCAGCACTTTGGGAGGCCGAGGCGGGGCAGATCACAAGGTCAGGAGATCGAGACCATCCTGGCTAACATGGTGAAACTCAGTCTCTACTAAAAATACAAAAAAAAAATTAGCTGGGCGTGGTGGCGGGCGCCTGTAGTCCCAGCTACTCGGGAGGCTGAGGCAGGAGAATGGCGTGAACCCAGGAGGCGGAGCTTGCAGTGAGCCAAGATCGCGCCACTGCACTCCAGCCTGGGCGACAGAGCGAAACTTCGTCTCAAAAAAAAAAAAAAAAAAAAAGTATGTTAGTTGTAGATATTTCATAGGTGCCCTTCTCTGGTTGAGGAATTTCCATTTTATTCTTAATTTGTTGAGAGGTTTTTATCGGAACAGTAATTTAATTTGGTTTAATACATTTTCTGTTGAAAATATGGGGATTGTTTTCATACAATTCATGTTATATATGTATTACATTAATTAATTTTGAATGTTAAGCTAACCTTACATTCCTGGCATAACTTTCATTTGGCCCTGTTTGTTTTTAACCCCTCACCATTTTACATATTTTCTCTGTATTATGATGTCAACAGTGTGGTTATTGTGTTTTTAATGAGTATTTCATATTTTATCCTATTCCTGTTTTGTTGAGTTTCTTGGATCTGCAAATTAAGTATTAGTTTTAAAGAAATTTAAAAGATTTTGTAATTAGACCTCCATGCAGAAGTGTGTGTGTTTGTGTGTGTGTGTGTGTGTGTGAGAGAGAGAGAGAGAGAATGAGAAAAATAGTCACCTGAAAAATAAGAATAAGTTTGCATACATAAAATTTGAACTTATACTAATAAAGAGAAACAATAAAATAACTAAAAAGGTGTCCTGGAAAAAAATTGAATTTTGATTATGCCGCATAAATTCAGAAATCAAAAGGGCATCGAGGTGGCATGTTCAGTGGAAGTGTTTTGTTTACACTGCAATGTGTTTAAAACTTCAATATAGATGCTTTCAGAAGAAGCACATTCTCCAGACGGTCCTACTGTCCACACTGCCTAATGTGTTTCTCCAAGTTGCCTTCACCCATTATTACTGTTGTTGATTGGCCTCTATACATGTATGAGCTGGGGACCCCCACACCGTACTCTGGCAGCCTGAAAGAGTGAATACCCGTTTAGTGATTATAAAGGGTTATTTCTGTGGATAAATCTTTGATTCTCAAAAGCCTTCAGGGCCAGAATATATCAATATCCAGTCTTCTTACATTAAAATTTAAATAATTATGTTCTATTTGACTTCTTTTAAAAATCACAAGAGAATACAGTCATTAACTTAGAGTGATAGTGGTTGAAGAAGAGGATTTTTGTGTGTCAAATACACACTGAGTTATAGACAGGTTTTGGAGAATTCTTCATTTCTACATTCTTGTATCCCTACTTAGTTGCTTCTAGGTACAAGTCCTGAATTCTTCCAAAGAAAAGTTTCCTCTTCCTCTCTCCATCTGTGAAAGGTGTATTGGATTAGCAACCAGCACAGTGAAAACTGCTTCAAACTCTACACTCAATCACACTGTTTTACAATATTGAGAACAAGGCAACTTCCCAGTACTGAAATGCTACAATATTTTAAAAAATATTTTGGAAATGGACCAGGCACGGTGGCTCACGCCTGTAATCTCAGCACTTTGGGAGGCCGAGGTGGGTGGATCACCTGAGGTCATGAGTTCGAGACCAACCTGGCCAACATGGCGAAACCCCGTCTCTACTAAAAATACAAAAATTAGCTGGACCTGGTGGCGGGTGCCTGTAATCTCAGCTACTCAAGAGGCTGAGATGGGAATTACTTGAACCCAGGAGGCAGAGGCTGCAGTGAGCCAAGATTGCACCATTGTACTCCAGCCTGGGGACAGAGTGAGACTCTGTCTCAAAAAGAAAAATAAAATAAAATTTAAAAAAATTGGAAATTATATAACAGCAAATAGAAAACAAAATTATATTCCCTAAAGTAAGTAATGTTTGCTTTTTTCCCCATAGTTTATTAAGATATAATTTTCACAGTAAAGTTCACCCTTTTCAGATGTACCCTTTTATGAATTTTGTCATATTTATAAATCATAGAACCACCACTATGCTCAACATACAGAATATTTTCATAACACCAAAAAGTTTTCTTACATCCTTTCATGGTCAGTTCCATCCCCGTCCCTCCCACCCCTGGCAACCGCTGATACAATTATATTCCTTATAGATTTGCTTTTCCCAGGGTGCCAGATAAACATAACTGTACAGTGCACAGCCTTCTGGGTCTGGCTTATTTGACTTAATATAGTGCTTTTGAAAAGGATCCACATTTCTGTGGGAATCAGTAGATATTTCCTTTTCTTGCTGAGTAGAATTCCATTGTATGGATGTACCACAATTTGTTGATCTGTTTACCAGTTGATGGACATTGCTTTATTTCTCATTTTTGGCAATTATGAATAAAGCTTCTAAGAACATTCAAATATAAGTGTGTGTGTGGAGATATGTCTTTGTTCCTCTGGGTTAATACCTAGAGGAGGATTGCTGCTGAGTCATATGATTAACATTATAAGATAGTGCTAAACTTATTTCCAAAGTTTTGCATTTCCAGCAGCAATATATAACAATATAACAGTTCTAGCTATTCTGCATCCTAAGACTGTTACAAGTTGTTTTTTCTTCTGTTAATTCTGACTCTTATAATA
>NW_012110019.1:1088228-1131705 GCF_000951045.1 Mandrillus leucophaeus | reverse complement strand
AGCTCCACATTAGTTAAGAAGTTGAATGGACACCTACAAAGGAAACTAAGTTCACTGAAGGCCAAAGTAGAACCGTATTCATTCAGTTACTTTCTTTTTCTTTTTTCAACTCAAAAAAGCTTGGGTAATTACCGAGGCTGATGGAGTCCCAACTATGTTGAGGGAATAATTGAGAGCCCAAAGGGCAACAAAGACAGCAGAGAGCGGCATTTGAAATGTGGCTGAGTATCCCTTAAATCAAATTTTGGAAACTTGCAGACCTAAGGGAACCAAGGACATCCATGTAATATACTTAGAATATTGTCTCTTCCTGAAAATTCAGTTTAATACTTGCATTAGACATGATTTTATTTATGTGTAGTTATGAGTTGGGGATTTTTTTAGTATTATTTGTGTTTTCTTCATATTTAAAAGAACACTTGAAAAGTAATGCAGATCAGGACTTCTGGTTCTCACTTAGGTATATAGAGAGCTGGAACAAGTGTCACTCTTAAATATGCAAAAGAAAAAAAGCTAGACAGACCTTAAGTTCATGACATTTCTTGAACCCCAAATGGACTGTCAACTACAACTAATTAATCTAATTGGATTACAGATCATTAACATTACCATGTTGAAAGGAATAGGGAAAACAGGACTAACATAATTAAATAGTATTTTGACTGCATAGTGTAAGGGTAAAGACAGTAAGAACTGTACAAAAATGCTATACTCTAGTTAGTAAATATATTTCTCTCTTTGAGAATGGAATGGTTTGGCTGTGTACCCACCTAAATCTCATCTTGAATTGTAGTTCCCATAATCCCCAGGTGCGTGGGAGGGACCAGGTGTAGATAATTAAATAATAATCCCCAGGTGTGTGGGAGGGACCAGGTGTAGATAATTAAATAATAATCCCCAGGTGCGTGGGAGGGACCAGGTGTAGATAATTAAATCATGGGCGCGGTTTCCCCCATCCTAGTCTCATGATAGTTAGTTCTCACGAGATCTGATAGTTTTCTAAGGGGCTTATCCCCTTTTGCTCTGCACTTCCCTTTGCTGCCGCCGTGTGAAGGACCTGTTTGCTTCCTCTTCTGCCATGATTTTAAGTTTCCGGAGGCCTGCGCAGACCTGCAAAACTGTGAGTCAGTTAAAACTCCTTTTTTAAAATACATTACCCAGGCTTGAGTATGTCTTTATTAGCCGCTTGAGAACGGACGGACTAATACAAAGGAGAAACAAGGTAAGAGCAAAGTATTTTCCCCAAGATATTTTTTAAATACAAAGGGAGAATTTTACAGTGGAAAAAAATACAAAACTATTCAAATATTTCTTGCTACCTCATTCTTGAAAAGAGCTGTGTAGCAGGCTATCGTGTGGAAGACCAATTTATTTTACAATACTTTTTATTAATGAATATTTACTCATTTTTCAGTTTATGTAATTACAAAGAGTGTAGTGCAATCAATCTTCAATTTTGTCTTTGCACAATTGTGAGAGTATATGATACATACTCAAGAGTGAGGCTAATGGGGTCAAACGTATTCCTGTTAAAATCGCTATATTCTTGCAAGTATGTTGTGCTATTGCTGGCGTCTCTATTCTCTACGTACATACACCTAGACAGGTGATAGATAGGTAAATAGGTGACTAGACATTTAAAATGCCTTCTAAAATGATTATGCAAATTACCTTCTCTCTTACAGTGCATAAGAGTTTTGTATATTAACATTTCTTAGGACTTATTCTAATTGGTGAACAGTGCTACCAAAAATGTTCAAATTTGCATTTCTTTAATTATATGTCAATTGACTATTTTTTAAGTTGTTTCTTAGGCAATGCTGTATATTTCCTTTAATTATATTTCATACCTGAGTTTTGGTCATTTCAAAAAATAATTTTATATTTAAAAAATTAGCCTTTTGCCATATAAATATGATTTATGTATAAAATACATGCAAATGAGACATATTTTAATTAGATCTGCTCTTCATATTTTGCCTTTGTTAATGAGGCTGAAATTTTGTTGTGCATACATTTTAAATTTCTACATAATTACATTCATCCGTTGCTTCCATTTTGTCTTCTGGGATTTATGTCTTTCATAGAAAGGCCTTATCTAACTCAACAATGTAAAAAAAATTTATCTTTGTTTTTCTACCAATATTACAGTTTTTATTTTTGTAATTAAAACTTACCCTCCACCTAGAATTTATTTGGGCATGAGGAGTAATATGCAGACACATTTTTATTCATTTGTTTTTCAAACAAATGTATTCAAATGTTACTCTGAAAAGTCTATACAGGATTGAATTGAATTCTATATCATATGTTAATGTCTCATACATATTCTGTGCTATTTCTGGAGTTCACATTTTATTCTATTAATCTTGCTGTTTGTCAATACCAAACTTTTATAAAACGTGTATTATCTAACATAATATCTTATATGACTAATGCACCCAGCTCTTCCGATTACAGTATTTTCTGGTGATTTGTTCAATATTGTTATTAGATTAACATTACAATTATGTTTAATGGCCCACTGATTCTTGTGAGAATTTGGTTTTTTGTCACTTTGACTATGGTCAGAAGTTTTCTTGTTTGCTTTTCGTTTTGAGGAAATTAATGATTCTTTTCACACATTTTAATTACCTCACAAAATGATTTTATGTTGCAAAACATTTAAACAACAAATCATTATTTAGAATGAAGTATCAAGTTAGTTCTTTAGGCCAGGTCCAGGGGCTCAGGCCTGTAATCTCCAGCGCTTTGGGAGGCTGAGGTAGGAGGATTGTTGGAGGCCAGGAATTCAAGACCAGCATGGGAAACATATTATGACCTTGACTCTACAAAAAAAGAAAAAAAATATGTTCTTCACCCTGTCTTCTAATTCTGCTATTCACTGCAGGGGTAAATAAAGGCCGTAGTATAGTGACTATACCTTCAGCCATTCTTTTATATTTTTCCTATCTGAGCTATCTTTGTCAAATTTTAAGGTGTTACACCAGATTTGAAATACATTAATGCAAACAGTTTACTTTTTCTCTTGGTATTTATAGACAATCAGGTTTTAATCTATTCATCCAGTAAATACTTAAATACCTATTATGTGCTAGGCATCTTTTAGACACTAGAAATATAGCAATGAATGAAAAAACATAAAACCTTTGCCTTGAAGTTATATGTTAGGAGGAGTTCTTAAATGATAAACAAGTAAATGATGTAGCAAATTATGATCAGTGCTTTCGAGAAAAATTAAGTAATAATGGGAATCAGTTGTTTCTGGATGTTAGCTGTTGCTGCTTTAAATAGCGCTCAAATTGGAGCAGTAGGCAGAATGCCCCCCAAAGATGTGCACACTCTAATCCTTGGAACCCACGAATATATATTGTTACATGGCAAAAGGGATTTTTTAAAAGATAAAGTTAAGATTACTGTCTTTATTTCTTTGTGTTACAACCGAATTCCACAAACTGGGTAATGTATACACAATAGAATATTTTTTCTCACAGTTCTGGAGGCTATGCACTGGTGGAAATTGCTCTCAGCTGAAGAGAAATGCCTAATTCCTATGGAGGCATTCAACAACTTGAAATGTCAGGTTACAGAAGCCCAGTTCCTTGTAACAGTTTAGGACAATTTTCCAACTCCCAAACCGCAAGATCAGCTCTGTCCCTTGTTATGATTGCAGAACAGCCTAACTTCTCAATCTACCCAATACTGCTTCCTTTACTTCCTAAAAGGCATTGATCCCAAAAGTACTTCACAATAAGATTCATGCACCCAAATTATCTCACAATCAGATTTGTGGAGAACTCAATCTGTAACACTTGATGCCAAGAGACATCTGAGAAGGCAGACTCTAAGACAGAATTTTGAAGTTAGAGCATATTCTTCACTGCTGGAAAAAAGCATATCATCACTTCTGTCAGAATAAAGATATCCACAATTTTAAAATATTCTGCCCATTGAGAGAAATTCTGTTTTCTCTCCTCTTGAATCTAGGCTGCAACATGACTACTTGACTACTTTGACCTATAGAATATAGTGGATGTGACACCTGACAGTTCTGATCTAGTCTTTAAGGGGACTGTAGTCTAGTACAGCTACCTTGAGAATACCATGCTGAGGAAGACTAAGCTGACCATGTATAGAAAGTATGATGCCCAACCAGCTCTAGTTGTTTGGGCTACCAAACGTTTGAGTCTTCTCATTGGAGGTCCAATATGCAGATCAGAGACAAGACCAGGCAGACCGTGTTTGAATTTCCTGACCCTCAAAATGGTGAGATATAATAGGAGGTTTTATTCTTTATTATCTTATCATACCTTTTAAACATTATATTTTTCTTCTTTGAACTCTTTTTTTTTTTTTTAACCCAAGTTGACCATGTTTCTGTAGTTACTACTTAGATGTTTATACTCTTGCTTTCTAAATAACTCTTCTTCATTCTTCCTGGTGTATTATTTATCTCCTTGATTGATAATGTTTCCTTCTTCCTCTTCCTGAAAGTATCTATCAGGAGATCCCATTTTGGAGTTTTTCAGGTAAATACCTAACGTTGGGTGTGGTTTGGGTCTATGCAGGTCTGTTGTTTGCCCATGAATGGTGTGAGAATGATTGAGATGAGTGGGCTCCAGCAGGTACCAGCTTCATTTAATTATGTTGACTTACCATGTTATCACATCTGATTTTCTGTGTCTTGTGTTCTGAGGATATATCCATCCTTACATTTTAGCCTATGGAAATTGGACATAGATCATCAGGCTGAAATGTTGAGATGACTGTCTCTGAAATTCACAAGTCTTTTATTTAATTGAGTTCTTCTCTAATATGTTCAATGAGGCCAGCAGCTAATAGCTGATTGCTACTACTTATCCCTATCATTTACCCTTGTTACATGTTTAGAAAATATTATGATTTAGAAGATTTTTTGAAAATAAATATAAGAAAGCCATGCATTTATTTCTTTAATATTATCTCTCCTGTTGAACTTTCCTCCAGAATCATGTGTATAATAGGTCGCCAACTATTCTATTTATGTTCCAATCCCACCCGACTTAATATTCTCAAGAAAAGAATTAAAATGTGGGTGCTCAGAAGTCTCATGCATATCTTTCAAGAAAATATGCTATTTGAACTATAAAATATTTTATGTTGAATTTCAGAATTCCACATTGATTTAATCCAAATGGCACAATAATTGGCAGTCATTTTTGACAGACTAGAATTTGAGGTTTATAGCCATTTTTAGTCCATTGTAGACAAAATTTTCATCTCATTTTTTGCTTAATTATTTTACCTAGATAGAGGAATGAAATACATTTGGCTTTAAGCCCTTTCATATTATTGGAAGTTATTGTTTTTCTGTTTTAAGCAATTATCCATTTATATGATGTTTCTCAGAAAGCAATGAAGAATCCCTGTAATTTCTCAGGAGATAGTAAAAGAGTTTAATTATTCATATTTTAATATATCTTAAAATGTATTTTTTATTGAAACACTTAAACTTTTTTTTTTTCTTACCATCAAATCATAAGCTATAAATTTGGGCATGTGTTCTTACCCTAAATTACTCATTTGTGGTACTTTCATTAGATAAGAACATGCTTAAATATTTTTATATTTTACAGTCAATAATGGCAACATTTACTGAAAAAATCTCACAGATGCCAGGTTTTTAAGAATTAGATAAAAATATAAGCATTTGTGAAAATTATTTTTGCTAAATATAATCTGTATTCTGAGCTGTGCATTTATGTATCTCTTTATGGTTTTTCACTTATGGAATAATCAAAACCTTTATGTTTCATTGGAACTTGGCTTATTTAATGCCTATTTCACACTACTCTTTGATCCTGACATATTCAGAAATTCTCTGGGAACATCTGGTCCATGCTGTGGCATAAGGGAGACATTTGGAGTTTGATTTTATATCCAGTTCCCATGAGAAATGCCCCTTTGAGTACAACTTTAGGAAATCTTTCTATATTTAATGGAAACAGTGATGAGGCCCCTTTAAGTTCCCTTTAAGAAATCATATGCTCAAAGGAATAGCCAAAGCCAGATTTGCATCTCATTGCTTACCTTGGAAATGCAGAAGGAACTTAGTCTAGTGAGGTGAGGGGTACTCTGCTGAGACTGATTTAATCTATTTTATTTTTCATCCTTTCTTGATGTGGAGGCCAATTGTGTATGTGATCTCATGCAAATGAGAGTGAATATAGTGAACTTCCTGGAGTGCATTCAATTATTTATATATTCATTTGCTACTTGAGCAAGTATTTATTGAATGCTTTCTGTAAAACACTTAGCTGGGCCCTCAACGATATTAGGCTCCAAGTATCTAATATTGCAACAGTCAAAGATCAAAGCTTTATAATGCAAACAGATAAATATCATGGAAAAATAATGGAAACAGTTTCATTTTTGGTACCTTCCATGTTCTGCAAGTGCTTTGTCAATAAAGAAACAATATTTTCAAGAAAATAGTTCCTTTCTCCAGGTTAATGTTAGAGGGAGAGCACATTTAAGTAATTAGTCATCACAATCTTCAGAAGAATAAAGCCATTGACCAGGACCTAACTATCAATGGCCAGGTACCTGTGCTATCTCTGCAGGATAATCTTTGCCTTTAGCACTGATAGATAAAAGCAAAGTGCAAGTTTATCAAGTCACGGAACCATTGTTTCATCCATCCTCGTTAGAAGCTCCTAGGGCAAAATTATCACCATATAGATAAACTTGAGTGATTAATAATAACACTTTCCTTTTTCCAATTAAAGTATCAAAGACTCATACATGAACCTAAGAGCTAATGTAGAAAAATAATAAAACTAGCAGTTCTCATTTAGCACTTTACAAAGTTTCATTTGTATTTTAATCACTTATTTATTCCTTCACTATGAATGTGTTGGGCATGTCATTTATTTTATTAAATGCACAGAGCAGCAAAAGAAACTGAGGTTCAGGGTTTAAATTTAATTATCCTGAGTAACAGCTACTAGGTGGTGAAGTTGGTACTTAAATTGTGTCTGTCTAATCCAACACCTGTGATCCAAACCTATGTACTTTACTATCTTGGTCTAGAAGTCTAAGTTATGTAGCTACAGAGGCTATCATGAGATTTGCTGTTATTTTGTAGCTCTTATTTTGAGAGCCTAGATACAGACTCACAAACTCACATGCCTTCAGGGCCAAGCAGTGACATAATGTATGAAGGCCTGTGGGATGTGTGATGGGAGGGCCTTCAGAACTAACTTTTGGGGTCGAGACATGCATATAGGGAAACCTTCCACTTGCCCTTTGGCTTTCTATAGGAAAGGCAACCAGGCAGGATGATGCTGAAGGGCTCCCTGTCAGGGAGGAGATGGAGAGGGATAGGCTGTGCTGAAAAGGTTATGTGTGTGCTGTTGTGGGGAGCAGCCATCATTCCCTTCAACCTTTGGGCTCATGTAGAAATGATGGACTCTTACTGCCAGATCATTTGACTTTCCTACAGGAGCTAGAAATATGCCTTGTGAAGTTCAATATTCTGATTCCAGGGGCAGTATAGCACAGGGCAAACTTTGGAGCATGAGACACTGCATTTGTATCCTGGCTCTGCCACTGACTAGGCTGTGATGCTGGTGACACTCAATTGTTCAAGGCCTCATTGTTCTCAGCTGAAACCGGAGTTAAAAATAGGGCTGTCCCAAAGGCTGTGAAGACGGCAGTGTGATTTTTATCCTGAGAGACGTGCACTTTTGCGGTACCGCCTAGCTCATAGCGTTTATTGAGGACTAAAATAGTCAAATTCATGTGACTCCCTATGTAATAAGCACTTAATGAATGTAAGCATTATTTTCATTTTAATTATTAATCATTTTTTAAAATTATAAACACTGTGCAGGCCAAATAAAAATATTTACCAGTGAGCAATAGGATTAAATCTTACGGAAATTATTTTATTTCTGCCATTATCTACAAAGTGTATGTAAATCTATTCAGGTGGTTGGTAGGTCCTGAATTAAGCTTTCATAATAAAAAATAAGCCCATTTCTCATAGGTATGATGCCTATCTTTTATACAATGTAACATGTTTTCCCCCCACTTTAGCATGTTTGCATTCTAAAAATAGAGTTCTTAAACAACAAAACATAGCTAGTGATAGTGGTTTTGTTGGGCTATAAACAAAATTGACCAAAGGTAGTAGTGGAGGAGCAACAGAAGCTCATTCACATGATAAATGAGAAGTCTTTTGGAGCAACTTACATACTGGGAGGCAGTGGTTATGCGTGTAATTCATACTGAGTTCCTGGTGTAGCCACCTTTAGATTTGTATCCAAGTTCTATGAAAATTAAAGCTTTTGTAAGCAAAAAGGGTTGAAAACTCTGTAAAGCATCAGTCCTAAGCTAGCATGTTCAGAGTTCACTCTAATGTAGTGTGAACCAAAAGAGAATCAGCATTCTCCATTTTGCAGAAGAACACCATGGATATTAAGCATATTAGTCGTGTACATGACTGGGCTGTGGAAGGAGATGACAGCGTTTTATGGACAAGGAGGGACTCAGTGATTACTGAGAAAAAATGTTGGGAACTTGGCAAACACAATGGTACCCAGATGATACCAAGCAACTCAGCATCTGTACAAAATAAAAAATGATCTATTTCTGCGCATGTGTGATACTCCATGAGTTCTTCCAGAAGTAGGAGAGAGGGCTTTGCAGTGGGACTGGAGTCTTTTGCAAGTGGGGCAAGTAGGAGCAAAATTAGAATCACTGCTATTACTGTGATTCTATTTCTTCTCACAGCCTTTTTAGGCCTGAAGAAACTTGGGACAAGCTGATGTTTTACATTATAAATGTGAATTTTATTTTCCATATATTTTAGATTTTAAATAACAGAAAATCACAGAATGAAAAGATAATTCCTATGTACAACTAAATACCTCCTTTGCAAGCAGGTAATATTTATAAAATTTGATTATTTTCTACATATTTAACTCTTCCTCTAGCTTATGGTACTGTAGCTATTTTAAGCTCTAAACTGACATAATTTGATGTTTGTATTGACTGCTGCTAAGTTTCTCATACAGTATCTATGCGAAATTTCTGTGTGCTATTCCTAAAGCCAACATAATCAGTTTAATAAAACTTATTTTATTTCATTTTTAAAAAAGAGTTCTACATTCTATTTAAGTTGTGCAGAACTGTTGTCCAGTGTAATTCCCTTTCACTCCACTTTTCAAGCATGAGGTTTTTATTGTAGACGGCTAACCATCTTCTGTACTTGGACCAGCCTTCTCTATACTGTGAAGCCAGAAGTAGTTAAGTTTTAAATTACGGATAATTGTTTGTTTTATACACTGGCTACCACCTGCCCTTGCTCTCTTTAGTAATTGTTTTCTCTGGCAGTTATTTCCCAAGTATGGCACTAGTACCACCTGCATCAGAATCATTTGAGTTGCTTGTTAAAAATGCAATTTCCGGAACCTATCACAGACTTTATAAATAAAGTTCCTTTTGGCTTTGACCACTGAAGTTTGTGAACCACTGCATGACATCACGTTGAGGATTCTGCTTATGATTTTTTAAAAGAGATTTCACCCCTTTTGAAAATATATAATTTAAATTATCAAACATATTTTGGTTCCAAAGGATACAATGCTGAATTCAAATCCAGTGATAGAAATTAAGAAGAGGCTGGCGATGGTAATACAAAAGCAGATTGAGGAAAATGCAGTAATAACCCATGTTAATAAAGTGCCAGGAGGGGTTCATCAGAGTCACATCAGCACACATGGAGGAAGGATAGCTGAGGATTTGTGAAGAAGGCAGCTTTGAGATGAGTGTTGACATGGCTTGAAAATTTAGAGGTGGACATAAGGAGAGAGCCCACAAGGAGAGCAGCAGAGCATAGGCACAGATGTGGAAAGGTGAGGATGATAATCAGTGCCAACGCTTAATCCAGGGCACCTGAACATAAAATGCACTCAAGGGAGTTGTAGGTGGCAAGGCTAAAGATAGAGATTGGAACAGTATTGTAGAGAGTCTTGAAGGCTGTACTCAATAGTTGTATTTATTTGGCATCTTCAGGGTGTCTGCAACATTTTAGGTGGATTACAGATTGAAGATAATGTATTTGCTCGTTTTCACACTGCTGTAAAGAATACCTTTCAGTTGCTATGAAGAGACTGGGCAATTTAGAAAGAAAAGAGGTTTAATTGACTCACAGTTCTGCATGACTTGAAACTTAGAATCATGGAGGAAGGCAAAGGAGAAGCAAGTTGCTTCTTCATAATGTGACAGGAGGGAGAGAGACCAAGGGAAACTGCCATTTGTAAAGCCATCTGCATTACCATCTGAGATCACCTCAGCCTGGACTTCATTGTCCCCACCATCACTGTTAGCATTTTTGTAAAAATCATTCAGCAAGTCTCTAGGAATATCTAAACTTGCCCACATCTTCCTGTCTCCTGAGCCCTTCAAACTGTGCTAACCTGTCCCTGTTGCCCAGTTGCAAATTCACTTCCCCATTTTCAGGTTTTCTTTATAGCAGTACTGCACTCTCCCTGTACCAATTATCTGTAATCATTTTCACACTGCTAAAAAGAATACCTGAGACTGGGTAATATATGAAGGAAAGTTTTAATTGACTCAGTTCCTCATGGCTCAGGAAACTTAAAATCAAGGCAGAAGGCAAAGAAGAAGCAAGCATTTTCTTCACAAGGTCACAGAGAGAGTGGGGAAACCACCACTTTTAAAACCATCAGATCTCATGAGAACTCCCTCACTACCGCAAGAACATCGTGGGAGAAACCACCCCATGATCCCATCACCTCCCACAAGGTCTCTCCATCGACATGTGGGGATTACAATTCGAGATGAGATTTGGGTGGGGACAAAAGCCAAACCATATCAGATAGGAAGCCATACACCTAATTTGACACAGTTGCAGTGTCTATTCAGAAGCCAGTGGCCACACAGAGGAGAAAGTGGCAGCACACAGTCTCCAGCACATGGTCTCATGGAGACCAACTTCATGGTTTCCAGAGGACCTACGTAGGACATGCAGCATGTGGATGTCACTCTCTGTACAAGGTAGGGTCTTGCAAGACCTGGCAAAGGCAACTGTTACTGTGTCACAGTTATTTTCTGCTTTGGCATATTCATAAAGAACTTATACAGTCTACAGATTGCCATATAATGTTATGTTTGTGAAATAACATTTTATTTTGTATCAAAGTGTCAGTAAAACCATGTTGTTATCCTTGGCATGTGAAAAGGTTGCTTCACAAGGAGAAAGCTTAGCTAGGACGTAGGTATGTCTGAGGAATATCTTTGGTACAACTTTCTGTCATGCTGGAAAAATGATTTCTTTACAGCCTACTGCCTGATACATTTAATGTCTTCTTATTGGAGATTTCTGATCTTGACTTTGGTAAAAGTTTATAATAGAACCATTTCCCTGTTAGTGCTAACTCATGAAATGTCTGATATGTATGAGATCTACAGGGAACAATTAAGAGGTATACAGATGCCAGCCAGGTCAACCTTCCTTGAGAGACATTGCTGTATTCTTGAGAGGCAATGTGTGTTAAGCACTGAAAAGACAAATGCAGCCAAGAAGAAAGCATTCAAGGATGCTTCCAAAAGCTGGTCATCACTAAGGAGTGTGGCAGTCTTGGAGAATTCCACAGGCAAAGCTAGGACTGAAAAACCACAAAGAGAGCTCAAATGCAAGTGTCAGCTTAAGAGCCAGGGGTTGAACTCTGAGAAAGAGTTATTTTTAAACTTAGCTGCAATTTGCACATATTAAATTTCCAATGTGAATTTGTGACCTGTTCCCCAGTAGGTCAGAGATAATGAGTTAAAGCAGAAATTAGACTCATTTTTCCATGGGTGTATATATGTTGGGGGCAGGAGAGGAAAAAGTGGAATTTGATGTGCACATTGATTTTGGATATTCTTTAAGGAAGTTGGAAACTAGGAAAAGGATTTGGACTAAGAATGTATACTTGTAATTAAATTCTCCAAATTATAAAATATACTGAGACCTATCATCTACTTTAGAAAAATAGTTTTTCATTGCATTGCAATCCAGAATACCAAATTATCTCCCACTAAACATAACCACACCTACAGTATGATTATTCTATGGAGAGTCTGTAATATAGGACATTTGTCTGTCTTTCTGCTGCTCACCTCATGTAGAGTGATTCCTCTTGCTGGGCTACTGTACCTGAAGGCAGTGTGGAGCACATTATGTTAATACTAGAGAGCTATTGCTCTGTCTGTACTCCTAGTCACAGTAAATGGATTTGGTATCTCTCACAGCTGCATCCCTTTTCATGATTCCCTCATATAGTGAAAGAGTCATCTGTGGAAACTTCCCCCGACAGCCAGTCTTGCCTAGTGTTCCCCGCACACTGATGCATTTGACAGATGCAGCTGCCTTAGTGAAGTCCACAAACACCATTGACTGATCAACCCACTCTGCCCATCACAGCTCCCTCGGCTGCCTAAGGCACATTGCTGCATGGGCAGGCAATTCCCTGAATGCCCTGAAACTGCCGCTGCCTTGGTCAATGTGGGCCATTGGCGTAGATGACTTAATATTTTGCTGCAAATTGGGTGTGAATGTAAGTGGTTACATGGACCATATGGAGACAGGCCTTTTTAATCTACAAGGATGATCGTCAGGATATTCATACAGCTGGAATGTATAGCTTTTATAAAGCTAAATCCCAAATCTCTGAGCCCACAACTGGGTCCTTGAAAATCAACATTACTGAAACAGGACTCATATTTTTTCTTTAATCAGTTCCTTCTCTTGACTTCCCTCTTTGTATTTATTGCATCAACCAATCTCTCAGTTTTTGAAAATTTGAGTTACATTTGGTTATTTTATCTTTTTCTATCATCTAATCACTTCCAAAATTTACTTAACAATAATAGTAACTGCTAACCCTCCTCTGCCTCCGAAATCTTCTGTTGCTCTGCATAGCCTACTAAAATACATTGTGTAGGGTTTTTTTTGTAAAGACTCCAGAAGTCAGAACTTTCTACATGTTGAAAATTTGTATTTCTAGTCTTATTTCCTATGGCTCTGTTATACGATGAACATTTTTAATTCATCCTCCTTTTACATATTAATAATTCATTTGTTTCATTAACCAAAGTATTTCTTGAATACTTATGATGACCCTGGGATTCCCTGAAGCATTTAAATACATGATGTACAAGGTACTGTAACCAGAAGGTCTGTGCCTAAAATCGAACTTCAGGACTCTGGTTCCTCTCCTTTTTCTATCCCTGGTTCTTGATTTTGACATTTGCCATCATTAGATTGTGTGAAGACATAATTTTAAAGTAAACCACCATAAAGAGCATGCCATTATTTTTCTCTTTTTCAAGATTTATAGAGGGTCTATTATTGATGCCATGTTGAAAATGATCACTTAACATTTACCTCTTCCACACTAGACACTCGACTTCTGTACTTTCATCTCTTTTAATTCTCACAGCTCCATATGAGAGGCAGTATTGTGCCCTTTTCATAGGTGATTGAGATTCAGAGAGCTCAAATAAGTTGTTCATATATACAAAACAAATACCAGAATAAATTACTCTGAATATCAATTTTTATTGTTAATGCTATATCACATAGTTATAATCTATATCCAGTGTTCTTCCATTATGATGCAGTTTTCTCCAATGTTCACACAAGTGGTTTGAAGAGGTTTCAAAGATTCATTTACATGATCTCAAGACATAATAAATGCTGTTGGCTAATCATCTGAAATGGACACAATTAAGCATCAGAAAGAATACCTGAATTAGGATAAAAAGTGAAATTGGGCCATGATGAAAGGCGCCCACTCACCAGTACCAGTACTAAATTGGGTCAAAGGTTAGTTTCCAGAAGTAGTTTAAATATGAAACTGATAACTTCTTATGTTTGTTTGATGCCTGGTGATATTTGCTGTAGGTATTTAAGAGAATACTGCGGAAGACATATACTTTTGAAATGCCTTTAATAATCACTTCCTGAATATGAAAAGGTCTGAATTCAATTGCTTTTTTTAGTCTCTTTGTTCTCAAGATTTCTTCTAGGTATTTTGTTTGCATTTGGACTAATCAGGGTAAGAACAGAATAAATGAAAAGAGAAAAACATGCTCATTTTATCTTATATGGATGAATTTAGCATGAAATATGTTATAATACTATGCATTACAAATGGATGAAAAATAGGGCTGGAAAGAAACTTTAGGTTTTAAAGATATTTTGACTGTTGTATTCAAGAAACAATGTTGATAAATTTTGATAAGACATGTAATGCTATTAAAGTCTATTACTAAAAAAAAAATAGATAAAGGTTTTAAGATTTCACAGTCTGTTAATAAAAATTACAAAACTCTATGATTAGAACTTAGGTTTGTCTGACTCTGAAGTCTGGGCTTTGAAGCAGTGCACTGCCCTGAATTTCTAGTCCTTTAATAATCAATTCTTAGAGACTGCAATCACCTCCTGGCTCCCTATTAATTATCATCTTAGCAGCCACAGACAGGAGCAATATGCTGTTATGGTTTTCACAGCATGCACTATTGCCTTGATGCTTTTTAACCCAAGTAGTTCTTTATCCTGCAGCAGATTCTTTTCTTCCATCTGTAGCTGAGTAGGTTCAGAAATCCCCAGGAGAACTGCTGGCCGTGGCATTTGTGGATGTCAGTAATTAAGCTATCTACTCCAGCTGCAAGCTGTTTGACAACGTGGGTAGTGGAAGGCCACGGTCCTGTGGAAAGCCTGGTCGTAGTGAGAACAGAAAGGTCAAGTCTGCCTGGCCGATTCCTCGTGCACTCGGGAGCTTGGCTTATCCAGGGTTCACTGAACAGTTTTTTCATCAGTCTTATATAATTTTTAGAAGAGTATAGTATTTGCCATAAGCCACCTGGCCTGTAAGTTGCTTTTAGGTCTTTACTGTGTCTGTACACAAAAACTGTTTTCTGTTGCTGTTCCATTACACAAAACTATGCTGGGCACATTGCTGATTCTATTATAGGCCTGGAGTTTATTTTATAGCCTGTCCCTGACCTGGACTGGGTTTGGTTTCATGTCACTCATAATTATGCATTTCCATAGTTCCTGTCAAAATCAATTCTGTCTACATCTTACAGAGAATATGTGTCATACACTTAAAAAATTTACTCTGTATCATTGAAGCACAACTATAGGAGTGAGAGCTTTCTATGAAGTAAATCCGGGATGATTTCACAACGTGTGAGGCTCTGTGCATCTTGTTTGCCTGTTTTAGGTGTTTTTGATAATGTACTCTTGCAGTAACAATTGAGATGTGTTTATGATGGGATTAGCAATCATGCTAATCTTTTTGTGATTGTATCTCCAACATCTAGTAAAATATCTGCATAGAGTAGGTCCTAACACATATTAGGGATAAATGAATCGGTCTGTTGACCAAATATTACTGTTTTCATAATGCCTTTCCAGGTGTGGCTCCAAGTGGCTCCCAGTTTCTAATCTTTTCATTTTAACATGCAAGCTCCTTCCTTCATTTACTCAACATAAAATGTATTTCATGTTTACTATATGCCACTTTCCTCAAAGAGATCACATCTGGTGCATGTGAGAGAAAGGGAGAGATTGAAAAGAAGCATGCACGTGGATGGGGTATAAATAGACATGTCAACAGGCAATTACAATCCAGTGTGTAAATTAAGTACAGATGCAGTGCAGTGAAGGCAGAACACCAAACCCAAACCTAGACCTGTGGGTGACTTCCTGAAAAGAGATCATTCTACTAGGCCTTTTTTTCTTTTTTTTCTTTTCTTCCTTTTCTTTCTTTCTTTTTCTTTTTCTTTTTTTTTTTTTTTTGAACTATTCAGGGCAAGGTATGTGGATAGGAGAAAGGATTTTATGGCAGAGCAAAAAATACATAGAGGCGTGAGCACAGCATGCAAGTAATGAGGTATGGCTGCTGGAGGGAAATGCTAAGTGAAGCCTAAAGCACTGCCGATTTCTGAAACCTCTGATCCCACCATATTCCTAGCCAGTATCATTTCCCTGCTGCCACAACTTCCTAAATGGTTTCTCTGATTCTCTTCTATCTATAGTCGTTTTGCACAATAGCTGCCAGAGAAATCTTGTAAACATGCAAATCATGTCCTTCCTTTGCTCAGAACTCTGAAGTGGCTGACCATCATATTGGAATTAAATCCAAAGCTCTTAAAATGGCTTACAAGCCTCTGGATGCTCTGGCTCCTGCATTGCTCTCTGCTCTCACTTCCTATCAGCCTTCCCAGGCTCACTCCTCTCTAACCACGCATGAAACTTCTTCTCTTCTTGAGGGAACCAAACACCCTTCAACTCAGGATTTTATATTTGTTGCTCTCCCTTCTTAGAACATTATTACCCCACATATTCTCAAGACCTGTTTGATGCTCAAGTGCCACTCAGAAAGGTCTTACCTTCCTGTACTACCCAAAATTGTACCCATCTTCTATTCTCTTACTTGCCATTTTTTTAAGCCTAACAGTCTACCACTACCTGTCATTGCGTTCAATACATGTTTGTTTATTGCCTGTTCCCACCTCCCTAGAATGTATACTCTATGAAGAAAAGGACATTGCCTGATTTGCTCATCATTTTAGCTCTGGTTCCTAAAACGGTGTTTGACATAGTGGACACTCAGCACATATTTGTTGGATTAATAAATGTATAAATGAATGGGCATTTGGTTTTTTAAAGAGCTCTTCCTTTTACATGATTATTATATAGACTAAAGCTTGAAAATTAAGGGACCAAAGAAGTTGGATTTTTATCCTGAAGGTGGTAAGGACTGATTGAAGAATTCTCAGTAGGGGAGTGATGTGACCAGACTTGCATGCTAGAAAGATCACTCTGTCATCTGGGAGGAAGGTAAATAGAAAGCTGTGGAAGCAATCCAGGCAAGCAATTATGAAAGTGGAACAGACAAGTGAAAGTGGTAAAAGAGGAGACACTTTGGAAAAAGTGATGAAGTCATTTCATTCAGCTGATGAAGTCAACAGGTCACCCACAGATAAACAGGTACACTGGTGAAGAAAAGTAGAAAATGTAGGGTGAGGGGTTTGTTCAGGACCTTCCTAGTTTTAACATTGAAAGTCCTGCACCCTGAGAAAATCTGCAGTCCTGGGTAAACCCAGAATGGTTGGTCACTTTAAAAAGTCACAGATGTTTATGGAAAATAATTTGTTCCTCCAACTTCATCTCTATAGTGGCAATTCCCGCATGATTATTACATTCTTTATGATCCACTTCAAAACCCATGTTACCCTAAGCGTTCTTTACCTTAACCTCCCAACCACCCCACCCCCACTACTTCCTTCCTCTTCTGAAGGAACACAGTGTCTGTTCTTAATCTGTCATAGAACAAGTGAACCAATCTGTTTTGTATAATACATTCATTGACTACTTTGCCCATTCACCTTTTAAACTCAAGTCCATGCAGGTCATGACCATGGTTTATTCATCCTGCTATTGCCAACAAGCCATGTATCACAGCTATGAATCTGTTGAATAAATTGATGCAGGCAAGTGTACATGCTATAAGTTTGGGGAAACATGGGTGAGGGCTGACAGTGTTGATGCTTACTTAGGTAAAGGAAGTGGTGTGATTAAATGCTCATGGCTGTCTGAAAACATTAATGAAGGACATGCTAACCACACATTACCAAACAGGGAGGAGAGAATAGAACAGGTATTACTCACAGACCTGGTTTGCAGCACAGCCAGAACATATACATCTGGTCCACCTGAAGCTGCTTTGTGTGCCATCTTGGACTCTCATGCTCTAAGTTTCCAAAGGGGGTAGAAAACAATTCAGATAAACAGGACAATTTGTTTTAAACCTATGCATATACAGAGTGAAAAATATCACATGGCAGTATAGGACTTTCACCAGTCATGTTGGATAATAATTTGAGCCATAATTTGTAAATAGAAAGTCCCTGAAGAATTATTTTTTACATGATGTTACATTTTTGGCAAATATCACATTAACACTGAACTCCGTCATGATTTCTGGCATTCTAATGAAGGGATATGTGTGCATATCTGAATCCATATTCCTTCAAGCCTCAGTTCTTATGTTTTGAACTTGGTATTATATTATTCCCTGTGGCTGAATGTAAGCCTGTGAATTTATGCATGCAAACCAATTGACAACTCGAATTTGGTTTTGAAAGCAAAGGCCAGGGTGGTTGGAGTCATCTGTTATGACTTAAGTAGTACTCCTGTCAAAACACCTCACACAAAGTAGAAATCACCCAGGAACTTCAGATCCAACATTCAAGCTCACAAGGAAAGGGTATAAATAGTATAGTCTTCTTGAATATTTTAAGGAATGGGGACTGCATGTTCCCTTTGTTAAGATGCTTTGACATCAGGTGATCAGATATGACTTCCTTAAGCACAGCCAAGAGAGACCCCTGCATTAAGCAAAGCCAATGTCCTATTTTTTGATACCAGTTTCTTCCCACAGTCAGTCTGCTGGTATTTTCATGCTTTCCTCTTCTGAAATGGGAAAAGGTAATCTATTTTTTGTCAATATTCGTTTTTCATTGTAGTAATTCTCTAAACACAGAATTTTAAAAATCCCACTGTCTCTGGGGCTTCCTATTGGAAGGATGTAAGTTCAAGGACTCAAGGAAAAACAAATTTTCCAAAAAATATATTTCAGTATTAGAATGAATCACCTTGACATAACAGTAGGTTCAGTAATAGACCAAATTTTATTTGTTCCATAATAAATCACGTTTCAGGCAATAGAATGTCATATGATCAAGACACAAATACATGTGGGATGATCCTTCAGATCTATACTAGTCCCAATTTATATTCTAAAAATTCTACAAATATTCATAGAAGCATCTTTAAAATTAAATCATTAGGACCAATGGTGCCTCCTGATCCAAAAGAGTATCCTTCTTGAACACAGAAAATATTATTTTTCTTTTCACATTTCTTCAAATTTTCTATTTTCTAGGATATTCTGTTCACTAAGGGATAATAACAAGAATGTGACAATATTTTGTAATACACAGATTTTGAAAAACGAAAGAATGAAAATTCCAGTCCTGGGTCAGAGACACTAAACACTCACTCTTCATACTCATACAGAAGCTAGAATCTACATTATCAATTTGTTATTATATTTACCTAATACCTTTATTTTCCAGGCAGTTCTGCTTGGAAAGAGATAAATGTATTCCATGGCTTTGTGCCCAAGGATTCAATGAGTAAATCACATAATGTTTTAGTGCAATACTCTTTGGAAAAACGATGTAGTAGCTTTAGCTGGAGACTCTGCATGGCCAAGTGGACTGGCCTGGAATTTGCACCACAATGAGGAAAGTGACAAATGGTCTATCACTTCTGACTTACGTGTCTCCTGTCCTAAGATTTGGGCATTGTTTTAGCTATTTTGCAGGGCTCAAATATGAAGTAGTGGCACGTATCTCTGCTGTACTCACTGAAGCTCTTTCACAAGGATGACAATTCCTTGACTGTGTAGGCAGCTTTATAATCCAAAAAGTTGCTTCTGGGCCATTATGTCCTTTGCACGTTGCCACAAACCTGGATAAATATCTCCATTCTCATTTTATAAATGGAAAAGTGAATCTCTTAGTGGTTACCTTGACTAAACACAGTAAACATTCAGTTTTTTTTAGCATGAGTATGGAATGTGTTATTCTTTGCTATGTGGTAATGATTCAATAGGCAGGACATTGCTTACAAATTTTTTAATGTATTTTATACTTTATAAGTATTATGATTATATTAATATCTGTATAGTAAAAGTATAATTAAATTGGTAAAATTGGGACACTACATGTACAAAGTTCAAATAAAAAAAGAATGGTTTGAAGAAATCTTACACCTAAAGTCTTCAGTACACTGTACTAGACATAATGTTGACATAGATGGTGCTAATGAGGTCTAGATTGTGATAAAACAATGATAAACTCTTCATCCTAACTTCTAATTTTTATGAAATTGATATTTCTTTATAAACATCCACAAGATATTTTCCTAAAACAATAGAATAATACTTAATGAAACTGTTTACTTCTTCACAGTATCTAAGTAGCAAATATTTTGGAAGTTCCAACTGAATACTCCCCCTACTTCCTCTTCCAAGAGCATTGACTCTTCATTAGTCAATGGGGCAACTGAGTTGGGCAAGAGTTTAGGAGAAAGTGATGACTCTGCAGTGCCATGCAGAGAAAAGGTATAATGAAATGAATGATCATTTTTTAAATTTTTTTTTGAAGTCCATCTTTGACTTTGTGCAGAGTTCTCAGATGGTATTTTGCCTTTCTCGTCCCAATCGAATCCCTTACAAGCACAGACAAAATTCTGTCAAGGTAATGTCTCACATTTCAAAATCAGTCAACACACACTTATTAAATGTCACTGTGTGCAAAGCACAGTACATAACTGTTGTCACAGTGTCTCAAAAGAAATTACCACTTTTTTTTGCCACATGTTCAATATACTTTTGCTGAGAGGAGAAACACCTCTATGCAAAAAAATCTACTTACACAGCTCTGTGCTTATGTAATATACTCAGTTACTAATTTTCAGTTTTCTCAGTGAAATGATCAAGCCACTCAGGTATTAAAGGTAAATATTAATTACATAGTAGCAAAATGTTTGATTTTGGCCTATAGGATATTAAAAAAAAAAAAACAGAGAAATCCATATGCCATATACTGAAAATGTCAATCCAATGTTTTGAAATATTTACAACTACTCTCCAAGAAAATGATTAGGTTGAAATACCTGAGGCACTTTCAGAAACTTTACAGTGGAGTGGAAGTACAGGGGACTAAGAACAATCCTGTCCTAAAGGCAATGTGAGAATGCGAAGTAACTTTTCTACAATTACCTCATTACATTTTACATATTTTTCCGGATTGATTCAAGTCTCCTTTGTTGTTGTAAGGAAGAAAATTACACAATTTGCCAAGAGAAGGTCTTAGGTAAGATTGTCCTGGAAACACAGGTTGCTTGAAGACTAGGTAGACTATAGAGAATCAACCCATTTTAAAAGAGGCATTTGTAGTGGTTTTCTCATATGAAATATCCTCCATTTGTAACTGTTACTATTGTTGCTTCTGTTTAATTGAAGGTAAAAGTATTATTTTTAAGGGATGCAACAAAAGATAATTTTTCTGCATGTGTTTTTGCTGATTTACTAATATCCTTCATGAAAATCTTTTGTTCTCAGAGACTCCCATTCTCCATTGTATAGTTGGCAATATTTTAATCCTTCCAAACTAGACCTCAGTAACATTTCCTCTGTGGAGACTTTCTGGGATCTTCTCCAGGGTTTGACTCAGTCGTTAATTTCACTAGGGTTTCATAACACTCCATACCCATCTCTATCAATGCTAACTCATGTGTGTAGTCCACATACATGACTGTCTCACCTCTTGGAGGCCCTGGAAGGCAAGGCCCACTAGAGAAGTTACCTGAAACCATGTGTTGGCTAGACAAATAAAAGTGAGTACATCATCCCATTTAGGAGTAAATTGCATATGTATTCTTATTACCCCCTTCAATTGGGCTTTCTCTGCAAAGACCCTGTTTCCCATGTTGCACATGGTTTACCACATGCATCAAGAGATTAGAAACATTAAGCAGGTGACAAATACCAACAATGAACTGGGGATTTATTGTAATCAACCAATATGCTCAGCCTTGTAATTGCTCAGAGCTTTTTGCTCCATAATTATATGGTTGCCTCAGTGTAGCCATTCAATGATGTTATAATTAGTGAGTGATTAAAGCATTTGCCGAGATGCTTTAGAGCATGAAACATGTGCAGGTTGAACATGAGGATTGGTAAACTACTTAGTCAACAGTTTTCTAAAAACATTTCGGCGGTCCTTTTGAAACCTCAGCAATTGTAAATCCCTTTTTGGCTTGTGGACTCTGCATCTTATTCCACAAGTTGTTTTGGGAACTGTCCTAAGAATGGAATGGTACTATCCAAGTGCTGCCATGTACTACTTCTTCCACCCACCCCACCTGTACTTCCACATATGCCATTCATCTACTTCCAAAATAACTATTCTACATAGAAATTGCCAGTTCACAGAGAAGTTCCACAAATAAAATTTGTGATTTTATTTGATGTATGAAGTGGATTCTGCAGAGCATCCGCTCCAACTTAGAGATGGAAAAAAGGCTTAGTGTTTAAGCCACTTGCCTTAGTTTAAATGCCTGTTGGCAAAATAGATCTGTTTCAAACCTGAGCCTCTTCAGAATCTAAAATGAGTGCTCTTTACAATGTACTTCATGTAAAATGGGACATGTGAAAAGCAGAAAAAGAGGCAGCACAGGGTGCCTTTTGGGAGAAAAAGGAAAAAATATATAAAATGTAAAAGCAGAGTAATTGCTGAGACAAAGTGATAAGGAGTGTTGTTGATACATAAGAAAATAGTTTCAAAATTCTGAGTACTAATCAATACATAAACATATACTGGATGCTGTAACATACTCTGTGTAAGAATTTCCTTTTTTGTAAGAGGACAATATTAGCAGTACCGAATGATAAGCTTGGAATGCTTACTAATCTGCATGGAAGATTACATAACTGAAATAATCCATATTAAGCACTTAAAATAGTGCCAGATACGCCATAACCCCCAATGACTGAGGGCTATTAGAATGAAAGAAAGGGAGAGAGACAGCGAGCTTGTGAGAGAGAGAGAGAGAGAGGAGAGAGAGAATGAATACAGGTCCACATGAAAAAGAATAAAAGGAGTTTGAGAGGAGAAATGGGGCCCTGCCCACCCTGTGCTGCCCAAGGGAAGTATGAGGACTCATAAGCTCAGTGGGTCATGTTCTCGGGGCCAGGACACAAATTCTCTGTTGCAGTGATAGACGGTCCCTGCTTGCCTAGTCTGTGGCCATTGAATGTGGGACTCCAGTAGTTAAGCCCTCTTGTTCTGAGTACATCCTAGAAACAGTAAGTTTAAGATTTGTTTTCCCTCATGGCCAGGGAGATGCTGCTCTCCAAATGCCAGCACATGCACGTCAGTCCAAAAGTCATTTACTTTGGCACTGTAAATTTAAAAAATAGCGTTCTTAGTTGTGCATTATCCACAGTGATAACTGGTTTGTAACTCATGCTTTATTGGCCTCTTGTTCTTCCCTGTCTCACTGCCACATTCCCTTCCTGGCATTTCTTTCTAAATTAACTAGTTACCCTGTCATGCCTGTCTTGGCGTGTACCCCTGGGAGAACCCAAACTATGACAATCACCACGCTTTTCCCTGTCTCTCTCCTCTCTGCATCTCATCTTGGCTTCCTTCTCTTAGACTCCTCCACATGGTGGGAGGCATGGCCACCAGCAGGAGTGATATTATGTACATATAAGTCATGATGCAGGGAAAAAGACAGCCGTCCTTTCAACTCTGGTTCAGAAAAGTCCTGGGAAGAATTCTTGTCTGTCATGAAGTTGCTATCAAGGGAGGTAGAGTGCTTTCTTTTTCTGGCCTAGTAAAAACCAGACAAGGAGGGACAGGGTACTGTAACTGGCAGCCCTGTTAGAAACTCAGAGTGAATGAGGAGCAATCCCCTAAAGGAGGGAAAGGAGGGTCGCTATTACCAAAGAGATGAAGTATGAAGATGGCTGAGTAGAAGCCCCCAGCACTTGTCTCCCTCACAAAGACAGCCAGACATCAAATGAACGAAAACATTTTGGTGAAAATAACAGAGAGCACTGGAGTGCATTAGAGAAGTGGCAGAAACCCTGGTGAGCACAGAAGCTGAGGGTGGCGGGTGGTGACATAGAGAATGTAAGGAAACATAGACCTCCGCCACCCCATGCGCAACAGGGAACAGCTAGAAACCAGGAGGAACTTCTTCTTATGGAGAAGAGGTAAGCAAGGGGATCCCAGCAGACCCTATGAGCACCTTGTATACCATCAGTGGGGTGAACTGCAGTCCTCACAGACACTAAGCTCAGATGAAGGGGCTGCCTGGAGTCCACACAGCTGTGATGCCCCTAGAGAAGGAGCTGACACTGTGTCCTACTCTCTGTGGCCTGCACAGCTACTGAACCACACCATCTCAGAACAGAAGCTATGGCTGGAGGGTATGTTGCTCTGGGGGTGAGCAGCCATGACTCCCATTCATCTCTGAGGGTAAGTCACCATGGAATCATCCCAAGCCCAGCTGCGAGCAGCTGTTACACCCTTCCCTGTGGGGCCAAGTGGAGGGGGAGCTGCTTTACCTATCCCTCTTTCTCCTCAGGCTAGAACTGGGGTGTCACCCTGCCTCCTGGACAAACAGTACCTTGGTAGCTGAGAGCAGTCATGCCTTCCTAGTACCTAAGATGAAGCAGTGTCTGCATCCCAGGGAAACAGTACTCATTTTGGTGCATCTCCAAACACTGATTCCAAGACTTACTTCTCCAGGGCTCTAGAGTGTCAGCATTAAAGACAGTTGCTGAGGTTTGAATGTTCCCTTCAAGACTCAAGTTGAAATTTAATTACGAATGTTACAATATTGGGAGGTATGGCCTTTCAGAGGTGATTGCTTTCTGAGAGCAGACCTACTATCACTGGAGTGGGATATTTACTGCAGGTGTGGTTTAGTGATCACGTAAGTGGGCTCCTGAGAAAACAGATTGAGACCCCATTCTCTGTCTCACATGCTTGCTTGCCCTTCTGCCGTATTATAAAGCAACACGAAGGCCCTTGACAGACGTCGGTGCTATGTTCTTGGACATCCCAGCCATAAGCCAATTCTCTCTCTCTCTCTCTCTCTCCGCCCCCCCCGGCCTTAAATGAATTAAGCAGTCTGTGGTATTCGGTTATACCAGCAGAAAATGGAATGAGGCAACAGCTAAGTGGTCATCATGGCCTGATTGCCGGGTGGCTTGTCTTTTTCTCTTAAAATTTCTCTCACAGATCAAAAGGTTTTAATTTTGGTAAAGTCTAACTTACCAATATGTTATTTTAGGAATCATGCTTTTGAAGTCTATTTCAAATACCTAATCATACTCAAGGTCATGCATAATTTTTGTTGGTTTATTCTATCTGAATTTTTAGTATAATGTTTTATACTTCAGGCTATAATACAGACTGAGTTAATTTTGGCGTATGATGTCAGGGTTCATTGTTTTGTAAATGGATGTTCACTTTTTCCGTCGTCATTAGTTGTAGAGACTATACTTTCTCCAACGAAATGCCTTTGTACTTTTGTTGAAAATCAATTGATTATATTTGTTTTACTCTAATTTTTAGCTGTTTATTTTGTTTTATTGACCTATTTCTTTGTTTTCAGCATTACCTTACTACAGGATTGGTACGTCTTGAAATTGGACCTACAAAATTGTGGGCCCTCCAACTTCTTTTTTTTTTTTTTTTCAATAATTGTTTTCACTTTTGTCTCTTTTTTCTCTTAAAACCTTAGAATCATATTGTCAATATCTACAACACAACATGTTGGAATTTGGGTTGGAACTGCACTAAATTTATAGATAAAATTGAGAGGATTTGGCACCTAAACAATATTGAGTTTCCTATTTTCTGAGCAAGATATACCATTTATATGGATGTTTGTTTTCTTTCATTTGTTTTTGACATAAAAGTTACAAATTGTTATATTTCTTTCTAATACTTTCATATCTTGGAGGCAACTTTGTTTTAGTATAATCTTAGCTTTGCAGAAAAGTTTAAAAGGTTATAAAACTGTACCCATATACCTTTCAATAAGATTCCGCTGATGTGAACATCTCTAATGATGGAATATTGTCACAATCAAGAAAATTAGCATTGGTGCAATATTAATTAAACTTCAGAATTTATTGAGATTTTACAGATTGCCACTGGTGTACTTTCCATTTTCCAGAATCTAATTCATAATATCATGTTGCCTTCCATCTGTGATAGTTTTTTAGTGTTTCTTTGATTAATGTGACATTAACATTTTTGAAGAGTTAAAATTATTTAGTCCAAAATATTTAAGATATTTAGCAAAAATACTAATGAGATATTTTGTAGAAAGTCCCTCAATTTTAGCTCTCATGATTAGTCTGGAATTATGTGTTTGGGGAAAGAATACTACAGAAGTGAAATATTCTTTGAATTGCATCAATTCAAGGATATATAATAATAGTGTAAGTTATTCCTTGTGATGTTAATTTTATTCCCCTGAGTAAGATGATCTAGGCTGGTTTCTTTTTACAGTTACTGTTTCTTTTCCATGCTTTTCTTTGGTAGTGAACTATTAAGTTCAAAAGACACTCAAGGGGAGAGGATTTAAGTTCCATGCCCTGGAGTGGTGAATATTCATGTATATATCATTTAGAAATCTTTTGTTAGAGAGTTCTGTTTTTCTCCCCATTTATTTGTTCAGCCATTTGTATGTATATTCATTCATGGATTTTTTTTTATTATTTGTGTTGTAAATCTTAAAATAATGTTATTTATTTTGCTTCTGGCATTATTCCATGTTTGGCCATTAAAGATCTTCCCAGGTTGCTGCTCATGTCATTTGTTTTGCTGTTGTTTGTTTGTATTTTTAAATGTTTTGTTTTAGAATAGTTTTAGTTTTGTAGAATTATTGGGAAGAAAGTACAGAGGGTACTCATACCACACAAAAAAGTTACCCCTATTATTAATATATTATTTTGGTGTGTTTTTCACAAAATGAATATTGAACTAATACTGACAGATTATTAACTAAAATTCATACTCTTTTCAGATTTTGCAAAAGGTTTACCCTAATTCCTGTTTTAGAGTTGCATTCAGGAAACCATTTAGTAGTCATGTCTCTTTGGGCTCCTCTTGCTTGTGACAATTTTTCAGGTTTGTTTGTTTTGATGACCTTAATAGTTTTGATCCTGTTTTTGATCAGGAATATTGTAGAGGGTCCTTTAATTGGGATTTGTCCGTTGTTTTCCTAATGACTCTATGGGGATTATCATTTTAGGGAGGATGATCAGAGAGAGAAAATGCCACTTTTATCACATCTTATCAAGAGTACAGATACTAAGATGCCTCATCACTGTTGATATTAACCTTGACTACCTAGCTCGAGGTCATACTTGTCAGGTTTCTCCACTGTAAAATTACTTTTTTTTCTTCCATCGTGTCCGTATTGCATGTACTTTGGAAGGAGTGAGGAGTTATAATCCACTTTGGTGGAAATCTACATAAATTAGTTGGAATTTTTCTGCATGGGATATGTATTACTTCGTATGTATTTACTCAATCATTTATATTGGTAAGGACTCATGGATATTTATTTTATAAAAATGTGGTTAGATAAGATATTTTATGGTTAGATGAGATATTGTAAATATTTTTCAGATGCTCTTTATTAGGTTGATCATTTCTTCTTGAAGTTTTAAAATCAGAAAAAAAGCAATGAATGTTGAATTTGTCAAATGGTTTTTATACTTATTGTTTTCCTTAAACTTTTAAAATGGAGTTTATATTAACTCATTCTCAAATCTTAATCCACATTTGCATTCCTGAGGTAAACCCCACTTGGTCATGATACATTACTCTTGCTATAAATTACTGGGCTCAGTTAAATTTTGTTTCAACTCTACATCTAGGCTTATGAGGGATATAGACTTACAGTCACGTGTTTGCATTTGATGTCAGCATAATGATGGGATCAGGACGTAGCTGGGAAGTAATCTGTTTAATTTTCTGAAAAATTTGTTTAGAATTAGTACACTTCTTCCTGAAGTGTTTGATGAAATTCAACAGTGAATCCATTTGTGTCTGGAGTTTTCTTCATGGAAAGGCCTTTAGCTACAAAGCCAATTATATAAATATGTATGTTTTATTTATTTACACTTATGTGATTTATATGTATAAATTTAAATACATATGTGTATATTCATTCAATTTATTCATGAGTGAATTTTAGTGCCTTGATGTTTTCAAAGTACCATTTCATCTATATTGTCAAATTTAATGGCATAATTTTAGGTATATTTTCTTATATTTATTTTAATATCTGTAAAATCTGCAGTGATGTCACATCTCTCATTCCAGATATAGGTAACTGAAGTCTTCTTTTTTTCCTGAATGGTCTGTCTAGAGGTTTATCAATTTGATCTCAAATTTTAAACTTTTGGTTTCATTGATTTTTTAAAAAAATTTTCTTCTTTTAAATTAACCAGAATTGTAAATATTTATGGAAACCTAGTGATGCTTCTGTACATATAATGTATAGTGATCAGGTTATGATAATTAGCATATCAACAACATATCAATAAGCTTAATATTTATCATTCATGTTGGGTATGTTCAATATCCTCTTTCTGGCTATTTGAAACTAATATTAACTTTTGGTTTCACTAATTTTTAAACAAATTATGTTTCAGTTCAGTTTTCTATTTTACTTATGTGTGACCTAAAGGGTTTTTTTTTTTAAATTTTCTGCTTCTCTGGTTTTAGTAGTTTTTCTGTTTTTACTTTTAAAATACAGCCTGTAATCATTAATTCAAGACCTTTTGTCTTTTCTAATGTAGGCATTTAGTGCTATAAATTTCCCCTTACGTATGGTTTTAGTAACATTTTGCAAATTCTGATATGTTCTTTTCATTTTCATTCAGTTTAAAATATTCTCTAATTTTTCTTTTTTTTGACTCATGTTATTTAGAAGTTTTTTTAATTTTTGAGAATATTTCCAGATACCTTTCTGTTACTTATTTCTAATTTTAATTTCATTATGGTTAGAGAACATCTTTTATTACCTGTATCATTTTAGAGCTACTTAGTATTGTTTTATCACTCAGAATATAGTCTATCCTGGTAAATATTGTATATTTTTTCAGAAAATAATCTGCTTTCATTTGGTAGTATGCTATGAATGTCAAATAAGTTTATTATTCAAATCTTCTATATCCCTATGAATTTTCTGTCTACTTGTTCTATTATTTATTGAGACAGGGTACTGAATGCTGAGTATTAATTGTGGCTTCAACTCTTTTGTCTTGTGTCTATTGGGTTTTAATTTTTGTTTCACGTATTTTGGAGCTCTGATACAAGGAGTATAAAGATGTAGGAGTGCTATGTCCTTTTTGATGAATTAGCTTTTTTATTATGAAATTATCTTCTTTATAATTTCTGTTAGTATTTATTGATTTGAAATAATATAGCCACTTCAGATTTACTTTCGTATGTGCTCACATGGCATATCTTTTTCTATTATTTTAACCTATTAGTATATTGCATTTATAAGGGAAGTGCATTTTCTGTGAGCAACATCTAGTGGGGTCTAACTCTTCGTTCAATCTAAGAATTATCTGCTTTTTAACTGGTTTATTTTCAAAATTTATGTTTTAGGTTATTGTATGATTACTCTTAAGTTATCATTTTCCTGTTTTGTTTGTATTTGTCTTATGGCTTTTTCCCCTTGTCCTATTTTTTCCACCTTCTGTTTAATTAACTGGATATATTTTAGTATTTTATTTCTTTTGTTAGCTTATTAACTCTGACTATGTTTTGTTATCTTGACAGTTGATTTGGAGTTCACAGTATGCATATTTAACTTATTATAATCAATTTTTGTGTGATATTCTACCAATTCACATATAGTAGTTTAGGAACCTTATAATAGTATACTTCAAATTCTCCCCATGACATGCTATTGTTGGCATACATTTTACTTTTCCATAACTTACAAATTTCAACTTGTGGTATTATTATTTTTGTTTAAATAGTTAATTATCTTTTAAAGGAATTTAAATAATAAACAAAAACTTTACTCTTATAATTGCCTTTCTTAGTGCTTTTCATTAACTTGTATAGAATCACATTCCCATTTGATATCATTTTTCTTCTGCCTAAAGAACTTCCTTTAACAATTTTTAGAGTACTGTTTTGCTATTTAACAAATCTTTCAGCTTTTAGTGTCTGAAATGTCTTTATTTTGTCTTCATTTTTGAAAGATATGCTCACTGAATATACAATTCTTGGATGACAGGATTTTTTTTTTTTTTTTTGAGACGGAGTCTCGCCCTGTCACCCAGGCTGGAGTGCAGTGGCGCGATCTTGGCTCACTGCAAGCTCCGCCTCGCAGGTTCATGCTATTCTCCTGCCTCAGCCTCCCGAGTAGCTGGTACCACAGGCGCCCACCACCATGCCAGGTTAATTTTTTGTATTTTTAGTAGAGACGGGGTTTCACTGTGGTCTCGATTTCCTGACTTCGTGATCCGCCCACCTCAGCCTCCCAAAGTGCTGAGATTACAGGCGTGCGCCACTGTGCCCAGCCAGGATTTTTTCCTCTTTCTTTGAGCACTTTAAAATGGTCTTCCTTTGTAGGGACATGGATGCAGCTGGAAACCATCATTCTTAGCAAACTACCACAAGAACAGAAAACCAAACACCGCATGTTCTCACTCATAGGTGGGAACTGAGCAATGAGATCACTTGGACTCGGGAAGGGGAACATCACACACCGGGTCCTATCACGGGGAGGGGGGAGTGGGGAGGGATTGCATTGGGAGTTATACCTGATGTAAGTGACGAGCTGATGGGTGCTGACGAGTTGATGGGTGCAGCACACCAACATGGCACAAGTATACATATGTAACAAACCTGCTCGTTATGCATATGTACCCTAGAACTTAAGGTATAATAATAATAATAAATATTAAAAAGAAAGAAAGAAAAAAAAGAAATTAAATATTTGAGAAACTTTTCTAAAAAATAAAAATAAAAATAGAAAAAAAAATGGTCTTCCACTGTCTTCTCACTTGAACTATTTTTGAGGAGAATTCTGATGTTATATTTTTTTTCTTATGTACAATAATGTGGCTACTTATGAGATTTTTTCTCTTTATTATCAGTGTGAGCAATTGGATATTATGTGTTTTATTGTCTTGAGGAAAACTTGGAGTTTGTTGAGCTTGTATCTGTGGATGTATAGTTTTTATCAGTTTGGAAACTTTTTAGGCAGTATGTCTTCAATTTTTTTTCTCTCTCTTTGAGAGCTACACCTATATGTATATCAGGTTGTTTAGAAGTTGTTTCTCACAACTCATTGATAGTCTTCATTTTATTCATATTTTCCTCTGTGTGTTTCATATTGGGTAGTTCCTATACTATGCCTTAAGTTTTACTAATTTTTACTTTTGCAGTGTCTGCTCTATTACTTATTCTACCCACTGTATCTTTTAGGCATTGCAGATTTTACCTCTCAGTTTGATTTGGGTGTTTATAGCTTTGATGTCTCTAAGTTTTTTAACATAAGGAATGCCATTATAGTGACTTTTTAAAGGTTCTTCTCTGCTAGTTCTAACATCTATATTCTGGGTTGGTTTTGATTGATTGGTTATTCTCCTTATTATAGACAATGCTTGTCTGCTACTTTACATGCCAAGTAAACTTTGTTTGGATACAAGACATAGTACATTTTACCTTATTGGGTGCTGGGTATTTTTGTATTCCTGTAAATCTTCTTGAGCTTTGTTCAGGAATGAAGTTAAATTCCTTGGGGGAAAAAAAGTGAATTCTTTCGAATCTTGTGTATATTTTGTAGGAGAGACTGGAGAAGTGGTTTTTCTAGAAATAATTATTTCCCACTACTGAAACAAGACCCTTCTGAATGCATTGCCCCCTGCCCTATGAATCTTGAGTCATCCAGTCTGGCTGGTACAAACAGGTGCTATTCCTGGCTCTATGTGGGCATCAGGCACTAGTACCTTTAATTATGAGAAGGTGCTTCCTTCATTGGCCTGAGGTAGTTTCCTCACACAGGCTGATCAATGCTGTGCTGAATACTGGAAGGGGCTCTTCTGCAGGTCTCCAGAGCTTTCTTTCTGTGTATTTATCTCTTCTCTTTGGTACTGTATCCTGTGAACTGTAGTTTCCCGTTCTTCCTAAAATCTCAGCTCCATCCCCTCACATCAGAAAATCTGCTGGGCTTTACCTGGGCTCTCCTTCCCTGTGCTGCAATCTTGAAACATTCTCAGGCCAATACGCTGTGGCAGTGATGATAGCAAGGCTCATCCCATTTGTGTCTGGTGTCTTTCAAATCCTTATTTTTTTTCTCTGACCTTGTTTCCTGCCCTCCTTCCTTCCCCCCTTCTTCTTTTTCTTTTTTGCACTTTCGTGAGTTTATTACTCTACCTTGGCTAGAAGAAAAATCCCAATGAACCATTTTCTTTGCTTCATTTTCTTTTTAATCTTCCCTATTGTTGCATTGTTTTTTAGGATATTACTTTCTGATCCTTTATTTGTTATCACTTTTGGCCAGTTTATTCTATTTTTTATTTTCTTAAATTCTTGATACTTTTTATTTTCTTAAAATCTTGATATGGATGCTTGGCTTATTAATTTTTAATTCTTCTCTAATGTAAGCATTCAATAACATTTTGTTCTTATACATCATGTTTGTTGTTTAGCAGCAAATGTTTTCTAATTTCTATTATGATTTCTTTCATCAATGACTTACTTTGAACTTTAAAAGATTATCAAATATATTCGTGTTAATAACATTTTTGTTTCTAATTGAAATACACTTTTGACCAAAAAAGTCTTCATGGTTAAAATATTTGTGGAATAGTTGGTTTTCTTTGTGACTTAATTTTGGTTTGAGTTCTTTGTTGATTATAAAAATTTGATCTAAATGATTTGATGTTTAGTTAAATAGAACTAAACATTATAAACATTGTATTGTTTTAGCATATTACTCTGTGTACTTAATATTGATCATACAGTAAAATTGATAAAACAGATTCTGATCTACTAATTTTAGTAAGAACACACTTCACTTATTCCATGGTGTCATCTTGAATTGTTATGTTAATTTTAACTTTTCAGCAGAAAAAAAAATCAGAATACAAATTTAAATGCCACGATAATAAGATAGGATGACTATTAAGTTGTTACTACATATGTATATGTTGCATGGGATTCCTCTTATAAGAGCACAAAGCAATTTCTCTTTGAGAAGTAGTTCAATCAATTTAAATAGCCTGTAAAATATACCAAGTGAAACTATTTAAGTTACAGTTCATGTTTACTTTAGCTCACTCAGATCCTCCCTTTTCATTAATTCCTACAAAGGCTTGAAGCACTTGAGTGCATTTTATATAGAATCACCTGTGTTTAATGACATGGGATATTGGATAGGTATGTGTGCTCAGATTTAGTTTTATTTTAAATAAAATAGTGTACATTTCATAATTGTAATGCCTGAAATATGTGTACTGTAAATATCATATGACATATAGACTTTATTTTCTCAGTGACTCTGTCAAGTTGAATTTGACAGGATCAGGCAGTTTAAATTATGAGTTCCTTCAGCACTGGAAAAATACTGCCTTTTCAGGAGGCTGCGAAAAAAGCCATGAAGAACCAAGAATTTTATCTAGGCCTTAAACAAAAACCGTCTTTTTTAAAACCCAGAAGCAAATAGTTAATGTTATATTGTTAACCTGTTATATCATGGCAGATATACTTAAAAATTCTTCCTTGCTTAGGGGAAGAGAACCAATCATGTCTTAGCTGGGTTTATGTTGGTATCATCTGCAGCTTGAGTTGAATCCCTCTTTATGTCTGTCTTTCTCTCTCTCTCTTTTTGCTTGATATTCAGCTAAACACATATAACCTCTTTAGGTTCTGAGTCATCTGAGTAATTAACTGGCATTTAGTACTTTGGTTCTAGACTGAAAAAAAAAAAGGAAACAAGAGGCTACAAGCTCTTCTGAATAAATCTTTTGAGAATAACACATCAGATGTTACTAAATTCATTCTTCTCTTGGGATTATATATAGATGTGATAGCTTTGCCTGGGTGGCTGGAAATGAGAGCTCCAGGAATAGGTCAAAGAACATAAACATGAGAGGGAAATGTTTAAATGTAACCTGCCATTGAGGTCAAAAAGGATAATGTGTTCAGCTTCCTGGCAGTAGACCTGAGGACATAAAGTCTCCCAGTTTTTCAAGCATAGTTCCTTGCTTCTCAGTATCCTCCATTAAGTCTGGGTTCTTGTTGAGTCAGTAAAACCAAAGATTCAGTTAAGATGTCACCTGCTTCATAAGCTTCTTCTATACAATGATTGCTTGTTTATCTTTGGACTTACCATATCCCCAGTTTGTTCCAGGTACAGAATAATGATTATGCAAACTTTTTTTTTTTTTTTTTTTTTATTTTAATTTTTGTTTTTTTTACCTGGTTGCTCGGCAGTCCAGCGTTTTCGTCTCACTCTTTGTTTTTTTATTTATTTTCATGGAAAAACAGAACAAAATCACAAATTGGAGACAGGGAGATAAAATAGAGATGAAATGGAAGACAGTCTCTTGTCATGAACTCTTCCTTTCAAATACCATATATACGGAAGTTACTTTACTGTGGGCAAACAGAAAGCCAAGTTGGAGTTCCCACTCTTACTTTTGGAAAATGGAGAATCAATAATTTACTAATCAATAAAAAAAAAGCAGGGAAAGTCCCTGGTAAAGCTCTACAGACATAATTATATGTCTGTGTTTTACCAGTAAAAGATAGCTAGAAGAGAAAAAAAAAACAAAACAGATGTCTGGAAACTGGTGCCAAACCAACGTGAAAGCTCTGGTGCTTTCTCTAAACTCCTATCCTGAAGTAATGCTTTTCAATATTTTTCTAAAGAAAGATTACTCTGAAATCACCAACCTTCCATCACCCCAGTTCATCCCCCTCTTTCCTTGTTTCTTTCTACCTCCAAGAAATAAAGGGAAATGTAGTTTTCTGTCCAGTGCCACTTGGGAAGGGGCCGGACTCGGGGTGTGAAGAGCTACCTTCTACCCTAGCTCGAGAGGGAGGAAATTACTGCACAGTTCTTTATAGTTTTACCACACACATACAAGGAACAAAAATCATCTGGCAGTTTTAAGTATAGGTGCATACCTTTACTTCATAAACTCCTTATAATAACAAAATCAGATTTTAAAAAAATATATAGATGGGTCCTCTCTATATAACTCAGAATGGTCTCAAACTTCTGGCTTCAAGAGCTCTTTCCAGCTTGGCCTTCCAAAGTGTTAGGATACCAGGCATGAGCCACCGTACCTGGCCCTGAATCAGAATTTTTTTAAAAAATTTACTTGAAAGAAAAATGGAAAAGGAAAAGGTTCAGCACTAGATTGTTGTCCTGTTAAGAATGTGTAATGTGCATTTAAAGTGTTGGAAAGCAGGCATTTTTACCAAAGAGCAATGTCATATGAATTACAATTATGAACAGAAAGTTTTGAAATAAAAGGGTGTACCTATGGAAACGAGTGAAGAAAAGAAACACCAGAAATTGTTTGACACAGAACAGTGAGCCAGGTACTTTGGGAGCAATAATCTGAAAGATGAAGGACAGTGGTCCCAGATCTGAGGTGGTTGTCCAGCCAACTGTCTTGGCTCCAAAGGGGGAAGAATACAACGGGCAGGATTCGAGAAGAGGGCATTGCTGCAGCTCCTGAGCAAGTCTCCAGTTTTCACTCCAAAGTAGACGTGCTTTCCGGACTTCAACAAGGTCTATCAGGAGGATTTGCTTTCCGATATGTAGGAGTGAGACAGGTAACCTAAGAGGATAGCGCCTATGCATGTGTCATTTTTTGAAGGATCCCTGCTACAATTTTCAGGTTTGAGGTCACGCGAATGGACAGCACCAATGTAGTACTGCTTTAGCATTTCTCCCACATCAGAGGAGTGGCCTACATCTTCAAAACTTTCAGTTGCATCTGCACCAGCGTGTTCCAGCAGAACCTTTACTCTGCCCGGGGGCTCCTCGAAGTGGGGGACATTGTAGAGTCACCCATGGGTCACCAGCCAGAGTTCCTTCAAGGAATTTTGCTTCACCACCTCCTCCAACTGGCAATAGGTGGTGGAAGTCCCTACCACCTGCCCTTTTTCATCACTGCAGCTAGCTTGCGCAGTTGCCATTGGACTGGAAATACTGCCTCTCCACTGCTAACTGGGCTTCCAAGACTACCTTCCTTGAGGAGAGCCCGCAGCAAACTTTTCCTAAAGAAAAAAGGTTCTTAAAATAAGATTATTCAAAGGTATCTTGTAACAAAATGATTAGATAATTATTGTTAGATCCATATTATATATATATGTATGTGTTTTATATATGTACGTTTGTATGTTTTTTATGTATGTATGTATTTTTAACATTTTTACTCAGCTGGATGGGCAACCTTAGTGTCCCCGAATTTCTTAATCTCATTTAGGTCTATCAAAAAATTATTCTAGTGTTTTATCACAAATCATAATTTTGCTTCTTAGATGAAGGTCATGGACATGATGCTAAGCAAAAATCTTCTATTCCAGCCTAGGTTTGGGAGACATTCCTTCCCAATTCCTTTTATTGTAAGTGGACTATAACAAAGTAGAGTAAAATTGCTATAACATTTTAGAATTAAAATGAATTTGAATATGACTTCGTTGGTATGTGGCTCCTCTCCTCTGGTCCCTTTTCTCAAAGATAGCAGGCTATTATCTTAGAGGAGCAGGAGAAAAATGTGGATAAGACCATGTGCATGCAGTATATGGTAGGAAGTCTGCTATAGGCCAGAGAAGCAAGGAGGCAGCAAAGCAGAGGCTCCTGCATCAACAGAATCCTCCTGGAGTGAGTCTATGAAGCAGAGGTCAACACCTGGAAGATTTTTGGAATTGTTGCTTTCTACCTTGAAAGATCTGTCTGGTACTGGACTCAGAATTATTTCTGATAACATTTTAAGCCACATCAGAAAGTTACCACCATTTAATATCAAGTACAGTTGGGTTGGGACAGATTTGGATATTGTAGCTAATTCTCGGGACTCCTGGTCTGTAAAACATGCTCGATGTTTTTAGTCATTTCATTAATTTTGCAGTAATGCTATCCCAGACTTGATGCAATTAATTTTTTAGGCTGACATTTCCACATTATTGGTGGAGTGTGAGCTACTGTATTACTATGAAATTCATTCAATGTGTATTGATTGTTGCCTCTAATATGCCAAACACTGAGCTGGGCGCTGAATAAATAAAAATAAGCAAAAGTCTCTGATTTAAGGACTTTACAGACTCCCTATCCAGGCCACATTCACTGTCACCCTAAATTAGAATAGTCTTCTTGGGGCAGTGGATGAAATGGGCGGGCATTAATCGCTGTACTTCCTTTTCCCCAACAAGTGATTAGTCTCCATCTGGTTATTGATCTAAAATATCCATTATATCAGGCGGGTGCCAGACAGCAAAGATGTTAAATCCTTAGCTTTTGAATCAAAAAGCCACAGCCCAAATGCAATCTATGAAAGATTTTGTGATAAAATAAGTGGTCATATATAACAGTTATTTTTCCCTACCCCATACAATATAAAAAACCTCTTAGAAGCCAAAAAAGAGAGTTAGAGGAGAACGACAGTATTTTGATGCTGAGGAGAGATGGGAGTCCTGAGCTCAATTTTTGGGAATATGAAGTTAGGAGAATAGTTGAAGTCTTCTTATACAATTTGAGAATTTTACTTATACTTCTTTTACAATTGAGAATGTAAAGCTAGAAGTAACTTTTAAACCTATTCCTGTCTTGATATAAATATTTAATGGGCCAATTAAAATATATGGTCTCTGAGGTTGGATTTAAGAGGCAAAAAAGACCCAGTAACATCTTGCCATTAAAAAAAAACCCAGCAAACTTCAAAAGAGGATGGACAAAGTTATACCAGGAAAATATAAACCAAATAAAAAAAAAAGTGGCAGGTTATTTTAATATGTAAATCTATTTGTATAAAGGAAAAAGAGTAAGAGAAAAATACAGTTGTTTTCTACTGAAACAAAAAAAATGACAAAAATATGCTTAACAATACAGCCTTAAATTAGAGTAAAGTAGAACTGGTAAAACTGCAGAGAGAATCACATAAATTAACTACATATTTGAAGATGTTAAGAAAGTTATGCAGAAATTAGAGATATGAACAATACCGTTACTAATAATACATATGTACACATGTATATATGAAATATCTATTTCTAGTCATATTTTGGAAGCAACGAATGAAAGCTTCAATTAATTTCAAACAAAATATATCAAACTATCTTTATTAAACAAGTTTAATAAACTAAAAACTAGTATTTTCAATGGCATAATGATATCTCTTATTTTTAGAAACCAAAATAATACCTCACTCTCACTTACTGTTTTACAAAGGAAAAAACAGATTTTAGAAATACTTAGAATTACGTGAAAATGAAAATATTTAATGCTCACTTTTGTGTAAGAGCTAAAGCAGTATTTAGAAAAATATATTACTTAAAATGTATATATCAAGAAACAAGATAGGTTAAAAGCAAATAACCTAAGCTTTCAACTTAAAAAGTATAAAAAGAAATATATGAATCCAAAATAATTTGTCTAATAAAGAGGACAATAATAAAAGTTTAGAAAATTTAAAATCTAGTTCCTTAAAACATTAATAATATAGATACATTGTTGGCCAGACTAACAAAATAAAGAATATGGAAATTAACAAAAGAAAAAATTTGAAGAAATTCATAATAGCATAGCAAGTAAAAGATTTATTAACTCTACGTGACAAAATAGAGGAGTAAATTAGATAAATTACTAAAATGTATAAAATAATCAAAAATGGTACAGTGAGGGATAGATAACTTGAATAGACTTCTATGGTATTATATACATAAAAACAATTGCCCCCTTCAAAGGTAGGGAAAAGACAGATGATTTTTCAGGTATTTTCTCTAAATTATTTAAAAGAATAATTTCATATGTTTTTGAAAGCAATAGAAAAAGATTGCTTCCTGGGTCATTTTATAATTTATTTAATCTTAGCTCATTAACCATATTATAGTCAAACTATATAAAAAGAAAGTTAATGGACCATTTTATTCATGAACATACATGCAAAAATTCTCATGAAATATTAACTTACCAAATATAGAGTCAATCATGTAGTTTATCTTAGGAATTCAAAGATGGTTCTACATTGGGAAATAAATTATTAAAATTTGCCATTTGAATAAACTTTAAAGAGAACATTTAAATAATTATTTCAATTGATGAAAAATACTTTATAAAGCTTAATACTTATTAATGATTAAAAACTCTTAATCTTTGAATAAAAGCAAATTTTCTTAAATATATGTTTATATATCAAATACCTGAAGTAACCTCTGATGGCTTATTTTAAAAATCAGGAATACTACACCGTACACATTTTTGCCTTACTCTTGAATAAAGACTGGTGGTGTTGCCCAATGCTATAAGGAAATAAAAATTTTAAACTGTCATTTTTGTCAGGTGATATGATTATCTAAAAACCAAACAGATTAACAACAAAACTACTAGAAAACTGGGGGAAGTTTAGAACTTTGCTGGATACAAAATCAACATCAAAATACTAATCTTTTTCACACTAATATAAACTGGGAATCGTAATTAAAGATAGACTTTACATGAGAGAAAAATACAAATATCTAGATAACTTATTCTAGAATGCATAATACTTCTGTGAAGAAAGCACTGAAGCTACAGTGAAAGACACAGGACATCTAAATAAGGAGATTAATCGTCCTCATTCTTAGATAGGAAATTCTAATATATCAGTTCTTTCCAGATTAATGCAAAAATCTAATGCAGTTGTAGTCAAAATTTTTATTGCATTTATTTAAGAAAAATTTTCTTTTAAATTTTTTTATTTTTAATTTTTGTGAGTACATAGTTGGCGTACATATTTATGGGGTACATAGAGATATTTTGATACAGGCATGCAATATGAAATGTGCACATCATGGAGAATGGGATATCCATCCCCCCAAGCATTTATCCTTTGAATTACAAACAATTCAATTATACTCTTTAAGTTATTTTAGAATGTACAATTAAGTTATTATTGACTATAGTCACCCTGTTGTGCGCTCAAATAGTAGATCTCATTCATTATGTCTATATATATATTTTTTGTACCCATGAACCGTCCCAACTTCTCCCCAAGCCCTGCAAACCTCCCCAGCCTCTGGCAACCATCCTTCTACTCTCTATATCCATGAGTTCAATTGTCTTGATTTTTATATCCCATAAATATGTGAGAACATGTGATGTGTGTCTTTCTGTGCTGGGTTTATTTTACTAACGTAATGATCTCCATTTCCATCCATATTGTTGCAAATGACAGAATCTCATTCTTTTTAATGACTGAATAGTACTCCATTGTGTATAAGCACATTTTCTTTATCCATTCATCTATTGACAGACACGTAAGTTGCTTCCAAATTTTAGCTGTTGTAAATGATGCACATATATATTCAACTACTTTTGTATTTGCTAATGGTGAAATATTAGAGACAATCTGGTTACCAAGATAGTTAAATTACTGTGGATGTACACCAGAGTTCTAGTCAGCAATCAGAAGAAATCAGAGAGGTACACAGCACAAAAAGAAGGGATCTTAACAGAGCTGAGTAAAGAATGTAAGAAGCAAGTTGAGATAGATAACATAATATCTTCTTATTTTATACAAATTTTTACAAGAACACATACATGCAAGTAATGACTATTCACTTGACATATACTAGGATATTTATGGGGTGGAAGAATGAGAATGAAAAATGGGAAAAACAATGAAGAAATGATTTAGAAAAAATGTTTTAAACAGCCTTGGGGAAACAAATAAGATTGCAATATAACCATAATTTAATCTTCTGCATCTGAAGTCCAATAAAGAAAATTAAATCATCTGACAGCAATCGAATTGTCTTTTCTTTGCAGATATTCTGTTTTTACTTCATGGCTACTTTAAAGAATTGTCTCTGGTTTTCTGCAATTTTACTCTAGTATTTCTACATGTGGATTTTTTGTTACTTACTTTGGTCGAGACTTTTTTGAGCTTCCAGAATCTAAGAATTAGTGCCTTTTCAATTATCAGCCATATCCCCTCACATATTATTTTTTGTCCATTTTCTCTATTACAATATTTTGGGCTGAATACTTTGGAATTTCTCAGACTTCCTTGATTCTTGTCTCTTTTTTTGTGTTTTCCACCTTTTCATATCTCCAGGTTGCAATCTAATTTATTCAGCTCTATATTCCAGTTTATAAATTGTCTTTTCAAATGTGTTCAATCTGGTGCTTATCCCAATTGTTACATTACTATTTTCTTTTGCTGTAGATTCCTTTTTCACTTTAGTTTTGTCAACTTTGATAGTACCTTGTGCTTTAATATTCCTGTAATTCCTTTGTCTTACTAAAAATGTTAAAATTTCTTTATATTGTGAATCTGATTAATGTAATATTATATCTTCAGTATTGGTGATCTGCTTCTCTGTTCTTTCTGATGAATCATGCTCTTGGTTCTTTTTTCATCCTATGTCTAGAGTTTTGATTTTGAATTCATACTTTTGAAACTTTATTATACTTACTTGTGGCCTGAGAGATTTGTTTGCTTCTTCAAAGAACCTAGAATAAATGACAACCTGGAATCATTTTAAACTAAATACCTAGCTTGGGGTTCATTGTGATACATAGGTTATATGACTTCATTCTGTAATAATTCATTCTTTGCCTTCTGTCCCTGCGAATAGCCATTAAAATTAACACCACCAGCCACCAGATATGACAGATGCTAGTGTCTTGCGTTCATGCTTCCTCACAATTGTAGATGAATTTTTCTGAATTGCCACCAAGTCAAACACATTGTAATACACACAAACGCACACATGCACAGCCACACACTTACTTATTTTATATATAATATATATTATATATATTATAAAATATAAAATCTATTTTATATAAATTATATATATAACGTGTATATATATATAGAGAGAGAGAGAGAGAGAGTGAGAGACAGACAGACAGACTGACTAGGTCTGGCTCTGACACCTAGGCTGGAGTACAGTGGTGCAATCTCGGCCCACTGTAACCTCTGCCCCCCAGGCTCCAAGCCATCCCCCTACCCCCGCCTCTGGAATATATTCATTTTATTCAGGATTACTTTAGGGGATTTTCTCTGAATATCTAGTGAGCCTTGTTGCTGGAAGCAAAACATTTCTTTTAGGTGTTCTCAAGAATCAAGGGATCTCCTTTGAGGAAGTACGACCTCTACTTTTTCACCACTAGAACCACTACTGTTACATAATAGTAATCAAAATCTCGATGGTATACGTGTATTGATGAATGAATAACTGCATGAATAAAGGACAACTATTGTCATGTGGGACCTATACAAGTTTTGATGTAGGATACTTGAGAAAATATTCATGAAAGATCTTAAGGTTCATAATAAGCTTTATATGTTGCTTTCATGAAGAACTTGACTGATACACTCTTTACACTTACAAGTTTTTTCTGCTCTAGTTTTCAGGAATAGAGAACCATATCTAGAACTATAACTCTATCATACTAGAAAAAACTACTTATTAGTGTTGATTTATGAAAAGATGAAAGCACTTACAATTTAGCAATGAGTAATGACTTGTAAACCTTAAAATTCTATATTATGTATAGTATATAGAAGAGTAGCCATATTAATGGCAAGTAAATTATTTTTTAAAATCTGATATTCCATAAACAGCTGAGTATTTACAATATGAATATACTATATTCTTTTCATTAAATATTTCTGATGAAAATGGCTTTCCCCACAATCTAATTTTTTAGTTTATAGCTAGAAATAGGAGTAGTACCTTTTTTTACATTTTATTATAACTGTTGCTTCTTTATTTTAGCTGGGCATGCAACCTTGCATTTTCTATAATAGAGCTTCAAAGTGTTTAAAATCAAACTGAGGTTCTGGCTAGCCAGGTAAATATTCACGGACAACAGCCCGTGCGTCTAAACATAAGTCTTGTCAAAACTTTGAATTACCTAGCCATGCCCCACACCCTATCTTGAGAAGGTCTGAGAGAGCTGGAAAGTCTTCGAAGAGTAATTTTGTTGGTATGTGTAAATCAGAATCTCTCCTCATTTCCAGAATGTTCCATGACTGCACTACAGGGTCTATGTAAATTCTTCTGTGGAGACTATCCATGATTTCCTTCATTTTTAGATAAAGTAAATGAGACTTAGAGAGTATCGGGACCCAGGTCAGTCACAGCTGCAGCCATGGGGAACTCTTTACAGTCTCCCAAATAGCCATGAAGTCTTTAGTCAGTGTGGAAGGTATGAAAACGTCATGACAGTCACTTCTCAAGCAGAGGGCAGATCTAACACCCTGGGGATGGCCAATGTCTTTTGGTGGGATGATGCACAGACAAGTGTGGAGACGACAGTTGGACTCAAAACACACTTACTGTCCTAGTCTGGATCAGAATTAGACCCTGCCATTATTATTATTTTCTCTCTCTGCAGAAAGTTGAATAAATAACGGTGAACTACCAAATTGTGTTATACAGAAGTAAAAACATAAAATAGCTTTGGGTTAGGGTCCTAGAATAAGAAAACATGAACTCAGTAAAGATGACAACATAGATTAAAAATACACAGGAAAGGAGAGGACAG
>NW_012110019.1:1050745-1088178 GCF_000951045.1 Mandrillus leucophaeus | reverse complement strand
ATATAATATATATTATATATATTATAAAATATAAAATCTATTTTATATAAATTATATATATAACGTGTATATATATATAGAGAGAGAGAGAGAGAGAGTGAGAGACAGACAGACAGACTGACTAGGTCTGGCTCTGACACCTAGGCTGGAGTACAGTGGTGCAATCTCGGCCCACTGTAACCTCTGCCCCCCAGGCTCCAAGCCATCCCCCTACCCCCGCCTCTGGAATATATTCATTTTATTCAGGATTACTTTAGGGGATTTTCTCTGAATATCTAGTGAGCCTTGTTGCTGGAAGCAAAACATTTCTTTTAGGTGTTCTCAAGAATCAAGGGATCTCCTTTGAGGAAGTACGACCTCTACTTTTTCACCACTAGAACCACTACTGTTACATAATAGTAATCAAAATCTCGATGGTATACGTGTATTGATGAATGAATAACTGCATGAATAAAGGACAACTATTGTCATGTGGGACCTATACAAGTTTTGATGTAGGATACTTGAGAAAATATTCATGAAAGATCTTAAGGTTCATAATAAGCTTTATATGTTGCTTTCATGAAGAACTTGACTGATACACTCTTTACACTTACAAGTTTTTTCTGCTCTAGTTTTCAGGAATAGAGAACCATATCTAGAACTATAACTCTATCATACTAGAAAAAACTACTTATTAGTGTTGATTTATGAAAAGATGAAAGCACTTACAATTTAGCAATGAGTAATGACTTGTAAACCTTAAAATTCTATATTATGTATAGTATATAGAAGAGTAGCCATATTAATGGCAAGTAAATTATTTTTTAAAATCTGATATTCCATAAACAGCTGAGTATTTACAATATGAATATACTATATTCTTTTCATTAAATATTTCTGATGAAAATGGCTTTCCCCACAATCTAATTTTTTAGTTTATAGCTAGAAATAGGAGTAGTACCTTTTTTTACATTTTATTATAACTGTTGCTTCTTTATTTTAGCTGGGCATGCAACCTTGCATTTTCTATAATAGAGCTTCAAAGTGTTTAAAATCAAACTGAGGTTCTGGCTAGCCAGGTAAATATTCACGGACAACAGCCCGTGCGTCTAAACATAAGTCTTGTCAAAACTTTGAATTACCTAGCCATGCCCCACACCCTATCTTGAGAAGGTCTGAGAGAGCTGGAAAGTCTTCGAAGAGTAATTTTGTTGGTATGTGTAAATCAGAATCTCTCCTCATTTCCAGAATGTTCCATGACTGCACTACAGGGTCTATGTAAATTCTTCTGTGGAGACTATCCATGATTTCCTTCATTTTTAGATAAAGTAAATGAGACTTAGAGAGTATCGGGACCCAGGTCAGTCACAGCTGCAGCCATGGGGAACTCTTTACAGTCTCCCAAATAGCCATGAAGTCTTTAGTCAGTGTGGAAGGTATGAAAACGTCATGACAGTCACTTCTCAAGCAGAGGGCAGATCTAACACCCTGGGGATGGCCAATGTCTTTTGGTGGGATGATGCACAGACAAGTGTGGAGACGACAGTTGGACTCAAAACACACTTACTGTCCTAGTCTGGATCAGAATTAGACCCTGCCATTATTATTATTTTCTCTCTCTGCAGAAAGTTGAATAAATAACGGTGAACTACCAAATTGTGTTATACAGAAGTAAAAACATAAAATAGCTTTGGGTTAGGGTCCTAGAATAAGAAAACATGAACTCAGTAAAGATGACAACATAGATTAAAAATACACAGGAAAGGAGAGGACAGTCTTTGGTGACCATTACTTATTTGAGGCTATACTTTATATTCTGTAAATACTGAAACACTGTTATTGCAGAATGTCATGTAGAACACGAGTATGAATCATAAAATTATGCCTTATTTTAAAGTATGTAAAAGTGATTTTTTACATGCCTACTTCATCATTTTTTCTCAGTATGTCATTTTATATTTACATTAATAATAGAAAACACCAAATTTTAGAAAATTATTATTAAATAATGAGGCATGTACTTACTGAAACAGTATATCATTATTTAATGATAATTTTGAAGGATACGTAGCAACACAGATAAATGTTCTTGATAAAATGTGAAATGAAAACAATAACATTTGCATTGTAACTGGGATGGAAAGCATAAAGAAAAATACTAAAAAGAAGCATAGAGAAATAAAAGTTGATGTGCTATTTGATGGGAGATGGCATATTTCTTTATTTCCATTTTAATTTTATAGTCTTATTTTTACAATCAACATTCAAAAATGAATCCTTATTTAAAATGCAGTGAGGAATACAGAACTTGATATAGAATGTCTGAAATAGTTATAATATTTTTAATCAGATGAGAAGGATTTACCTTCACTTTTAATTCAGTTCACTTCCACCTGAAAATAAATCTGCCTACATATTTGCAACAAAATAAAGTCACTAGGGTAGTAGGAAAACTGTAAGTTTCTGGGTGGCAGTGGGTCCCTGAGAGAAGTATTTTAGACAGAGGCCTTACGCTGTTTTTGTTAAAATGTGAAATGTAACATTTTATATATTTCAAACATTTCAGTGGAATCTATGGACTTACAATTAAAATGCTGATGTAAATTGTGAAGCATTGAAAAAAATTGATGATACCTAAGCTGGAGGTGGAAGAAGGAATATTCCCTTCAGTCTGTGAACTGGTGATCACCAGGCATTAAATTTTTCTAAAATGAGGGTAGGACTTTAAATCTCTGCTTCACAATGATTGCCACAGACATGCTAATTGTCCTAGCTCCCAGAGGCCCCTTTATTCTGGCAGCTCTTTTATTCCAGTTGCCACATGTACACTAGAGAGGTGTCTGATGATGTTGCAAACTTGGTGCAGCTGCTCCTTGGAGGCCTTGTCACTTTCCTATAGGACACTTGCTAGAGAGGTTCTTTGGGGATGATGCAGGATCAAAATTAATGAAGTAATCACACATGGTGGTGGGGGATGAAATGTCAGTGAATAGTGAGGCATGGGGCAATCATAGGATATTGCTCTACATGCATGCTTTACAAACAATGGTGATGACAAAGACTGGGTTAAGATAACTGCATGTAACTACCACGGAGAGCTCATAACACGAAAATGTTAAACTGAGGCCTTGCACTCTGAGCTAAAGTCATGGGTGCAGAATCAGAATGACTCTGGACTATTGCTAAAGAATCCCTTATCTTCTGTAGCTGCAAAGCAGATGTAGTGGAAGATCAGATACAGAACTTGATTGTACAAGCTACAGGATTGTACAATCACTTAAATCTCATCCTTTCCAGGCCTCTTATTCTAAAGTAAAATGAACAGGAACTGGAGAGATTCTGAGACATGGAATGGGCAAAATTTGGGCACACTCAAATATGGCTTGGAGAAAGAGTTATAGCCTATATTGTGGCCACATTGCCAAAAATCTAGGCCCCTCCTCAGACAAGGAGCTCTAGGTCTTCAAACTGAATAAGGGGCTATGAATTACCATTACCACTATGGATGAGTCAGGTTTCTTCCTATGTGACCTAGAATGTATTTGTTTATATATGTCTAGACTGCCCCTCTATTTCATTCCTAGTGTTCCCACCTTTTATTCCTTATCAACACAGAAGCCTGGGAATCAAAACGCTCCAAGTTCCATTCTGTTAATCTTAAATTGAAAATTGCTGCAAAATCTTTCTCAGCTATGAAAACAGCCCCTCTCCCACCTAAATGAGGAAACCAAACTTTCTTTGCCTAGAACTTTTCCAAGAACTTCAAATGGAGATCTGGCATTATAAAGAGATGCAGATTATCTTCAGGACCCAAGCTCACCATCCACGATTTCCTCCAGACCAATTACTACAGTTATTTTCCAGCAGAGCCCCAGGGAAGTACAATGTCCATTCAAGGAGGAGATAACATAGACACCTAAATAGTGCGGAATCTTGCTGATTTGTATCTACAACAGTCAGGGAAGCTTGTATGGAAATGGTTGTAAGGGCATTCGATGAAAAATGACAAAATGGAAAGTCGGGTCCAGCCTATGTTATTGGATGAATATAGTCATCTGTAATTTGTGATTATGATGTTGGCTCACGTGTATGACTGTGTGCCTGGTCTTAAAGATGTCACTGTAGGGAACGGAGGTGGTGGAACTTCCCAAGCATAATCTAGAGGCAGGATTTTGAAAATTCAAGGACATGGAAATGTTGGCATGAACACACTATGTGTAACATGCTCAGCCATCTTTTAACCTTAGGGAAACCTAGTGAACACGCCTTTCATGGCAAAAAAAAAAAAAAAAAAAAAAAAGCACCAATAAAATGTTCTTTGGAGTCTGTCCTCTGAAGACTAAAAATGATCGTAGATGATACCAGCATGTAGTTGGGCTCCCCAGTTATAGCAGAAATAAATGGAGCGCAGAATAGTAGACACAGGTGGTAGCACTTCAGCACAAGTGGTCCCAATTTCCATGGGTGATTAACAGAATGGAACTTGGAGTGTTTTGATTCCCAGGCTTCTGTGTTGATAAGGAATCAAAGATGGGAACACTAGGAATGAAATAGAGGGACAGTCTAGACATATATAAACAAATACATTCTAGGTCACATAGGAAGAAACCTGACTCATCCATAGTGTTAATTCATAGCCCCTTACTCAGTTTGAAGACCTAGAGCTCCTTGTCTGAGGAGGGGCCTAGATTTTTGACAATGTGGCCACAATATAGGATATAACTCTTTCTCCAAGCCTTCAAGATGTGTGGCCATTTTCCAGGGTGTGTGCAGTGGAAAAGGAGATTTTTTTTTTTTAAAGATTTTCTGTAGGTTATTAGTGACGTTGAGGAAAAGCTAATTCTTAACCTCACCACTTCCATCTGTACCATGATGGCCACTGGTCAAAATGTGGCTTATTAATATTAGATGATGGGAATAGTCTTGACCAGAGTCCATCTGTGTGTGGGTCCAATTGGGACCACACACATATGTGATTATTTCTCCAGTCCAGGCATATATAGTGAAAACATCTCTCTCCGTGTCTCCCTCCCTAACTATCAGATACCTACCTAGCAGCTGGCAGAATCCAAGCATTGGTACACTGATCCATGAAATGAAGGTTAGTACATAGCAAAAGCTACATTTACATTCTTGGTGTCGACCTTTTGCCATGACAGCAAAATCAGAAGCAATAGCACTTCTTGAAGGAAGTAAGGAATTAATTGCCACTGTCAAAGATTTGAAACTTGCAGAAGTGCTTATTCCTACCACACCATTATTTAAACTGCCTGTTTGAACAAGCAGGAGGAGAATTACTGTGGATTGTCTAAAACATAATGAGATGATTTGTTTCAGTTCTTCCAGAAGCTAATGCAAGGAGTTGAAGGCAGGAGTTTGTAGGAGAGGTGATCTCAGGAAGCACAGTGCGGGATTGGGGAAGATAAGTAACTGTACCGTTGTACTGTGCATTAGTGGGGTGATTACTACTGTGTGAAACTGGAGCTTAATCCTTCTAGGGACCTTTGAGGAACCGTGCAAATTATTACTTGGAATTGTCTATCAAGAGATTGGGAAGTTGCAGTATTTATCACCAATTCCTCTCTCATTAGTAGAGAACTGCCTTTGGTAATAAGCCTGGCGTTTTGAGGCTGATCTGTGAGGCTCAGAGGGATCAAGTAGCTTAACTAAAGTCAAATAGTTGAAAAGTGGCAGAATGGAGGCTTGAACCACGTTTTCTGTCTCTAGAATGAGTCTTTTTTTTTCCCCTCATGCTGCTATCCCTAGGCAAATGCCTAAGAGTTGACAAAAATGGCTGTTGATAGAAAAAATTAAGATACTCCTCATCAGATGATGGTATAGAGGTGGGAAGTTTAGAGGCACTTTAAGGCAACAGTGCATGTGTGTGTGCCCACAGGTGCATGTGTATGTGCCCGCGTGTGTGTGTGGGGGGGGTGGGGGGTGGCATGAATCTGAGGTGCATAGTCAAGCCAAACAAGTTATCTGGGCACAGGCTGAATTCAGGCATGAGAGGGTCTCCCTCTTGACCTGTGCTTTCCTCACTCACTCCTTCCATAGAGCCTGCTGGCATTGTGGGCAGAATGGACACCAGGCAGATTTCCAGCCCCTTCACCTATGTTTCCAGAAGTCTTGGGGGTGCTCTTCTAAAGAATAGGAAGAAGGAATAAGAGACACTGATTTAGGGCAATCAAAGCCAGAATTCCACAAGGAGTCACTGGCATCCTGCAAATTCACCTCACCCCAGGCCATCCTAGATGAATGAAAGAGGAGTATGTTACAGCTCTCAAAATGTGCAGGACAAACACACACACACCCCTCAGGTGTTCTGAACACATTGATTACCCCGTGTTGTGACCCCTTTCTATATTCTCCTTGTTGCATGTATAACTAGAGAGGCCTGAGCTATATTCACAGGGGTCCCAGGGCCAACTTCTATCTATACCTATATGAAATGTATACATTTGTCAAGATTAAACTGGTGGTGGTTTTCATATAATTGTTGCACATTTAGGACAAAACTAATGAAAGTGACAAATTGCTTTTCAATACAGACCATTCATGTTATAATTAGCAAAAATTATTAACAATAATAAAATTGCCCTTGTTATTTTTAATAACTAATACTCTTAGTTTCTAGCTTCTTTTTATTTTATATCTTTCAGGGCCTTCATAAATATTTTAAGATAAGTTGAAAGTTTTATCAAAGAGGGCTGCATTATAACACCTTAGTCTATAAATACTGGCTGTACCTTTAAAGAACAATATGTAATAATATTAATGCAAGTTAAAAGGGACATATAATCAATGGATCAGTATTAAAAGCAATATAGAAGGAAAAATAACATGGCTAATATGACCAGTGGAGTAACTGAATAAAAGCCGACTACCCACTTAAACACGTGCAAACACACACACTCATGCACACACACACTCCCAATTCATGACAAATACGTGGTTTAAAATAGTGAGAAATTGAAAAATAGTAGGAAAGAAGAAAGATTGCCAAAAATCACACAACTTCTTTGTCTTCTGTTAAATAGAATAAAATGTTAATGTGTTTGATTATACAGGTATGCATTAATGTACATAAAGTTTACAGTGGTCATAAAAACACATAAATGTAAATTACATTCTACTTTCCAGATGAAACAATCATAACAAAATAGAGAATAGTTTAGATATCAAAAAGCATAACAGAAATGGTGTTTCAAAAGAAACTAACAACAAAATCATGAAATGAGATCACATATGTAAGAGCATGTCAATGACCATAAGAATGATATAAATGACCTAAAACAATACATGCAAACCTGTGGTTTCCATATTGAATTTAGCCAAACAAAACCAAAATACGAAAAGTTATCTATAAAAGCAAAAAAATCCAAAGATTAAAAATATGAGTGAACTAATCAAAATTAAATAAAAATAAACAAATTCCATATTATAAGATGAGAGCCATGATATTATAATAAAAAGAACATATACTTTACCAAGCACAAAATAAATTAATTTTGGGGAACAAACTGTAAACATTTGTAACTTTGGTATACCAAAGCTGCGGTGACATTTAAGGAGAGCAACAGCCAGATATGATTTAATGGGACTGTTTAGAGATGAAAAAGGCATAGGAGGATGAGAAAAGCTCCCACACACCCCAGACTGACTGAAATACCATGCATGCACAAGAACCAACCAACCTAGTACAGTGAAAAGTGAAAACGAGGGAGACATGAAAATTGTCTGCAACTGCCTGTGTCCTCCAACCTATAGAAAGATCACTTGGTAGAGTGAGGAAGACTTAGAGGGCCCAAGACGTTGAGCATAATCTTTGCCAAAATTATTGATCATTAAGCTGTGTATGCACATGGATAATCTCTAAGAAGCCAGGTTAACAAGTAAAACAAGGATTAAGAAAAAAAAATGAGCAGAGACACGAGGTGCTGCACACCATGGGGGAGAGAGATTCAAAAGTTTCAATCTAGGCAGTTACTCAAACCCAGCAGTTGTCAAAGAAATCACAATCTAGTATGGCTATATTTTCTAAAGTGACTGTTTTCCAAAAACAACAGAATACTAAATATGCAAAAAAAACAGGAAAGTGTGACCCATTTTCAGGAAATAAAATGAAGCTAATAGAAACTAACTGAAATAAATAAAATACAGAAAAATAAAAGATACTAAAATACAATATGTAAAAATAATGTGGAAATTCTAAATTTGAAAACTATACAAAATTTAAAAATTTGGTAGGTAGAGCCAACAAAAGATTTTAGATGTCAGAAGAAATAATGTGTTTGAAGACAGAACTATAGGTTTCCAATCCAAGAAACAGCTTAAAAACAAAATAGAAATACAATAAACAGAGCCTCAGAAACTTATGCTGTCATAAGCATCTCAACATACACACAAAAAGTTACAGCCCACTATTATAAAAGTAATAAAACAGTGCTGGAAAAACTATTTGAACAAAAATGGCTAAAAACTTCCAAAATTTGTTGTTTTACCCTATTGATTCAAGATCCTGAAAGAACCTGGTAGGTAAACACAAAGGGAAGTACATGTAGAGAAATTAGAGCCAATCTACTAAAAGCCAAAGACAAACAGAAAATCAATAATCTAAGCTTCCACCTCGAATACCTATTAAAAGAAAAGCAAAACAAACTCAGAATAAGAAAATAAGAATAGAGCATAAATCAAATAATTAGAGAAAAAAGATAAAATTATTGAAAACAAAAGTTATTTATCAAAAGTTTAATAAAATTGTTACTCCTTTAAGTAGGCTGGCCACAGAAAAAAAGAGAGAAGGCACAAATTACCATCAAAAATAAGAGACATCTTTATAGACTTTTCCAAAATTCAAAGACCTGAAAAGAATGTTATGAACCACTTTATGCCAACACATTAGAACTTAGATAAAATGGACAGATTCCTAGAAAAACACAAGTTACCCCAAATAATTGTTAAAGCACTGAACATAACAGGTAATTTGAATGCATGTATGATGTAGATTATAGAATTAACTGATGTACAAATAGACCTATAGAAAGGAAATATTTTAATGACTTACCATTAGTTCATTACTACAGTTGGTGTTTTAGTTGTAATTTATTTAATCTTCACAAAACTCTATGTGGTAGCTATCAGCTCTCTAATTGAGTTGAGAAAACTCGAATATACGCTGTAAAATATCACAAAACTTATAAGTCATAGATGGGTTTCTCTTCCTCTAGTCATTTCCCTTCTAACACAAGTAACTGCTACCTTGGCACATAATATAAACCATATTCTTATGTGTTAACAGAACTACATGTGGTTTGGATTTAGAGACTATTTCCAGAGGTGAAACTTGCTTGGACTTTGAAGAAGGTAAGAATAGTAAATGGGCATGAATAAACAGTAAAAGTATCGGATCAAAGATGTGTAAAGTGAACTAACCAGTTCCTCATGGGGCAGCAAATGTATGTTGATGAGGAACTATGATGAAGCCAGTGAAACATGTGCCTATAAGGGTAAGAGAGGGAAGCTCATGGTGAAGATGGAGCATTACACACTTATATGCTGGACTTCAATGGTGTGTGGATAATAATCATGGGATTTGGAAGCTGAAGAATCAGGTTCAGGAAAAGTATTCTCACCTTACTGAAGATCATGTTGTTCTCTGTGAGTATTTTTCTTCTTCAGTGCAGTGGAGAGGATAATCATTTTATAGGTTTACAGTAAGGATGTTTTCATGTTATTTTAATTTAATGCCTTATAAATTGTCTACTATTACTATAACTACAGTTGATGAAAAACAAAATCAGAAACAATAAGAAACACACAGAGAGTACCCCTACTGCTGAATTAAATCTTTAAGAAATAGGTAGAACAAGGTGCAACACACAACCTCAGGACCACAGGGATTCTGTTAACAGTGAGAATTTACAGATGTGGCTTAAGGCTTGATGTAAGTGACTCCATTGTACATGTCCATGAGGTAAGATTCTCCTTGAAAACTTAGGGATATAGTAATGTCCATTACAGTTAAAAAACAGACTTGTTCTTCTCGTCTTCACCCTGAACATGCATTGGAGGGGATAGGAGCTGAGAAAGTACATATTTTGTGAGAACCAAGCCTTATTATGTAATTTTTTGTAAGATTTAAATTCAGAAGGATTGTAAGAGGACTTTAACATTGAATACACCCCTTCACCATTGCTCAAAAGACACCAGGATTTTCTATCAGTCATAAAAGAGTTCAAATAAGAAAACTTCACCAATAGCATTATAGTACAATAAAAAAGAAATAATTGGCTGGGAACAGTGGCTCATGCCTGTAATCCCAGCACTTTGGGAGGCCGAGGCAGACAGATCACGAAGTCAAGAGTTTGAGACCAGCCTGGCCAACATAGTGAAACCGCACCTCTACTAAAAATACAAAAAATTAGCTGGGCGTGGTTGCGGGCATCTGTAATCCCAGTTACTAGGGAGGCTGAGGCAGGGGAATCGCTTGAACCTGGGAGGTAGAGGTTGTGGTGAGCCGAGATCACGCTATTGCACTCCAGCTGGGGCAACAGTGCAAGACTCTGTCTCAAAAAAATAATAATAATTATCCTTCCACTAGAGGGAATCTGATAGTGAGAGGGATTTGAGAAAATTACAACTGTTCCAAGACTCAAAACTTTGAACCTCTAAGGGTGAATAATTCTGTGAGATAAAAGTATTCTTTGTTTCCTAGAATAATTGAAGATTAAAAAAAAAGCAACTGACTAAAATGGCTTTTATATTTTAGATAAAAGATATTCAGATACTTAAACATATTTCTAAAATGTATGTTTAGCTTTACCCTCATATACATTTATTATTTTACAAATATTTTTCTATATAGAAACACTAAAATATTTTTAAAAGATTATTTACAGAAGCAAAGAAATTTCCATGGAATGCATTTAAATCACCATACAAGAAATGCTTTAGATTTGGAAAAAATATACACTAATTAGGTCACCTGAGGAAAGAGTGCTTGAAAAATGAACATTCTTTATAAAGACTTATTTGCAGTCTTGCTCAGAACTATTGGTTCCAAAAAATAATAGTGAGTGTATGAAAAGCTGAGACCACAATTATTTTCTAAATGTCAACTTGCTCTTACAGTATTAAGTGCAGAACCAGCTTAATAAGTGTGTGACCTGGGCAGTCACAAAAGACCCTGTACTTAGAAGGGCCCCACACTTGGTTTAATGCTGTGCTGTTGCTGTCTTAATATTCTTCATAACTTTTGAACAAAAGTGCCATGTTTTCATTTTGCTCTGAGCTCCACAAATTATTTAGGTGATCTTGGTTTTTAAGTGAGCTATTATGATCTCATCATCACCACCAGTGCAATCCCTCTACCATGAGTTCTGTCTGTCTCTTTCTCACATTAACAGAATCACTACCATTCACAAAAATAATCCCCAAAGCAGCAACTCTATACCAGTTCTAAAATAACAAAAGATTTAAAAGAATTTTTAAATGTTTTGCTATTTGCTGGAGTAAAAATAATTTGATAGATTCCTTTTTACACCATTGATGGGACCGCATCAGATTGTATTTTAAATTGAAAGGTAGTATGATGACCAGAGAATAAAATGAATTAACTACTATCCAAGTGCATAATTTTTAAATTTTCTAAGGTATATGTCATATTACATAATCAGATTTCATTATGAACTATCTATACACATCAGAGCCATCAGCGGTATTTTTTAACAATGCAGAATTCTAGGCCTTGTCCCCTGAATTTTTGATTGAGTAGTTCTGAGATGGTGAAGACAGTAGCCTATATTTTTAGTAAGTACTCCCAAGTAAATTTAACCCTAGCTGAAATCCATTGTTTTGTATTTTGTTTTGTTTACTTAACAACATAAATTTTCCATGTACTAATACATGGAAAATTGGCCCCTAGTCCTCCCTTGTTCCTTTTGGAGTCCCCAGTGTCTGTTTTTCCCACTTGTACGTCCATATGTACCCAGGGCAACTTCGACTTATAAGTGAGAACATGCAATATTTAGTTTAATGTTTTTGTGTTAATTTGCATAGGATAATGGCCTCCAATCACATCCATGTTGCTGCAAAGGACGTGATTTTGTTATTTTTATGGATGTATATGATTCCGCATTGTATGTGTGCCACATTTTCTTTATCCAGTCCACTGTTGAGGGACACCTAGGTTGTCTTTGCTATTGTGAATAGTACTGCAGTGAATGTATGTGTTCATATGTCTTCATGGTAGAACAGTTTATTTTCCTTTGGTTATATACCCAGTAATGGGATTGCTGAGTTGAATGAGTTCTATTTTTAGTTCTTTGAGAAATCACCAAACTATTTTTCACAGAGGATGAACTAAATTACATCCCACTAACAATGTATAGCACTCCCTTTTCTCCACAGTCTTACCAACATATTATTGACTTTTAGTAATAGCCATTATTTTTTGACTTTTTAATAATAGCCATTCCGACTGATGTGAGATGGTATCTCACTGTGGTTGTCATTTGCATTTCTCTGATGATTAATGATGTTAAGCATTTTTTCATATGTTTGTTGGCTGCTTCTATGTCTTCCTTTGTAAAGTGTTCATATACTTTGCCAACTTTTAAATAGGGTTATTTCTTTTTTTCTTGTTGACTTAAGATCCTTAATATATTCTGGTTATTAATCCTTTGTCAGTTTGAAAATATTTTCTCTTATTCTGCTGGCTGCCTGTTTACTCTGTTGATAGTTTCTTTTGATGTGCATAAGCTTTTTAGTTTAATTAGGTTCCACTTGTCAATTTTTGTTGCAATTGCTTCTGAAGACTTAATCATAAAATCTTTGCCTGGGTCAGTGTTCAAAAAAGTATTTCCTAGGTTTTGTTCTAGGATTTTTATAGTTTGAGGTTTTAAATTTAAGTCTTTAACCCATCTTGAGTTAATTTTTGTGTATGGTGAGAGGTAGGGTTACAGTTTCATTCTTCTGCATATGGTTAGCCAGTTTTCCAAGCACCACTGAATAGGGAGTCCCTTTTCTGTTGCTTATTTTTGTCAACTTTGTTGAAGATCAGTTTGTTGTAGATGCAGGACTTTGCTTCTGGGTTTTCCATTCTATTCCACTGGTCTATGTATCATTTTTTTGTACCAGTACCATGCTGTTTTGGTAATTGTAGCCTTGCAGTATAGTTTGAAGTTGGGTAATACAATGCCTCCAGTTTTGTTCTTTTTGCTTAGCATTGCTTTAGCTATTCAGGCTCTTTTTTGGTTCCATTTAAATTTTAGAACAGTTTTTTTTCCTAATTCTGGGGAAGATGATGTTGGTAGTTTGACAGGAATAGCACTGAATCCATAGATTGCTTTGAGCAGTATGGTCATTTTATTACTGATTCTCCCAATCCATGCCTCTCCCAATCAATGAGCATAGAATGCTTTTCTGTTTGTTTATGTCATCTATGGTTTCTTTCAGCAGTATTTTACAGTTTTTCTAGTAGAGATTTTTATCTCCTTGGTTAGATATATTTCTAGGTATTTTCATTTTTTGTGGCTATTGTAAATAAGATTGCATTCTTAAATTGGCTCTCAACTTGAATGTTATTGGTGTATAGAAATGCTACTGATTTTCATACATTGAATTTGTATCCTGAAACCTTACTAAAGTCTTATCAGGTCTAGGAGCCATTTGGTGGTGGTTTAGGTATTTCTAGATAATCATATCATCAGTGAAGAAAGACAGTTTGACTTCTGCTTTTCCTGTTGGATGACTTTTACTTCTTTCTGTTGCCTGATTGCTCTGGCTAGGACTTCTAGAACTATGTTGAATAGGAGTCATGAGAGTAGAAGTCCTTGTCTTGTCCCAGTTCTTAGGGAGAATGCGTCTTGCTTTTGCCTGTTTGGTATGATGTAAGAAAGAAAATGAAACTCAATAATGAATTCCAAAATTGAATTAGTAATGATGAAAAACCTACCAACCAAAAAACGTCCTAGATCTGATGGATTAACAGCTGAATTCTACCAGACATACAGTTGTTTCCAACTGAAACTATTCCAAAAAAACAAATGTCAAGGAAGACGGATTTCTCCATATCTCATTCTGTGAAACCAGTATCATTTAGATACTGAAATCTGGCAAAGACACAGTGAAAAAGGAAAACCACAGGTCGATATCCCTGATGAACATAGACACAAAAATCCTCAAAAACATACTATCAAACTCAATCTAGCTGCATATCAAAATAATTCACCATGATCAAGTGGGCTTTATTCCTGGGATGCAAGGTTGGTTCAGCATATGCAAATTAATAATTGTGATTAACCACGTACACAAAATTAAAAACAAAGCTGTATGATCATCTCAATAGAAGCAGAAAAGCTCTTTGACAAAATCCACTATTCCTTCCTGATAAAAACCTTCACCAACTAGGCATTGCAGGAACATACTTCAAAATAGTAAGAGCCGTCTATGACAAACCCATAGTCTTTTTTTATACCCAATTTCTATTACGCCTTTTGATACCTGAACTATTTTCAATTTATTGTGTTGTGATTGTTTAAAAAATAGAATGTAGTTTTCATTTGCATATTTAAATTACCATTTTTAACTTTATGCACTTTAAACCTATAAAATTACTACACTCAACTTTTATACAAATGACACCAACTTTATTTTCTAGAAATTTTAAATCACGTACAAGTTTTCAGAATTATTTACATTTTCTGTTATCCTGCTGAATGGATAATTAAGTATAGGTTTCTTGGCCACTATCAGAGGTTTTATATTTAGTGGCTATTGTGGGAAGTCAGGGACCCCAAACCAAGGGACCGGCTGAAGCCATGGCAGAAGAACATAAATTGTGAGGATTTCATGGACATTTATTAGTTCCCCAAATTAATACTTTTATAATTTCTTACGCCTGTCTTTACTGCGATCTTTGAACATAAATAGTGAAGATTTCATGGACATTTATCACTTCCCCAATCAATACTCTTGTGATTTCACTATGCCTGTCTTTAATCTGTTAATCCCATCATCTTTGTAAGCTGAGGATGTATGTTGCCTCAGGACTCTGTGATGATTGTGTTAACTGCACAAATTGTTTAAACAATATGAAATCTGGGCACCTTGAAAAAAGAACAGGATAACAGCAATGTTCAGGGAACAAGGGAGATAACCATTAGGTTTGGCTGCCTGAGAACCGGGCAGAACAGAGCCATATTTCTCTTCTTTCACAAGCAAATAGAGGAAACATTGCTGAATTCTTTTTCTCAGCAAGGAACATCCCTGAGAAACAGAATGTGTGCCTAGGGGTAGGCCTCTAAAATGACCGCTCTAGGGATGTCTGTCTTTTGTGGTTGTAGATAAGGGGTAAAATAAGCCCCGGTCTCCTGTAGTACTCCCAGGCTTATTAGGATGAGGAAATTCCCGCCTAATAAATTTTGGTCAGACCGGTTGTCTGCTGTCAAACCCTGTCTCCTGATAAGATGTTATCAATGACAATGCATGCCCTAAACTTCATTAGCAATTTTAATTTTGTCCTGATCCTGTGATCTCGCCCTGCCTCCATTTGCCTTGTGATATTTTATTACCTTGTGAAGCATGTGATCTCTGTGACACACACCCTATTTGTACACTCCCTCCCCTTTTGAAAATCACTAATAAAAACTTGCTGGTTTTGTGGCTTGGGGGGCATCACAGAACCTGTTGACATGTGATGTCTCCCCCAGACACCTAACTTTAAATTTTCTCTCTTTTGTACTCTTTCCCTTTTTTTCTCAGACTGGCCGACACTTAGGGAAAATAGAAAAGGACTCATGTTGAAATATCAGGGGCTGAATTTCCCCCGATATCTGGCCAAAGCTTACATTAATAAGTAATAGGTGTTTTACTTAAATTTAGCTTTTAGTAAAAAAAAAAAAAAAAAAAGTTGGTAGGCCGAGGCAGGTGGATCATGAGGTCAGGAGATCGAGACCATGGTGAAACCCTTTCTTTACTAAAAATACAAAAAATTAGCTGGGTGTGGTGGCGGGCACCTGTAGTCCTAGCTACTCGGTAGGCTGAGGCCGGAGAATGGCGTGAACCTGGGAGGCGGAGCTTGCCGTGAGCCAAGATCGTGTCACAGCACTCCAGCCTGGGCAACAGAGTGAGACTCTGTCTCAAAAAAAAAAAAAAGAGTATTCTATAGGAAAGCAGTGACTCTACTGAAACACATGCTGTCATGTATTAAGTGATGTTGTATTCTGTTATTACTCTGTTACTGCTCAGAAACGATCCTCTAAATACTCACTCATGCTTTCATTTACTTTTAGATTGTACATTTCATGAAATGAGGTATTTATTCTCATAGAATTTTAGTTTTCAATAATTTTTTTAATGCTGGTATTTTTGTTAAGCAGCCTAATGTCTACTTATCCTAGTAGCTGTGATAAAAACTAGATTTGGGAAAAGGAAATATAACTTTATCCAAACTTTGTTTCCTTTTCAAAAACATATAACTTCATATGTTTTCCTTTCAAAAAATCTGTTTTTAGCAGCATTTGATACCAATGCAAAATTATAATTTTTATGATTTCTTAATGAACCCAGTAATCTTTTCATTGTCTATTGTTTAATACATATTTTGCACCAAAGCACAAGCTCATTGAGATGGATGAAACAAGATAAAATATTTCTCTGCTAACAATTAGCCAGAACCTTCCTTTGCCAGGACACACTATTATACAAAAGATAATATCAGAGTATTAGACACTGATTTCACCACTGAAGAGAGTCTGAATAGGATTTTAAAGGCCAGAAAAGTCTAAGGTTGCCTTACCTTACTCCTGAAAATATTCATGAGAGTGCTTAGTAACAACGAATCAGAGAGAAAAAAGTAATTAACACAATCCATCATGTTCTGTTTATAGCATATGGATACAAATTTCTCATCTGTCTCCTGTTCATTTAAAAATATTTAATATAAAATACTCCACTGTTAATAAAGAAAAATAAAAACTGTGCTCAAGATTATTTCAATTGTATGTCCTTAGTAATATTTCAATATTATAAAAGAATTACAGAAACAATTAAATTACTCTAGTTACAGACATGGGATGACATTAAAAGCAATATATCTTTTGTAGTGTAGTATAGATACAACTACCCATAGTTCAAAATTGATGAAAAAATCAGATGTGGGATGACTTTCAGAGTTATTGTCTTTTGTGCCATATACTGAGGAGATGATTAACCTCAACAAACATACACACACAATATCCGTTAAGGATACTAGATATGTATACATGTGAATGTGTTAAGAATTAATTAGAAAAGGAAACTTTCCAAAAGTTGTCAGAGACATGAAGGATGTTGTTACTTCTATGTATGGTAAAACCAAAGAATACATCTTTCTACTGAAAAGAATAATTCTGAAAGTAGATTAATGCTATTACTTAGAACATTAAGAAGCTCCAGTGTGCTGACCACATTTCCTTTGACCTCCAGATCTCCTTTCTGTTCATTTTCACCCAGCTCCGTGGAGACATGGCATTAATAGGTTCCTTTGCTTTCTGGCTTTCAGCTGAGTTTTTTTCAAGGGTTGTAAGAGAAGGGTCACCTGCAGAAGATCAGAGGGAAAGAGGAGTGATAGCCACATATTCATTCTCTTCGCTTTCTGCCTACATGGTCATCTTAAACTGGTTGTGTACCCCCATCAAAACTCTCAGCCTCATATCCTCTCCACCAAGCCTTCTTGTTCTGAATCTTATGCTAACTGTCCTTCCCCTCATCCTTCAGGTCAAAGAATGATACTGGCTTTTACTGTTGCTGCCCCAGTACTGAGCTGTCTTTTGTTTTCCTTTCCTCTTGCCTGTGACTTTGCTAATATAGCCTCCATTAAACACTTCTGATATGACCTTGAATGTCCTACCTATTTCCTCCTAATATGTGGTCTGATACACCAGGTTTATGATCATATGTCCTTAAGTTCTCACGGCATTAAATCGTTTACCATAACTGTCTCAGAGTCACCAGAGCAGAAACATCCAAAAATAGAAGTGAACTGGTGAAAATCTATTTCCGTTTCTTTATATAACTATTTCTACCTGTTCATAGCCTAAACAAAAATATTTACATAAATATAGTGTGACGTATTTGCAAATATCCCAGAATTCCTGGCAATAATACAGGCTTCAACAGATATGCAAATTAGCTGTTGCACCAACCCTGAAATACAAGGATGGGCCCATACTGAAAATTTGGTTCAGATGTTGAGACATGATATCACACACACACCCAAAGGGTATTATAAGGTTTATTTCTTACATAATTGATGTTTTTCTGGGGAGAGCAGTGCAGACCTCCCAAATAAGTCTAAAAATAGCTAGAGGTTTCTAGTATGGTTAGGGGTATGGCTTGGGTGAGAGCTCTGGTGCATTTCGACAAGGCACTTACATGGTTTGAATCCCCTTGCCAGTGTCGAAGGATTTCTTATCAACTTGACAATTGTGGGGCAGGAGGAAGAGAGAGGGGTGAAATTTAAAAACTATTAGCCATTTAACATAAAAAGTGAAGTCAGACCTATTACATTAGCACATAACTAATTTTAATCCAAACATTTTTTACCTAAGCATTATTTCCTCAGCCCACTTTACAATACCTAACCTAGACCTCAAGATCTTTTGTTAAACAGTTTCTTTCCTTCAGAGAATGTCTCAGTTTGTAGACATGAATTATTTTAAGATTAATATAATTATTTTAATAGTTACATTCTTCATTAAATTGGAGAATTAGAGCTAGGGCTGTGCTTGCCAAATATTTTATTCAAATAATAGGGCTTGCATTTGGGATGCAGAAATCTAGGAAGGGCATCACTCCCACACACAAAATATCCACCAAAACAACAAACAAGAAATTCTAGATAACTTGCAAATTTCCAATTTTGCTGATTCTGATAACTGAGGCTATTGGACCAACTAACCCAAAATCCAAAGAAAGACATGAACTTTCAAGGAGAGACAGGACAGGAGCACTTGCTTCCCTGCACCAAATTCCTCTGTACAACAGTAAGATGAATTCTACTAAAAAAAAAAAAAAACAAAAAACTAACACATTGGTAAAGATTAGGTGTGGGCTAGTTAGATAATATAGAATGTTGAATGCCTGGGGTCCACGGATATGATGGAAATGCACACCCACTTGCATGTGATTTGATCATTTACATTGAATGTGATCATTTGTTATGTTTTATTTAGGGACTCTATTATTTTATTTGCTTTCTATTTGTTTCATTTAGTTCCTACTTCCCTCCCTCATTTCCCGATTTATTTTATATCAATTTTATTATATTAATTGGATGATTTTTTAGTATTCTATTTTACCAATTGTGATTTTTGACTGTATATTTTTGGTTATCTTTTACTGGTTGCTTTAGAAATTAAATGTAACCTATCCAGCTTTTTATAGATTTTTACCATTGAAAGTAATGGGAAAAAAAAACGCAGTGACTTTTACAGCAACTTTATCTTTTGGTTTCTAAAAATGAAAATACATTGAAGGAAATTAATAGGAGAAAATAGTTTATTTTGTTTATCCATATATTTACAATTTCTCTTGCATTGCCAGCTTCCCCAGTGTTCTAGATTTCCTTTTGGTATCATTTCGTTTCCATCAAAAGGACTACTTTTAGTATTTTTTAGGGCAGAAAACAAAATGTCTTAATTTTCCTTAATCTGAGAATATCTGCATTTCACGTTCTTTCCTGAAGAATATTTTTACAGGATATGGAATTAAGCACTGATGGTGATGTTTTTGTGGGTCAACATTTAAATAATAGTTTCTCCTGTCTTCTGACCTCTGTTGTTTCTGATAAGAAATGTACTGTCTTTTGAGTTACTTTTTCCCACTATATACTGTGGCATTCATCTCTGGGTGGTCCCAAGACTTTTTATTTGCCTTTAGTTCTTAACAAACCTGCACGTTATGCACATGTACCCTAGAACTTAAAGTATAATAATAATAAAAAATAAATAAATATTTTTTTAAAAAAAGACTTAAATAATGATGTATCTGAGCATGGTTTTCTTTGTGTTTATCTGGTGTGAGGTACACCTTGTGTATTAGATCATTTCTGAATTGCTATAAAGACTATACATTGCTATTACGTGAGACTGGGCAAGTTATAAGGAAAAGAGGTTTAATTGACTCAGTTCTGCAGGCTGTAGAGGAAACATCGTCCTGGCATCTGCTTGGCCTCTGGTGAAGCCTCAGGACATTTTTACTCAGGGTGAAAGGTGAAGCAGAGAGCAGGCATGTCCCATGGCAAAAGCAGGAGCAAGAGAGGAAGTGAAGGGGAGGTGCCACATACTTTTAAATGACCAGATATCATATGAACTCAGAACAAGAGCTCACTTATTACGAAGGGGATGGCCTAACCCATTCATGAGGGATCTGCCCCTGTGATGCAGAAACCTCCGACCGGGTCCTACCTCAAGAATGGAGACTACATTTCAACATGAGATTTGGGCGGAAACAAATATCCAAACTATGTCACTTTGTTTCTTAGTTTATAAGATTTATATTTGTCTTTTCCCAAAATTTTACAAGTTTTTAGCTAAGAATTATTTCTCTGCATTTGTGACATTACAGCCTTCTTGAGGGGGTTAATCACAGTGACATTTTCATTGATGCATAATTGTTGTACATATTTTGGGGGTATATGTGATATTTTGATACATTCATACAAAGTGTAGTAATAAAACCAGGGCAATTGGGACATCATTACTCCAAATATTCACCCCCTTCTTACGTTGGGAAGTTGAAATAACTCTTCTCTAGATATTTTGAACTATGCAAAAATTATTTTTAACTGTAACCATCATACTCCGCTATTGAACACTTGATCTTATTCCTTCTATTTACTGTAATTTTGTACCCATTGACCAACCTCTTTTCATCTCCCTCTCCTGTCTACTGTTCCCAGCTTCTGCTTACCACCCATCAACTGTCTACCTCTATGAGGTCTACTTTATTTGTTCGCACATATGAGAACATCAGTATCTGTCTTTCTGTGCTCAGCTTATTTCACTTAACACGACCTTCAGTTCCATCTATGTTGTTCCAAATGACAGGAGTTCAGTATTTTTAATAGCTGAATAAGATTCCATTGTGTATATGTACACTTTCTTTATTCGTTCATTGGTGGACACTTAGGTTGATTCCATATCTTGTTTAGTGTGAATAGTGCTACAATAAAAAATGGGAGTTAAATATCTCTTTGATATACTGATTTTCTTTCTTTTGGATATATACCTAGCAGTGGGATGGCTATTTAATATGATAGTTCTATTTTAAGTTTTGTAAGGAACCCCCATGCTGTTTTCTATAGCGGCTGTACTAATTTACATTCCCACCCACAGGTAGAAGTGTATCTGTCCACATATTTATCAGCAATTGTTACTTTTTCTCTTTTTTTATAAAATTCATTTTAGTGTGTGAGATGATTTGATTGTGGTTTTAATTTGCATCTCCCTGATGATTAGTGATGTTGAGCATTTTTTCATGTATCTGTTGGTCATTTGTGTGTCTTTTCAGAAATGTCTATTCAGATCTTTTGCTCATTTTTAATAGGGTTATTTTTTGCTATTAATTTGTATTTATTATATATTTTGGATTCTAATCCTTGTTGGGTGGACAGTTTGAAAATATTTTCTCCTAGTTTTTAGGATGTCTCTTCACAAAGTTGATTATGTCTTATGCTGTGCAGAAGTTTTTCAACTTGATGTGATCCCATCTGTCTTGTTTTACTTTTTTTTCCTGTGCTTTTAAGTCCTACTCAAGATATCTTTGCCCAGGCCAACATCCTCTGAAGTATTTCCTTTATGTTTCTTTTTGGTAGTTATATAGTTTTAGGTCTTAGATCTAAGTCTTTAATCTACTTTGAGCTGAATTTTGTATATAGTGAGATGGGGGTCTATTTTTATCCTTCCACATATGGATACTCAGTTGCTCCAGCACCATTTATTGAAGAGACTGCTGTTCCCCAATGTATTTCCTTGGAGACTTTGTTTAAAATAATTTGGCTGTAAATGTATGGGTTTATTTCCAGGTTCTCCATTCTGCTCCACTGGTTTATGTCTCTATTTACATGCCAGTACCACACTTTGAGTTACTATAGCTTTGAAGTACATTTTGAAATCTGGTAGTGTGATGTCCTTTGTTTTGATCTTTAGCTCAGGATTGCTTTGACTATTCAGGGTCTTTTGTGGTTCTGTATACATTTTAAAGTGTGATTGTTTTTCTATTTGGGTGAAGAATGGCACTTGTATTTTAATGGGGATTGTTTTACATCTGTAGTTTACTTCAAGTAATATTTACATTTTGACAATATTAATCCAATCTATAAGCATGGAATACGTTTCTATTTTTTGTTTCCTCTTCCATTTCTTTCATTATTTCTTAATAATTTTCCTTGCAAAGATCTTTCATTTCTTTCGTTGAATTTATTCCTACGTTTTGACATTTTTTGTAGCTATTATAAAGAGGACAGTCTTCACTAGTATGATTTTGTTCAGATTCTGGTTTTCTTCCCCAGTACACACAGTGCCATATTTTTTCAGTGTCCACGGTTAGTTTCTTCATGCTTTACGTTCAGGGTTTTGGGTTTTGAGAGACATTCACTGGAAAGATAGAAGATGCTTACTCCATCTACAGTGGAACTGGAGCATTTTGTTGTATACTTTAAGGATGTTCATGCAAATCAACCTAACTTAGCCTATGTGTAGGTAACAAAAAATTTTTCTTTTTAATGCTCAATAAATGTGGTTTTCTGGTTATCAGCATTATTACAAAATTAGAGTAAGCACATTTTTCTGTATTTATCTACTTTTTACAGTTACAAAGAACTTGCACATTCTCCATGTTATTTTGATTTTATTTTTAAGAACTCTGGACAGTAGTAGTGATTTAGCTTCTCTCCAAATAAGAAATCCAGTTTAGATAATGTATTTCCTCTCAAGTTTACCCAACCAGAAACTATCAAAGCCAGATCATAAGCCAGGTTTTTCTGAACAAATGTTTAATGTTTTCCCTTTAGTACCACATGCCTGAATATCTTCTGAAATGTCAAAGAAACTGGAAAGTGACAATACTGATGGCATCTATAATACCAATCATAGTGAATAAAAGTCTTTCATTAATTATCAGTATTACAAGCTTTTCTGTAATCTAGTGCTCTAAGGTTAGTCCCTTTCATGAGCTAGATGCTCCAAAACACATCACAAATATTAAGCAGAGTTAATACAGGTTTTTAAGTAACTGAAAGTAATACTTAGTATATAATATTAATATTGTTAACATGTTAAGTACAATATTAATATGTAATGTGTTATATATGTAAATTACATACATGTGTACACATATGTATGTATACATGTGTATATATCTGTATATTCCAAATTATTCATGGGATTTGTTTAGCAATAACATTTCCACCACAGTATCTAAGAAAAACTCATAAATGCTTTTGTTAATATCTGGATATGCCCTTCTTTTTTTTTTTTTTTTTTTTTTTTTGAGACAGAGTCTCCCTCTGTCGCCCAGTCTGGAGTCCAGTGGCACGATCTCTGCTCACTGCAGCTTCTGTCTACCAGGTTCAAGTGATTCTTCTGCCTCAGCCTCCTCAGTAGCTGGGATTACAGGTGCACACCACCACTCCTGGCTAATTTTATTTTTTTGTATTTTTAGTAGGGACAGGGTTTCAGCATGTTGGTCAGGATGGTCTCGAACTCCTGACCTCGTGATCTGCCTGCCTCGGCCTCCCAAAGTGCTGGGAATATAGGTGTGTACCAGCACGCCTGGCCTGGATGTGCCCTTCTCTATATCCCTTACATGGATTAAAAGACTGAAAGTCACATAAACACAAATACAATAGGGAATTGAGGGCACACACTGCGTGTTAGTAGGTATACTGCTAACGTATTAGATGTTGTATGGGCAGGTCGAGACAGCTGTGCAAGTAGTTTATTCTGGAGTTAATAGTCATGTCTGTACACCAATAGTTCAAAAAGAGGAACGCAATAAAAAAACTGTTCCTTACTCAAGAGGAAATGCACTGTATGAGCACTATGAGCACCTGTGAGGTGCTAACAGTGGAGGTAGGAATAAGCTGTACTCATCAGCTTCCCCTCCAGGAAGAAATCTGAAAAACCCCGGCAGCACCTAGCTATGGGATTATCCATTGTCAGTACTTTAAACATAAACATCTAATAAACGAGGTGTTTGGACAATAAGAACATGGTATGACATGTATGTAAGCATTCCTCTTCTTATTATTAGCTTATGCCATATGGAATTGCACTGATTTGCTGCATAGATGAAAGAACATGAGCTTTCATGTTGTTTTTTTTTTTTTCTTAAACGATTCTAAGAGACCTGTGATCAAGTCCAAGGGCACATGTTCCTTATCCTATCTGTTAACAAAGAGACATATATTGATAATTTCCCTATCACCATATACTGATAAATATCTCCTTATTTTTCAATTGTTATGGGCTTAATTGTGTCTCCCTGCAAAAAAAAGTGTTGAAGTCCTCGCCCAAGCAGAATATGTGCTTATTTGTAAATAGTGCCATTGCAGATTTAACTTTTTAAGATGAGGTCTTATTGGAGTACTGTGAGCCCTTAATCTAGAGTGCCTGTGTTCTTACAAGAAGACTAAGTGAAGATGCAGAAACACATGAAAAGAATATCATATAACAGCAGAAACAGAGATGAGAGATGCACCCACAAGCCAGAGAACACCAAAGACTGCCAGTCACAGCCAGGAGCTAGGAAGTGGCAAGGAAGCATTCTGTTCAGTCTCAGAGGGAGCGTGGCCTTACCGATACCTTGATTTCTTACTTCTAACCTTCAGAATCATGAGGAAAAAAAAAATAGATGTATTTCTGTTGTTTCAAGTCACCTAACTGGTGGGACTTTGTTATAGTGCTTCTAGGAAGCTCATACAGAAGTGGACAAGCAATATAGCACAAAACACAACATGGTATGTGAAAATTAATTCCAGGAAAAGGAAGCACTTTTAAAACTTCCAAAGAAAACATACTCTAGGAATCATACTGAAATTAGGGATGAGGAAAATACATTTATTTTTTATCACGTATATCTTCAGTTGCGCTCAAGAGGATGTGGCTTCTAAAAATTAGGAAAGACATTTGTAAAAGACAAATCCAAGTTCAAAACAAAAGCACAGAAGAAGAAAGTTGGTAAGAATACCAAGCCATAGCAAAACCCAAATTTCAAAACAAAATTAAAATCTATTATGAAGTGAATTAGAAAAGAAATTGGTACTGCTGAAAACCAGTTCAGTGAAATCTTTGATAATTTAAAAATTCCCCAAGATTTAAGAAATAATGACAGAAGATAACAGATAAGAAAGATACTAAAAGAGAACAAACACAAAAACTGTTTTTAACAATCTAGAAGCTTGAATAATGGAACTGAATCTATCATAAAGATATATTCAAAGAAAATCTTATGGAGATGAAGTAATGACTGTAGATATTAAAATAAAAACAATGCACAGAGGAAAATAACACATATTTGTCAACGTTAATTTCAGATAAGATAGGATTTTAAAGGAAAGCACTACTAATAGAGACCTGAAAAATACCTTTTACATGGATACTAGGTTAAAAGAAATCACAAAACAATTGTAACAGCACAACATGGATATGGAAAATAATGCCAGAAAAATAAACTTACCAGCCCAATTTCTCCTATTTTCCACTCCTTTCCCCCTAAGGAGGAAGGATTCCTCTTTGATGGGTATGTCAATCTAAATAATAAAACACTAAACAGAAGGAAATGGTGAGAAATGGAGATGAAAGAGGTAGAAGGAAGATAGAAAAGCAGAAAGGTTGAGGGTAAGTTGATTTTGTTGAGCATGTAAAAGTTCTGGTGAAAAGATCTAGAGTGTGAAGGAATATATGGGAGAGGAAAGGTATGTTTCAGTAACTTTTTAAAGGAAACTACATATATAAATCTTTCAAAATGACCTTTGGATATATGCATGAACATTGACATTTCTTTTTAAGTATGTCAAACTTCTTATTCTTGAATGCAATATTGTTCTGAAACTGAATCACATGGATACCTTAAGATTCACATAAGAAACTGTCCACATTGGTGCTATTGACAAATAGGTTTGACTCAGTAGGTCTCAGTTTTGGCTTCTCACTGGAATCCTCTGGGAACACAAAAGATACTGAAGCCTGGGTTCCATCTCCAGATATTCTGATTGAATTGTTCTTGGTATAGTCAAGAATAATTTTTAAAAATTCTCCCAGTAATTCTAATATGTGCCCAAGACTGAGAACCACTGAGTACTAGGTAGATACAAAACTGGCAATAACCAATACCCCATGTCTCCTTCCAAGTTTATTTGTTGTGGTTACCTGAAGTTAGATGCCATCCTCTGATTTCCTCTTAATGAAGTAGCTGCCATCCATGCAAACACGTGAAAGCAGTGTTAACAGAGCACATCTTTTAGATTGCCTTTCCTCCACCTATTAGACATTTCTGTTCACTCACTAATCCCACATTGCCACCATCAGGGTCACGCTGAGTAACACAAGTAAAGAGGATGCAGCAATCGCAGGCAGCTCAGAATTCAGTATTGTGTGGATTGCCTAAATAAAGCTTTGTTTTACTCCACTGTACAAAGGAGCACTTTGCAATCAGTTTTAAGACTGTACTTAATGCATAAAACAAGGTTGAAACATAAATCACAATTTATTTCATTCCCTTAATATCGACTGGAAATATCCAATAGCATGTGATGTGATCTTTCAGGCTGTGCTTAAAGAGAAGCCATGAAACAGATGGATGTCCTGCTGACAACCACCCAGGAGGCCAGCTTCTGAGACATACGTGGGAAGCTGCAAGCAGTTCAAAGTGATGAGGGGGAGGCTGTAGCACAAACCCTATTAGCAAATAATGGGATTTGTACATCTCCTGTACCTCCAAAGAGGAATTCTCTCGCATGCCTTTTCCTACTATTTGTTTTCACTTAAAAAGCTATTTAAAGCTTTCTCTACTCTTGGAATGGAGCACATCTTCTACTTTGCCCATTATCAGCCACAGTAAATAGATTTGAGCTGAGGGATCCAGGCACTTTAATTGCCACTGTGCACTTTTCTCAAGTAATAAAAAGAAAATATCCACTTTTATGTGTCCCCTTTGATATGGTCTATGTATAGTGCCAGCACTTTATTCCCCTAAAGACCCACTCTCTGCAAAAGAGAAACTAGTCTGATGGTATTGTTTGCCTTTAAAGAAAATCAATGGTCAAACTTAAAAGGTGATCTTACTTGAAGTAAAACATAGACGCTTCTTCAACATATTAAATAGATACACATGAGCAGCAGTTTGTGTCTTTTGGTCATAAGTGACCTAAAGAGGAAGTTCCTAAAACATGGTGGAGAATGGCCTAAATACAAGTGTTGAGTGACTTTATTGGCCTGCTCTAGCCATAGCCAGTCTTACAGTTTGGCTGTACGACACAGCGAAAACAGCATGAACGTTCATGGGAAAAAATAAGAGTTTAAGTCTTGGCCCCATCATTTACAAGTTATTTGTCATCAGGCAAGTTACCTAATCAATCTATGCCCCTTTTCCGCAAACATAAATAAGAATAACAGTATTTATTGTATATTCTGTCATATTAATAAGAGGCATTATATGTGTAATAGCTAACCTAGCATATTGTAGGCGCTCAACAAATGACAGGTACACTTTTCTGTCCTGAACCATTTCTTCTCCAAACTATAAAAGCAGTGTGAAAGACCGTGGGACATTTTTGTGTCCTCAGTAAACTAGTTCTTAATGTTTTCTTTGTAAGTTATGAGTTTCTTTGGAAATGGGCTGAAAACTATTAATACTCCCTCCTACCCTCAGCTTTAAATATACATTACAATATACATACAAGTTAGTTAAAAAAAACTCTGTCATGTAGCAACTCTTCTGTCTTCCAAATCCCATAACAATAATTATTCATAAAGAACCCTGGGTCCTATTCCTACAGAAGATAATAAGGACTCAGTGAGGTTGCAAAGTCAATAGATGTGATTGCCATTCACTTTGAAGTGCTCGATAATATCCCTCTGATTCAAGACAAAAGGGCAATCCAGTGATTTTTCTAAGGCAGAACTGAAATGCAATTTGTTACCCTATATGGTATAATTTTGCAGTTTAAAATTAAAAGAGTGACAGAAACATTACTTGGAGTTACCAGCCTTCAAAATGTGATCGTTATACTGGTAATATGTTGTTTTCAGTTGATCGATGTCTTTTTGGCACTGCAGGCAACTTTTAAAATATTTAGTGCCATGGTGAAAGTCTTCATTTATGTGTAGTCACATTCATTTACCAGAATTTCACAACGATAAAGTTAAAAGCATTTGGGATTATTTGGTCCACAAAAGACAGGAATGATTAATCATGATTAATCAACATATCTCTCTCTTCCTTTCTCTCTTTTCTCTCATATCTATGTATCTATCATTTCTATATCTATATGTGAATTTCTATATATGAATTCTATACATTTCTATATTTCTATATCAATAGAGATACATAGAGATATAGAGAGATGTAGAAATTCATATATATATGAAAAACATGGAGAGATATATATCTATATCTCTATACATATCTGTATCTCTATATCTCTATCGATATACAGATATAGAGAGATGTAGAAATTCATATATATATGAAAAACATGGAGAGATATATATCTATATCTCTATACATATCTGTATCTCCATATCTCTATCGATATACAGATATAGAGAGATAAATTCATATATATATATGAAAAACATGAAGGATGAACCAATAAACAGTAATTGAGACAAAGAAGCAAAATATAGTCTTTTTGGTTTCTATTGCCTGGGAAAAGAATATTTTCAATTTCAAATTTTTCTTAACTATAAAGGCCAAGGCTGGACCATACAATGGTATGCTAAGGCTGAGACTAAGTTCTGACAACTTATATCTTGCTTTTAATTACCACTGTTTTATTGCATTACTGTGTTTTCAATGTGGAGTTGGATTAAGTAAAGTAATGTGTGAGACATTTATCTATACTAAATGAACAATCTAATTTTCATCTAATTATTTAAAACTTTAAAATTTATATTCTTGTTTAGTCTCATGTCTAGCCAGTCTTGTATCATCTCTTTTGTTATGTTAATACAGTCTTAATAAGAGTTCATGTTTATTGATTTACTACTCAGTCCTTGAGAAAATAGGAACTGAAGTAAGTAGAAAGGAATTTCACTATTTTCTTTTAAGAAGCTCTAAGTGTAGTACAAGATAGAAATACATACATATAATAAATACTATTTATGCTCTTTCTAATATGCTATAGAGATCCTTTTTATATTTTTCCCTTTGCTTTTCATCCTGACTTCTAAACACATGCTTCTCTAAAATGAAGACAATATTTTGTCGCCAAAAATTCTATCAGTTCCAATTTTGTTTCCAAAGTGGCCCCGTTTGAGCAATTGTTATGTAGCATTTAAACCCTATGTATGTGACAAGGGAAGTATTGGTCTGACAATCTCTAGTTAAACATTTGGAATTAGAATGGGCAATATACCGAAGAAGAATAATTGCTTCCTCTTTATTACCAATTTATTTCTGGTTCTCTAAACTACAGTTTAACTAGTCTGCTATTACATTCAGTTCAGAGATTTGGATTCTTAATAACTAACTTATTATTTTAAAACCTCAATATTCTTCTATAATACCTTAGAGGAACCACAGTCATCTTCAGAATAAATTGCATTTGTGGAATAAATTCTTGTCTGTGTACCTAACCAGTCATTTGATGTGCAGATCAGGTCAGCCTTCATCAAGTCTGCTACTGTCTCTGTTTCATTAATAAAAACTGACATTTTAAATTTCAGCTGTTATGTACCTAAACAGATATGCATTATACAAAAGGAGAATAACCGCAGAAATATCTTGTTTCCATTCTGATATGTCTGAGTTTGTAAAACGATTGTATTTAGCTTCTCAACCATGATTGTGAAGTTTTTTCCCCCCACATCCTCACAGGCATATTAATAGCAAGAAGATGGTATTCATCTATAGATTTAAATTCTAGAGAAATATCAGCAGATGCTGTGATCAGTAATGTGTGATCAGTGCCTGACCTTTTGGCTCCCCTGTGGAATTTCATTAATTCTAATATTGATTGTGGAAAGATCTGTTTGCAAAAATTGATGCAACAGCTCAATGGAATTTCATTCTTCTGGGATGTGACTTACTTTGCAGAGGTGATATAGTGACAGTAGGTTCAGCTCACAAATAATGAATTCAAAGTATAATAAAGTTAGTACAGAATTGTTAGGGAGATTCAAAGCAAGAAGGTATAAAAGTCAATTTGGGATTAGAAATAATTCAATTCAACATTCGTTCACATGTTCATTCATTCCACAATACGGATTGCCTATAATATGCCTGGTAATAAGAAAGCTAGGAGGGGCATTTAATGTCAAATTCACATACTGTACAGTGTAGAGGAGCACTAGAAAGTAAACAGAAACACATTGTTCTGTGGTCTCTAAGGGTGAAAGGTGACATTCTATGGGGATATAAAAGGAACATGTAATTTATAATTTTTCCTGGGGGAACCAGAGAAAATGCCAACAAGAGATAACATTTATCCAGGGGAAGAAGTGGGCATATAAGGCATTAATTTGGAGACAAGAGAGTATATAGTATGCCACCGAAATAGAAATCAATTAGGATGGTTAGAACACATGTATGAGAAAGTATGGTGAAGATGAAAGTTAGGTGATTTCATGGACCTGAATTCCACATTAAAACTTGTTATAAAGTACTTGGGAATTGGATAAGCTTTAAGCAAAGAAGGTCCATGATCAGATTAACATGAGAAAAATCATTCTGAGCACAGTATGAGCAGTTGACCAGTTGGAGAGGAAGACTAGTGATGCAAATTAGGAGGGTATCACAGAAATCTAGGTAAATGATGATATGAGATATAGTTATAGTAATGGCAAAATTAATAGACGAATCAAGAGATAAAGGACATAAAATTTGGTGACTTATGAAATGTAGCAATTGAGTTAGAAAAAATGTTAATCCTTATGATTTGGCAGGGTAACAGTGTAGGTGGTGAAATGAGTAAAAGAGGAAGAAATATAAGAATGAAGGGGAAATTATAGTGAGTTTTTGGTAACAAGGCAAAAATCCAGAAGTGATGTCCAGTAGCAATTAGATATTAGAGTCAGGGGCTCAGAAATAGAGCCAGACTGAAAATATGGTTTTGAAAATCAGGAACGTGAAAATGATTGATTCTGCCAAGATAAAATGTGTAGTATGAAAAAGGAAACCAAAGGACACCAAGATTTAAGAGTCTGGCTTAAGAAGAATCACCCATGAAGGAAACTTAGTAGGATGCAGAGTCTCAAAAGCCAAGGGAATACTATTAGAGAAAAATTAACAATGCCCAATTATAATTAAAGGTTTTATAACATTAGGAACAAATTTGTCATTTGATTAACATCAAGAATATCAATAGTGGTTATTGTAAGAGCAGTTTTAGTGCAGAGAAGTACATGGCAAGTGGGAAATAATGACGGAAACCGTGGACAACACTTTAAGAGTAGATAATAAAGAGTCTGGCTAATAAAGATGATAAAGAGGGCTGGCTAATACATTTGAAGGTGGATATGCCTAAGAGACTGAGACTGCCAAGTGGTCTAAGCAATGCAGACAGGCATGACCAGGTGTGTTAAATGAGTGGTGAGGATTCTTTGACTGGAACACAGTCCATGAAGTGAGAGATTCAAAGTCTTTTATATCTACATACATGCAACTGCGTCTGCACTCTCCTCACCTTTGAATCCAACTGTTACAGAAGTGCATGTGATGGACAAAGTGCAGATCACATGACCACAAAGAGGACTGTATGGGGATATGAGTTTTCTAGCTTCTCTCTCTGAAAGCAGGAATCATAATACATGCAGTTGACCCAAATATAGTAAGGATGTTCAAACATGGTAACAAAAAATTGAAATGTCCACTGTCTCCCCTACATTTAAGAATAAATTTAGGAAGTAACAAAGCCAGCCAGAAGTAAAAGCTGGCTTAGGAACTGTGCTTACATAAGTTCAATTTAGTTTGGGAGATTTTGAATGTGAAAGTTGAAATCAAGAAAAACATATTCTCAAATATAGGGACATTTTAGGATATGGTACAGGATTAGGACTCTTCTGGTAGGAAGTTGTGGTTGAAAGTATGAGCAAGAGCCAGCACCAAGAAGAGAAAGAGCAGAGAAAGATAAGAAAAATATCTCACGACTGAAATATTGGAGAATTCCTTAGCTTAAGGGGTTAGGAAAAGCAAAAATGGGTCTTAAGGAAATAATGCTGTGATAATTAAAGAGAGGATAAATTTATGTCCATCTGAAAGAAGACAGTATTTTAAGATGGATAAATGGTTTATTAAAAGTACAAGTAGAATAGTCAAAAGGATGAGGAGTCAGTTTGGCACTTGAGAAGTTATTGGTGACCTTACAGAGATAATCTTCACTGGAACACTAAAGAGTAAAGATCAGGTTTAATTGGAGTTTTAGCCGAGGTCTCCCAAGAAGTAGATACCAAGACATGATTAAACATGCATGGCTTTTGTCAAAGGAATTGCCTGTGAGAGAGAATGAGGAGGGAGCAGGAGAAAACTGGGAGAGTCACAAGGCAGTAATGCAAGTCTTACCCAAGGGAGGAAGAAAGGGAGGGGAGGAGAGTGGAAGTTCTCAGACTCCTCTGCAGTCAAATTAAATTTCAGCAAAGCCCTCAGGATATCTTCAAGTCAAAACTGGCCATCAGAAAAATCTTATGGTTTCCAAGAATGAACCGGTCTTAGTATCCCTATTACACTCAGTCATTGCCTAAAAGCAGTTCATGGGAAACTTGCTGTTTGAGCCACTGTGGCTATGAATTCAGAGCATGGCACCAGGGGCCCTTGATCAGTTTTGTTTCATGTAGTTGGACGTCTTCAAGGACAATTTTCATGGACACATAGCAGAGGAGAATGAGGGCAGGAGGAGAAACTGACAAGAAGGCATGTCTAAAGTAAAGGGGAAAGATGAGAAGGCTATTTTAGAAGGACGAGCAGGCAAACTTTATTATAATGCATAAGATGATAGGTTGCCATATTATTTATGTTATTTATTAGGATACTGAGGATGCTAGAATGATAACAGGTGCTTCTGTATTGTTAGAGAGTTTACTAATTGCACAGATAAATGCTAGCAGATAATTGATAAACTGTAGTCTCAAAATTGATGGCAGAACAGGAAACCAAAGACGCATATGGAGAAGATAGTCTTAGGTGAGGAACAGGTAAGATAGTTTTACCTCAAAAACCAAAGCGAGAGAAATATGGAAGGGAAATACTGAGAAGTTTTAAAAGAAGAGAAAGGAAAATAAATTGACTTAAGTTAGGAAGCAAATTTGTTGGCATGATGAGGTTAAGGCTTGAGCCAAGAGAATGAAATTTGTTTCTTGCAATGTTAGGGACATTACTTGGTACCAACACTGAGTTAATGGAGGGGTTTCTGTGAAGTCATGTGTATAGAGCTAGCAAATGTCCTTCAAATGGTGTGTAATTCTCTGGCATAGTTCAGCAGCTTGGGGATTCAAAGCAGAGGATTAAAAAGTTGGAAAGAGCACATAATTGGGGAAGTGATTCTAAAATGATATTGAGATTAGAAGCATAAATGATTCTAAATATAAGAAGACAAGTGGACGTGCAACCATAGAGGTGGACTCTCGTACTACAAATTTTACAGCTTAGACCACATAATTATTCATTTACAAAAAGTTCTTTTACTTTTTAGTTTTTCTCTATGGTATTCTTCAATATATTATTTTGTCTTGGATAAGGTCAACTTTAATAGGCACAAATGATTATAAAATTGATGTTTGAGATCCTTAATATCATTTACAACAAATACAGATTTTGCTTCTCTTAGGAGAATCAGAATTAATAAACTTTGATTCATGGATGTAAGTGAAACACACATGCCATCTGTTCACCTTCTATCTTTTCATTAGATTACCTACAAATCACTCATGTGTAGTTAAGAAGAAAATATGGCCACTGGAGTCTAGAAAAGCAGTTTACAATGTATCATATGGCTACAGCTATCCAGGCAGCAGCCTTCATCCTGTTGACAGAACCAAAGAGTAGTTTCACATACATTAAAAACAATATAGAACAGATTTTTCTCACATAGTCATGATCAGAACATGGAACCCAAATTCCTCACAAATTAATATTGATCCTCAATTTCAACGATTGGTTACGTCGAGATCGTGAATCGTGTCCTACATGATTCATTCCTACATTGATATACCATATACTTACTGAGCATGTACTCTATGTCGGCCACCTTACTAGGTGACAGTGATAGAAGAGTTAAGAAGAAATCACCTAGGCAGATAGTGAGGGTAGGACAGTCCTCAGTGAGGTTTTCCTTTTAATGTAAAGCTGCCCCAAAATGTCATGTTCAAAATGGCACCACTATCTTCCCTTCTCTGCCATCCACGTGTACAGCAAGGAGCAGACAAGAGGTGCTAGCCCAGGGAAAGTTCATTTGCTTAATAAGAGTAGGGTGGGGCAACCAGCCTTCCCCAGGTGCTTTGTCAATATCATATCTGATAGAACCAATCTGTGAACCTTACGTAAATCAGACACTGCCTCCTCAAGCCTGACTATAAGATCTAGTGCATCCACAACTGGCAGGTCTTTCCTTTCTGACGTCCCCTCTGTCTCACTAGAAAGAGAGCTGTTTTCCTTTCTCTTTCTTTTGTCTATCAAACCTCTACTCCTAAACTCCTCATATGTGTCCCTGTCCTAAAGTTTCCTGGAGAGAGAGAGAGACAAACCTTGGATATTTACCCCAGACCTTGTAGCTGCTTCAGTAGAGCTACAGGGGTAATCAGAATAGCCTCAGCTTCTACCTTTGTGAATTTTGCCTTTTATTCAGGCCTCATTGCCCAAAGTGTGGTCACCAACTTGCAGCATCTGTATCACCTGGAAAGAACTTGTTGAAATGCAGAATCTGAAGCCCAGCCCAGATCCCCTGAATCTGAATCTGCATTTTAATGAAAGTCCCAATTCAAATTCAGAGAATGTTTGAAAAAGCACTATGTAGTAAATACTAGCAGACTAAAAACATTACAGTGTTATAGCACTGCAATAGGAATACACAGAGCACCAGGGACATGCACAGAAAGGCCACCTGACCCAGACAGAAGTGTCAGAAAAAAGTCTTATTAATCCTTTATGCAACTTGTATCAAATTAGAAGTCTCTGATGATTCAAAATACTCATCAAGAAGAAGGTTCTGACTAGACAAACTACCCCTACTCCATTGTGGCTCTCTCTAGCCTCCTTGGGAGGTTATTCAACGAACGCTAAAACATTGCGACTTTTAAACATTTTCTAGATTGCATATTCATCTCTCATCCTGCTTTTTATTTACAAATATACTTTACCTCATTGCTTTGTCACTCTGTAACTTTTTTTTTCAGTTTATGAAACTTGTTAGAAGCTACTTTTAAGAGGTTATCTTCCAATTATCTTTAGAATGCATCTTTTATGTCCCTCGGGACAAATTAATGAGTACTGTCCAGAAGGCCAACTTACATGCTTCTCCCCATTCCCATTTCACTTAATCCCTGACCACATTAAGGTTCAGAGTCACCTCTGGCAATAATCAATTTTGTATTTAATTTTCTTCAGATTCTTTGAAATCTCCACTAAAGGATGTCACTAAAAATGGTTTAGTGCAGTTCAGTGCTCTGATTAAAAGAAAGAAAAAAAAAAAACGAATCATAGCAATAACAATTATTAATTACTATTCCTTACATTTATGGGGTATATTTTTGTATGCCAGGCCCTACAATAAGTTCCTTACATGCATTTCAATCTCATGACCAAATAAATTATGTACAATTATTAGCACAAGTTTATCACTGTGAAACTCAAGAGAAAGACCAAATATATTGCTTAATACCTTAGAACTGGCAATCCAGAAATCACATCCAGATAGGCTGAATTTCACAACCTGAACTTGATGGCCTTATTATCTTGGGGAGGACATTTAAAAAAGCGAGCATCAGTAAAGATGCTAACATGTGTTGTGCTGGGAAGAAATAACTCAAGAAAAAGCATCTTTCTTATACCTCTTCAAATCTCTGTATTTGCTGAAATATTAGATCTTGGGAACTCTAATTATAAATTTTTGAAAGGTAAGACTATGTTTAGGGAAAATAGTTCTTATAATGTATGTTAATTATTCCTAGAAAAGAGACGGTTTCTAGCTCCTGTGTTTTAGCTTGTTGGTCTTCCAGCAAACCCGAGGGTTGCTGTACTATGGAAATATCCTATCTCACCTCACCCACTCCAAACTGACTATTTGTTTGGAAAATGTACCACCTTCACTCCTACACTTTTGTGAATTCCCAGCTATGAAAGCATGATGCGATTTTTCTCCTTTCCCTTCAAAACTTCTAATAGTGCATTGATTACAGCTGGTAAATGGTACGATGTGCCCCAACCAAACATAATTTTGTTGATTTATTTGGCTGTTGATTTTCCAAATAGTTTTCAATCTCCATGCTCTATTTAAGCAATAAAGTTTGAAAAAGTAGTGGTGAGTGTGACTCTCAGGGAATAACAAAGATTCATGAAAAAATAAAATCCGGGTATGCCTTACTTCCCAGGGAGCACAACAATAACTTTCCCGCACAGAATGGAGAGTTTCACATTATTATTATTGAGTGAATTCCTACTGACAAAGTGGCCAGTGAGAAAAAAATGCTTGGCTGGATTCCATTTATGTGACCCTGACATCCTGGAGGACCAAACTGAGAGTTATTTCTAACCTAAATGCTCAAGTGAATATGCCTCAATCTGTTAAAAATTCAGACTAATGAAACAGCTCTATCTGATACGTTTTCTACAAATATGGAAAATTATGCCTGTTTTATTTCTGATTTTCACTAATGTTTTTCATAGCATTAATAGTCATGAAAGAGATGAAGACCCAGCTGTGATTTGTTTTTTCTCTATATTACTCAGTTTTTGTTTTTTCTCTATCTTATCCAGTTCCACAGGAAAATATCTTGTAAGTTTCCTAGTATAAGTCTGTGATGTCTAGAGTCTGGAAAACAAATAATAGGTTGAAAATAAAGATTTGTGAAAGAAAAGCAATATTGACCTTGAACTGTTTTGAAAACAACAACAAAAAAATTCTTACTTAGAAGTTTATTCATTTAAACTATTGTTAAAAAAAAAAAAACTTGATAAAACTTCTCCCTTAATCCTATTATTAGAATTCATGTGTGTGCACTTTACAAATCTTCTGGAATTTTATAGAGTGCACCTCA
>NW_012110019.1:1045886-1050245 GCF_000951045.1 Mandrillus leucophaeus | reverse complement strand
AAGAAAAAGAACTAAAAAAATTCTTTGAATCTCCCCAGAACCTACTCTACTTTCAGAAACTGAATAACTTCAAGTAATGTTATAACTAGTTTGGTTGGTATTTTTGTTCTTATTTGGATTAGCCATGCATTCTACATAAATAATATTTATTTTTGTCAAAACTTACCTATGGATTTGGTAGGAAATATGCAGACCAATGAGAAATATAGACAAAGTTTCTCCTTTTAGGAACTTACAGCTAGTGAATAAAAGGCATAATAAATCCACAGTGGTACATAATCATTGATAGAAAATGCCACAAGCGGGTACACAGACAATGCTCTTGGTGTTTAGAGGAAGAAAAAAGATTAAACAGATTAAGAATTTCTAGGTTACATCATGGGATTGAATACAGTGAAATAATTTTAAAGAGTGCTGTGTTTGTATGTTTACAGCAGATAGATTTCCATGATATGTTGTCAAATAAAACAAACAGATGCAAACATAGCATTTAGGATATAATTAGATCCATTTACACTGCATATCCAATGTGGATTTATGTATAAGAAAGTTCCAGGTCTTAGATGACTGTTCTCCAAAAGTTTAATAGATGTTTCTGAACAGTGGGGCTGTACCAAGTTGGTGTTAAATTTCCCCTGAGCTTGATTATTCCTTATACAGGTTTCTTCCTGATGACAGCCTGACCTCCCTCCCTTTGCTCAGAGAATTTACTTCAGAAAACTTGCAATTATAAATGACTCATGGGTACTAGGCTTAATACCTTGGTGATATGATCTGTACAACAAACCCCTGTGACATATGTTTACCTCTGTAACACACCTGCACAGGTACCCTAAACTTACAGTAAAAGCTAAAACATACATACATTATTCCCTCATTCATTCATTCATTCATTCAGTCATTCATTCATTCAGTCTCTGGCCCTTTGAGATATAAATATCGTCCCCGTCTCTTGCCAGCTCTGCAACCCAGGAACCCTCCCTTAATTATCAAAAGAGATAAGGACTCTGTATTTATCTCAGTCTCTGTGAGAAGCAGGAGCTTCATTTCTGTAATGGACAATTAGCAAACACAGGTGGCCTAATCACATCCACCACCTCCCTTTGTAGCCTCTAGTACTTTTCCACCAGCTCACCCCAGTGCTTACAATTTCCCTCTCCTTGTGTTTCAATAAAATTGAGTTCAATCTCTTTCCAAAATGTAGTAGCCTTGACCTCTATTGCAATAGTCTCGAATAAGGTCTTCCTTGCCTGTGTAGCCCTGTCTGGTGCAAATTTTCTTTGACAGCCTCCAAATATGTTTGCTTTTTTTTTTTTTTTTTTTTTTTTTTTTTTTTGGTCTTCTACTGTATTGGCTGAAAACTCCAGAACAAGGTTGAATAGTGGAGATGACAGTTAGTTACATTTGTGTGGCTCTGAAATCTTATCAGCCTGAACACAGCATTTGAATTTTTTTTTTTTTTTTTTTTTCCCTGTAACTTAAAAAATGTTATAAGTGAGGACTAAGCTCCCATTTTTTATCTTGCCCAAATTCCTACCTAAGGGATCTAGGGAATCATGCCCTACAAACCATACATTCTCAAGAGATGGGTTTTATTTGACCCTATATATCATAACTTACTTTTCAATCTGACTCTGGCATAGCATTATGAGACAAGGAAAGAGTATTTAACCCCAAAATATATTTCACTGCCATACCTTGAAATTGCCCCGCAAAGTGTCTTGTGGGAAAAATCCACATCCTATAGAGAATCCCCTTTCCTCTTTGTTTTCCTTCCTTTCTTTCCAGATCCAGGAGATAATCAACTAAGCGCCAGGTGCCCTTTTAGGTCCCATAAGAAACATTTTACAACCTACTCTCTCTCTCTCAACTCTGCTATCTGAGAGATTCGTCTGCATAATAAAGCTTGGTCTCCACACTCCTTTATCTTAACCTGAACATTCCTTTCTATTGATCCCGGGTCTTCAGATAAACTCAACCAATTGTCAACCAGAAAATATTTAAATCTACCTGTAAGCTGGAAGCCTCCCCGCTCCTCCCCTCGCCACTTTTGAGTTGTCCCGCCTTTCTGAACCAAACCAATGTATTTCTTAAACATATGTGATTGATGTTTCATGCCTCCCTAAAAATATATAAAACCAAGCTGTACCCCAACCACCTGGGGCACATGTTCTCAGGACCTCCTGAGGTCTATGTCACAGGCCATGGTCATTCATATTTGGCTCAGAATAAATCTCTTAAAATATTTTACAGAGTTTGACTCTTAGATAATAATCTGACACGCAAACATGTGAGGCCTCAGAGAAGACTCAGTACCTGGAAGGAGTTGCTTGAAACCAGAACTAAGATATTAGCAGGGGCCCATTGAAGCCCCGCCGAGTTCAAGCTTCTCCTCCAGTGGAACGGGTAAGTCCTCCTGAGCCCTGGACCTCCCTTTGCTTTGAGGGTCCTTGATTTATTCTGAGCTGGTTTTCTTTTAGGGAGTTGTTGTTTTAAGGAACCTCATTCTAGTTGGGAGATGCATTCTAAAGGGAATTCTGTACTGCTTTTTCTCCTAAAATGTATCCTGATTTGATTTGTCTGTGCACATTTGCGTGAGGAACTGAACTGTTGTTTTCATAGATAAATGAGAGACTGAGTTTTTCAGCTCAGAAGAGGAAGAGCATTTGCTCCTTCTTGCTGAAAGGTGCCCTTGGGTGGCCCAGGGCCTCATGGGAGTGTCTGGGGGGTTGACCCGCCCCCCAACAACGTACAGTGGCCCTGCAGGGAAATCCCTAAAAAAAAAAATCAACTTTAAAAATGGCTCGTCCAGGAAACGCATATAAGAGCTAATAATCCAGTGTTTTGAACCCTCTCGGAGGTCATGGACTTCTGGAGAGAAACTGAGACATGTACAAGGTGACACACTGTGGAGTCCTGCCCATAAGGAGCATGCATATCGGTCCACCACACAAAAACCCTAGGCTATAGCTCAGTTCCTCCTTTTAACAAAAAAAGAAAAAAGAAAGAAAAAAGGAGAAAACAAGGTGAAGTACTCCCTTTTGAGCACTCCCTAGGTTTTATGGCAGCTGTTCTGGCTGGGGTTTATATCAAATAGAAGTAATATGGTCTTTGTGCACGCTTACATTAAGGAAAGAGTCCTAAGGTCGACCTGCAAACTATAGAGTACCTAGGTTCTATTTTCTTTTCTGCCTGCTTTAATCTGCTGTTACTTTTTTACTGAGCTCAAAACCACCATTTGGATCTAACAGTGTTTTTTGCAAGCTGGCAAAGTTGTATTTACCTCATGGTTATAGTACTGAAGTAATAGCTATGGGAACTTTGTGTGTGCATGTGTGTATGCATATATTTAAAGGCCTTTATAATAGACTTCTATAATTTTATGTTCAATTGGCAATGGAATCCATTTTAATTTCCCTCCAGCACACCAGACTTTCTCTTTGTATCTTATAATGTAAATTTTGCTATCTGATTTTCACCTGAGTTGCCTTAATATGCAAATATAACGCTATTTAGCTAACACCTGCCTGCGGTAAGATTTTTAAAAAATTCCGGGGGGGAGCGGATAAAAAATAGGTCTTTATAAGTCTATAAGATGTGCGATATGCTTCTATCGCAATGCCTAATATGTCTATATATTTATGTGCGTGTACACAATCTTTTCACTAGTAAAAATATATAAAGAACTTGAATTAATTGGCTTTTTAAAAGCACTTAAATCAGATACTTTTTTAAAAAACCACTCAAATGTTCAAGTTCATGTGACTTAAGTAAAATCTTTATGAAATAAGCTGGCTTTAAATTATTGGTAAAATAATAGCAGCAATGTCTTTAAAATTGTTACATTTTGTCTGCATTTATTAAGCAAGTAGTTCCATGTTTATTCCTGCAAAATACAATGAGATTTGCCATAAGGGTTATAAACTATGAAACCCAGCCCAAGACAAAATAATCTGTGTTTATATATATTTACAAAATATTGTTGGCTTTATAAGTAGAAAGCTGAAACTGGATCCTTTCCTTACTCCTTATATGAAAATCAGTTCAAGATGGATTAGAGACTTAAATGTTAGACCTAAAACCATACAAACCCTAGAAGAACACCTAGGTAATACTATTCAGGACATAGGCATGGGCAAGGACTTCATGTCTAAAACACCAAAAGCAACGGCAACAAAAGCCAAAATTGACAGACGAGATCTAATTAAACTAAAGAGCTTCTGCACAGCAAAAGAAACTACCATCAGAGTGAACAGGCAACCTACAGAATGGGAGACAATTTTTGCAATCTACCCATCTGACAAAGGGCTAATATCCAGAACCTACAAAGAACTCAAACAAATTTATGAGAAAAAAACA
>NW_012110019.1:1038939-1045006 GCF_000951045.1 Mandrillus leucophaeus | reverse complement strand
CAGGTAAATGTAATGGAATAAATATTTGTAAACAAACTCATCATAATTTAGGATCTAATGTTATGATTGATATAAAGTATCTGGGCAATTCCAATTTAAGAATTACAGGAAAGCTTTTTTTAAAAATACTCTTATTAGAGGTAAAATATCTTTGTCTAATTCAAGGCTTATTAAAGTGTTATGTATAAATTAAGGTACAGGAATCAGGAAATAAGAGATGTAAAGAAAGTTCAAGATATAAGGAAGTATTTTTGGTTTTTAAAAAAAAGGAAAATAATCTTATATAAGAATGTGTTTTAAATTTTTGTCCTAAAACAAAAATGATGGGATTGTACAAGAAAGGGATATTTAAGACAAAACAGCCAAAATTTGTTGTGACTGAACTATGAAAGTCATAATAAGGTTAGTAAAATAAATTTTTAAAGAGGTTGTATAATTCAGTTGGCTATAATCAAAAAGAAATCATAATAATCTTTCTAGAGATGGGTCTTTAATATTAAAAAATGCACCATTACAAAACTAAATAATTGGTTAAAACAAGATTGTATTACAAATATTAACTTATTTGTAATGCAAGAAGTTTTTAAATTGTTAAATGCTGTTTAACATTCTTTAACATTCTTCAGATAGATATCTTAAAAGGGCCACTCTTTCTCTTTTGAAAAGGCCTTAAATGATGACTCTCTCCTTCACCTTTCCTTGGTTCCTGTAACTTTTACTAATTATCTAAAGTAAGGGAGAAAAATTGTTTTGAAAACAGGCAAATGAAGTATCTTTTGAACATGCCTTTTATTCTGCATGCCTGTAATACCTCTGTCTTTATTTGTGTCATGTGGAAGTGATATTTTACTTCCAGATTACATGAAAGAGCTCTAATCAAGTAACTTAAAAAAATGTAAGTGCTTATCAGATTGGTAAAAGCTAGCTCAAATGCGTTTTAATTTACATAACCTTGGTAATCTTTGGTAAAAATTAATTTAGTAATGTAATCTCAAAACTCTCCAGAAATTTAAAAATTTTAAAGTCATATTTAACCCCTAGGAGATTTTTCCTGCTGAAAATTTGCGTTACTAAAATGTTAAAATATATGTTTGTTAAAATTTTATAAACACAAGAATGTCAATTCTCAAAAAAAAGTAAGTTTAAGAGTTGCTTTATAATGAAGGAAATTATACAGATAAAACTAAATAAATTTTTAAAAAATCAAGCCAGGGCAACAAAACTCTGAGCCCTATAAGGTTACCAAGAAAATAGTCAATATGGAGGAAGGGTAAAACCAAGTAACTATTTAAAACCAAAGGGTGTAATGTAAAGGAATTGTTCCATTTTGTAGATTGGTATCATTCAGTTTATTTTTAAAAAAAATCTTTAGTGGATTGTAACAATAACCACTTTAAGAACAAAATTATTAATTTTAAATGCTACAGAATTTAAGAGCTTGTTTGAATCAATGCAGGACCCACAGCTTATTACTGAAGAAACACTAAGTATATGTGATCCAAATGTACAGGGGGTTATTCCTGAGAAAGCAAATATGTGATCCAAATGTACAGGGGGTTATTCCTGAGAAAGCAGTCAGCCTAGTGGGCCAGATAATGCCATTATAAGGTCTGTTTTGCCCCAAGAAGGGGACTGCCTAACTCTCCCTATAAAATACCAAGTGAAATACCCCAGATGAAGCAGTTAATATCTTTCTTATGCAAGCCATGTTGGACTAGTTTTATGATAACTTAGATATCTTCCCACCTAATATATCTATTACCCAGGTCATGGTAAATTTGGGGATTAAGGAGGCCCCTTTTTCATGGTACCCCTCCCACAGAATCATTGGTCTGTTTAAGAAGCCTTATCAATCTGCCATTCCTCATAAGTCTTAAAGATGCAGCTCCCTGCTGGAAACTGAAACCCTTTTCACCAGAAAAGGAAAAATGGTCTGGGGGTTAAAAAAAAAAAAAAAAGTCTCCCTGGAACCAGAACATAAAAACATGCAGGTTAATAGAATTATAAAATGTAAGATGTTTAAACAAGCTTTTATGTAAGGTAGTTGTACCCCTTTTACCTAAATGTCTTATGAAAACATGTACTATATCTAACTGGGGGATGTTTTTCCCTTTGTAGTACTGTAACACTGAAGACATGTAACTCTGCTCACATACATTCTCCACTGCATAGCCTTTTGTGTGGATCATTTATCGGGGCTGATGGAAAAAACTGTGAGCACTTCTCAATAACAACCACCGAGCTAGAGAATTTCTACTTGATGGGGCATTTACTGCCTTGCTATGGAATATTTACTGAAGCTACCCCTATACTAATAGAAATAATGTTTCCCAAAAAGTTCCATGATAAAATACAAGTGGTTTACAGAAAATCTTATGTTATCTTGGCTACCTAATAAGCCAAGAGCCCTTTTCCCTAGGACTAATTGTAAGAAGCTGCTAAATTCTGTAGTGCCAAATAGCTCCTATGAGCTGTTTGGTTCGTAAATGGCATTTGCAAGGTAAACAAATGTCTTGTTTTAAAAGCTGCTGCTCTGGTTAAAGGAGGGTCAAGAAAATCTTTTTCTTTTAAGTCATTTGGGTAAAGTATGCTTTTGTAGGCAAATTTACCTTCCTGAGTTCTCCAAAATTCAGATTGTAATTTTCTAACAGTATAGTTGTCTGTGTGAGTACAATAATAGTTTTAAAAAATGCTTTTTCAGGGAAAGCATGACACTTAATACTAGACTTCAGCCCTAACTTTTTAAGTGAAGATTAAATCATTTTATCTTGGCTACAGTAATCCTCTAGGAAGTACCAGATTATAATTTCCTTCATATATTTAGTTGGTGCACTGATGGAATAGGTTCCTTTTTCTGTTCTAACATATGAATTACACTCATAACTCTCAAACTATAAATGTTATTTATCTCTACTTGTTTTACTTCCAAGGAAACCAAAATCATGGTATTCTGAAGACCAAAGATAGGACTCTGCCTCATCTGGCATCCTGCTGGCCCAGGATCTGTTTCACTGCTAATGCTCAGCTGCTAAAACTATATAAGCTGCCTCCCTCTAGGCCCAGGGACTTATCGTGGAAACAGTGAGTGCGTAAGATTGTAAGGACCAGTTGTGAGGGATAAAATTAGGACAAAAGTAAACCCTCCACATCAAGAATGGGATGCATAAAGTTCCTAAACAGCTGGTAAAACACATTTAGTTGCCTTCTAAACCATTTTGTATCATTCGTGCATATACCCCAACTATTAGGGGAACCAGCCCCCAATATTTCCACGTAGATTCTTTTCTATTTTCCTTGTGTCAGCTGGTCTGAGAAATAAAGAGAAAGAGTACAAAAGTGGGAAATTTTACAGCTGGACCTCTGAGGGTGACATCACATGTCAGTAGGTTCCATGATGCCCACCTGAGCCACAAAACCAGCAAGTTTTTATTAGGGATTTCAAAAGGGGAGGGGTGTACAAATAGGGAGTGGGTCACAGAGATCACATGCTTTAGGGGCAATAAAAGATCACAAGCATGGAATGGCAGGGCAAGTTCACAAGGCCAGAGCAAAATTAGAATTACTGATGATGGTCCATGTCCCGCTGTGCACGCACTGTCATTGATAAACATCTTAACAGGAAACAGGGTTCAAGAGCAGAGAACCGGTCTGACTAGAATTCGCCAGGCTGGAATTTCCAAATCCTAGCAAGCCTGAGGGTGCTGCAGGAGACCAGGGTGTATTTCATCCCTAATCTTCAACTGCATAACACAGACACTCCCAGAGTGGCCATTTTAGAGACCTTCCCCTGGGAATGCATTCTTTTCTCAGGGCTATTCCTTGCTGAGAAAAAGAATTCAGTGATATTTCTCCTATTCACTTTCTGTAAGAAGAGAAATATGACTCTGTTCTGCCCAGCCCCTTAGGCAGTCATACCTTATGGTTATCTCCCTTGTTCCCTGAACATCGCTATTATACTGTTCTTTTTCAGGGTGCCCAGATTTCATATCGTTCAAACACACATGCTTTACAAACAATTTGTGCAGATAATGCAATCATCACAGGGTCCTGAGGCAACATACATCCTCAGCTTACGAAGATGACGGGATTAAGAGATTAAAGTAAAGACAGGCATAGGAAATCACAAGGGTATTGATTGGGGACAGCTTACGAAGATGACGGGATTAAGAGATTAAAGTAAAGACAGGCATAGGAAATTATAAGAGTATTGATTGGGGAAGTGATAAATGTCTATGACATCTTCACAATTTATGTTCAGAGATTGCAGTAAAGACAGGCGTAAGAAATTATGAAAGTATTAATTTGGGGAACTAATAAATGTCCGTGAAATCTTTACAATTTATGTTCTTCTGCCATGGCTTCAGCAGGTCCCTCTGTTCGGGGTCCCTGACTTCCCTCAACACCCAACCATAAAAATTTTCTGCTTACTATAAAAGGAAAATATTTACTAATAGGATAAAATGCCTTGTAGCAAAGCCTCCTGGGTATAATACTCCCAATTATAGGTTGTCAAGATAAATATATCTATACATATATGCATATTTTCAATTACTTTTCAGAACAATGCTTATGTTTTGTATAGCTAATTGCTCTAAGTCTGTAACAGAAACCAAGCTTACTGTAGCTTAATACATAAAAATTAAAAATAAGTCAGTGTTGTAACTTTACCTTTTGGTTTTATTGTCAGCTTTTGTTTTTTTTAACTCAAATAATCTTAAGAAATCATAAATGCTTGTTCACATCCATTTCTGTATATCCTAAAATAATTAATTGGCTATAAGTTTCTTGATTCTTAAGACCCTCAGCCATAGGGAGTCCTGCCAAGGGAAAAAATGACACTGTAGAATTGTGACTTCTCCTGTGACAAAAGCTTTTCTCTCCCATATACTAGTATATGGTGCAATACAGAAGTGGTGGCAAAAATAGATTTATCTACTGTTAGCAAGTCTATAATGATTTAAACACTAAGGACCAGGTGTTTCCTGCATTTAATTTGTACCCTTTTCAAGATGCTATACCTATGGAGATAAATTGGATGAGAGAGAGATTAAATGTATTAAATTCTAATTTAATGTTGGTTGTACAGTTTTCAAAAAAGATTTATTGTAGGGTTCAAATAACCCTTAATAAGGAGTGTAAGCATATTGTATGTTTAATCAAAGAATATGATGTTGCATGCAAGGTTTTTTCCTGGCTAATTGGATTATTTACTGCCCTCTGATTCTACCTGTAATCTTGGGTGCCCAAATCTTTACTATATTTATGGTATTTGTTACTATATTAACCCTAGACATTCCTTGTAAATGTTATGCCAGATACAGCAGCAGATAAAGGCACAATTAAAAAACCCAGGTCATGATAGCTCAGAAAATAGATCTGATCTGGGATTTTTTTTTTTTTTTTTAGACTAAAGGTTAGGCCTGACTCCATATCACCCCTTAAACAATTGGCTATTACATCAGGTTAGACCATGTCCTCCCCTAGTTATGCAAATCACTAATATTTAAAACTATGGCCATCAAATCAGAGGACTCTAGAAATAAGCCTTCCTAGCTCCATGGGGCACTGCCAGAGGGCCAAATCAGACAACTCTAGGAGTAAGCCTTCCTAGTGCCATGGGACGTGTTGCTGTTTTGTTGGCCTGCATATGCATTTTGTGGAATGCTTTTTGGCCAAGAAGTGGGACTAAGGGCTAAGCTCTGATTTTTTATCTTGCCCAAATTCCTACTTAAGGGATCTAGGGAGTCATGCCCTACAAACCATACATACTCATCAGACGGGTTTTGTTTGACCCTGTGTACATCATGACTGACTTTTCAGTCTAACTCTGGCATCACATTACGAGACAAGGAAAAAATATTTAACCCCAAAATATATTTTCTTTGCCATACCTTGAAATTTCCCTGCAAAGTCTCTTGTGGGAAGAATCCACATCCTGTAGAGAATCCCCTTTCCCCTTTGTTTTCCTTCCTTTGTGTCCAGATCCAGGAGATAGCCAACTAAGAGCCAGGCACCTTTTTAGGTCTGATAAGAAACATTTTACAACCTACTCTCTCTCTCTCTCTGA
>NW_012110019.1:973783-1038889 GCF_000951045.1 Mandrillus leucophaeus | reverse complement strand
AGATAATGCAATCATCACAGGGTCCTGAGGCAACATACATCCTCAGCTTACGAAGATGACGGGATTAAGAGATTAAAGTAAAGACAGGCATAGGAAATTATAAGAGTATTGATTGGGGAAGTGATAAATGTCTATGACATCTTCACAATTTATGTTCAGAGATTGCAGTAAAGACAGGCGTAAGAAATTATGAAAGTATTAATTTGGGGAACTAATAAATGTCCGTGAAATCTTTACAATTTATGTTCTTCTGCCATGGCTTCAGCAGGTCCCTCTGTTCGGGGTCCCTGACTTCCCTCAACACCCAACCATAAAAATTTTCTGCTTACTATAAAAGGAAAATATTTACTAATAGGATAAAATGCCTTGTAGCAAAGCCTCCTGGGTATAATACTCCCAATTATAGGTTGTCAAGATAAATATATCTATACATATATGCATATTTTCAATTACTTTTCAGAACAATGCTTATGTTTTGTATAGCTAATTGCTCTAAGTCTGTAACAGAAACCAAGCTTACTGTAGCTTAATACATAAAAATTAAAAATAAGTCAGTGTTGTAACTTTACCTTTTGGTTTTATTGTCAGCTTTTGTTTTTTTTAACTCAAATAATCTTAAGAAATCATAAATGCTTGTTCACATCCATTTCTGTATATCCTAAAATAATTAATTGGCTATAAGTTTCTTGATTCTTAAGACCCTCAGCCATAGGGAGTCCTGCCAAGGGAAAAAATGACACTGTAGAATTGTGACTTCTCCTGTGACAAAAGCTTTTCTCTCCCATATACTAGTATATGGTGCAATACAGAAGTGGTGGCAAAAATAGATTTATCTACTGTTAGCAAGTCTATAATGATTTAAACACTAAGGACCAGGTGTTTCCTGCATTTAATTTGTACCCTTTTCAAGATGCTATACCTATGGAGATAAATTGGATGAGAGAGAGATTAAATGTATTAAATTCTAATTTAATGTTGGTTGTACAGTTTTCAAAAAAGATTTATTGTAGGGTTCAAATAACCCTTAATAAGGAGTGTAAGCATATTGTATGTTTAATCAAAGAATATGATGTTGCATGCAAGGTTTTTTCCTGGCTAATTGGATTATTTACTGCCCTCTGATTCTACCTGTAATCTTGGGTGCCCAAATCTTTACTATATTTATGGTATTTGTTACTATATTAACCCTAGACATTCCTTGTAAATGTTATGCCAGATACAGCAGCAGATAAAGGCACAATTAAAAAACCCAGGTCATGATAGCTCAGAAAATAGATCTGATCTGGGATTTTTTTTTTTTTTTTTAGACTAAAGGTTAGGCCTGACTCCATATCACCCCTTAAACAATTGGCTATTACATCAGGTTAGACCATGTCCTCCCCTAGTTATGCAAATCACTAATATTTAAAACTATGGCCATCAAATCAGAGGACTCTAGAAATAAGCCTTCCTAGCTCCATGGGGCACTGCCAGAGGGCCAAATCAGACAACTCTAGGAGTAAGCCTTCCTAGTGCCATGGGACGTGTTGCTGTTTTGTTGGCCTGCATATGCATTTTGTGGAATGCTTTTTGGCCAAGAAGTGGGACTAAGGGCTAAGCTCTGATTTTTTATCTTGCCCAAATTCCTACTTAAGGGATCTAGGGAGTCATGCCCTACAAACCATACATACTCATCAGACGGGTTTTGTTTGACCCTGTGTACATCATGACTGACTTTTCAGTCTAACTCTGGCATCACATTACGAGACAAGGAAAAAATATTTAACCCCAAAATATATTTTCTTTGCCATACCTTGAAATTTCCCTGCAAAGTCTCTTGTGGGAAGAATCCACATCCTGTAGAGAATCCCCTTTCCCCTTTGTTTTCCTTCCTTTGTGTCCAGATCCAGGAGATAGCCAACTAAGAGCCAGGCACCTTTTTAGGTCTGATAAGAAACATTTTACAACCTACTCTCTCTCTCTCTCTGAAGTTTGCTATCTGAGAGATTCCTCTGCATAATAAAACTTGGTGTCCACAATCCTTTATCTTAACCTGAACATTCCTTTCCATTGATCCCAGGTCTTCAGATAAACTCAACCAATTGTCAGCCAGAAAATGTTTAAGTTTACCTATAGCCTGGAAGCCCCTGCTCTGAGTTGTCCCGCCTTTCTGAACCAAACCAATGTATTTCTTAAATGTATTTGATTGATGTGTCATGCTTCCCTAAAATATATATAAAACCAAGCTGCATCCCAACCACCTGGGGCACATATTCTCAGGACCTCCTGAGGGCTGTGTCATGGGCCATGGTCTCACATATTTGGCTCAGTATTTTACAGAGTTTGACTCTTTTTGTCGACATAAGCATCATAAGATATCATTTGGAGCAACCGAAAAACCTCAAAACCAAACCAAAACAAAGCCCTCTTGTTGTTGGTGATATCAGCATTGTAATTCATCTGAAAATTTTTGCCTTATGAACTTAAAATGTTTCTGTTTAGATTATTCCAATAATGTAGCATTTGTCTACCTAGAAAATATATTTTCTCTCTTAGCAACTCCTGTATTAACTTTCAAAATCCTTTTAGCAATTACTCCTTCTCATAGTGTTCCCTTTTCCTTGTGTTCTCATCTTGTTTTGCTATAAAAATTGTCCCTTGATAAATACTATAAACCCACGATAATGCCTTTCCCACTTTCTACTTAATTTGAACAAAAAAAATATCCTGTGATATGTATCCTAAAGGTAGAATGAATGATAGCAAATTTTATGCATTATTTTAATAAAATTCTAGCCTCTAAATATAACCCCCAAATCTCAATTGTTTAAGGCAGATTCATTCTCCTAAACAATGAAACCTTCATGTCTCCCATTGGCCCATGCTCATAAAAATATCCTTCAATTACTGCTTTTCTTCCCTCATCCATGTTGCTCACTTTGTAGTTGATAATACTGCAAATCAAATAGCAGTCAGAATAATGAGCTGCCGCCAGTTGGAGTCATAGTTGGTGCTACATATTGTCAAAGATTGTTCATACTAATCAACTAATAATGGCATTGCTGCTTCCATCCTGCTAAACAAAATTCCCTCCGTTATGCAACACAATTACTACTAATAACCTCTGAAACCTTTGCGTGCTTAAGGAGACTGTTTCAGAGATCATCTGGAGACCTATCAGAGAATAAGCCAGGGAAGACAGAATCTACCAGATGGAGATTACTCTTTAGTAATTAACTAGACATGGTTCCTTTGGGTCCATAACATTTTCTAACATCATGAGGTATTTCTTTTAGCATATTGATGCGTCTGTATTAATATATTAGATTGTGAGCAGCTAGGAGGTAGTGTTAAATATTAAACATTTCATACATGAATTATACTATTAATATCCTTTCTTTAGTTTTTAAAATAGGTGTGCTAAAATGACACTCAATAAACAAATTTAGAGACATTAATATTAAAGGAGAACCAATGAATTCAGACTCATGACAAAACATGTATTTGTTCATTTCTCAAGGGAGACATGGCTTCATGATTATTAATATAGTAGTTAAAGATTTACTTTGAAATGGAAAAGCTGAAAATACCTTAAGTAGAGTTAGACAATAAGACATCCTTTGAAAGCGCTGGAATTCACTGCCTTAGGGAGCTGTTCTCTTCCCATGTGGGTACCAGGCTTCTCAGAGGTGCAGGATTAGATGACTAATGAGCTGTGACATCCTCTGTGACACACACATTGTACATCTTCTTTTAGGAAACATTTAAAATGAGAGAGAGGGACTCTCTCAGAGGTGGTGAAAGTTTCATTGGGTTAAAGAAGCCATCTCTCCATTTGTCACTGTTAGAATTTGTGGTGAAAAGCATAAAAACACATTTAGGTTGGAGCTGAGTGATGTCAGACAGGCTGACAGACAGCTGTGTTTTGCTGGTTTTGAAATGCAGATTTGGTGTTGATACAATGTGGTGTCATTATTTCAAGCCTTATAAAGCATTTTATCTAGGTGATAGCTGGTTACCTCAAGGTTATTTCATTAATAGCTCAAGGTGAGTGCTTTAATAATGCTTGAAGTTATACATTGCCAATTAACCCTTTAATACTGGCAAAGAATTTGCAATACCCTAATCACAATTATTTGGAATATTTTACAGGAATTGCTAACTTAACTGTCAGAACTACCCCTCAAAAGGAAAATTTAGATTCAAGCAAACTTTCTCCAAGGACAATCATATTAAAGATGGTAGTAAGATGTGTGTAAGTTACCTGTTGCACCAAAGGCATTTATGGAAGATCTACTGCACCCCAGACAATGGTGCTAATCATCACATTTACATATTTGCAGGAAACCTCAAAGGAGATAATATCTTCTGAACAGAGTAGAATGTGAGCCTTGGCAATCTTATGTGGCTTGCTATAGGACCTTGCAACTAGGTGTATGGTCCTTGTTCTAACAGCATAAGTATCACTGGGAGCTTGTTAGAAATGTAGAATCTTAGATACCCCCAAACCTGCTGGGTTAGAAGCTGCATTTTAACAAAATTCCCAAGAGACTGGTATGTTCCCAGGCTTGATAATAACTCTCCTGGGACACATAGCTAATTAAATGGTGGAACCTACTTCCAAATCCAGGTTCGTTTAGCAACATACTCAGTAAATAAGTCATACTCAGTAAATAAGTTATGTTATTTGTTATCACATGTTACTATTATTTTGTTTACTTTATTTTTAAAAATTTGTTCTTCAATGAAGCATGATTGTGGCAGGGGCAGGTCTCATTAACAGCTGAACAGGTAGGCCTCCATGACAACCGTTTCAGCACTGAGTAGTTAGGTTAAATATTAAAAGCTGAAAGAACCAGTGCCCTTATACAAAAGCTGGAATGTAACAAACGCTCATGAATAGTCTTGCCTAGGCCTTTCTTGAGCGTCGAAGCATGACAAGAAAATGAAGAAATTCTTAACAGGACCCATTTAGGATTAAACAAGTTTTATTGGTGGTCTGAAGAAACTCCCCAGACCTCCACAAACAAGTTTTACTGGGGTTCTAAAGAAACTCCCCAAACCTTCATGATTTAGCAGGAGACAAGGGTAATCACTCCCCACACCTGAACCCATCTAGATTAAGTAAATGTACTATATTAGTCCATTTTGGTACTGCTGATAAAGACTTGCCCGAGACTAGGAAGAAAAAGAGATTTAATTGGAATTTTAAATGTCTTTGAATTCCACATGGCTCGGGAGGTCTCAGAATCATAGTGGGAGGCAAAAGACACTTATTACTTAGTGGCGGCGAGAGAAAATGAGGAAGAAGCAAAAGCGGAAACCTGATAAACCCATCAGATCTGGTGAGACTTATTAACTATCACGAGAACAGCATGAGAAAGACTGGCCCCATGATTCAATTACCTTGCCCGGGTCCCTCCTGCAACATGTAGGAATTCTGGGATATACAATTCAGGTTGAGATTTGGATGGGTACACAGCCAAACCATATCATTTGCTGAGGCTCCAGAGGAAGGTCTTCAGGACTCAGACCTTAGCTATAGATTAGAAGAAGTTAGTAACTTACATCTTTAGACAAATGCACACTTACACATAGACATATAGCTTAGAAGATGTATAATTTCTGGAAAACTTTGTAATTTTGTGTTGGTCTGGTGATATTTTCCCAGTCTTCTCCCTGTACCTGATTACAGAACCAAATTCTCTTCTTTCCCAGTTTGTCTGCATCTTGTTATTGGGCCATGAGAATAAGCAGCCCAACCCTCAGTTTGGTCCAGGAACGTGATCGGGATTTCAATGAAGCACTTAATGCAAGGTCAAGAAAAGTTCAAAGTCACGTCTTTTCAAGTCCTTTTTTTTGTCCAACACTAAATTTTGATGCTACTGATATCTCGTCAATGAAAAAGAATTAGACTTAGGAACTAGAGGTTTAAAGTACAAGTTTAGAGGTTTAATCTACTAAGTTATTTGCACATTCATAAGATTGTATGTGTAGGTGTCATTCTGTAGAGCAGGGACATGATCATAAACACAAATAAATAAAATGCTAGCTTTAATATTGTAGTGCATTGTTTTATGGACTACAGAAGACAATTTACAGTTGAAACCATTGAAAAATTTCTGACAATTCAACAGAGCTTACTGTGTGCTTCATGTGTTTTACTACCAGTTACAGTATCTTTTTTCCTTTGTCCCCCTTTTTCATCTTCCTTCTTTCTCCCATTCTGATTTGTTTAAAAATTTGAGAAACATTCTCCTTACCTATTTACATACTGGCCCTAAGAATGTAGGGGCTGTTAAAAGTCAGGCCTGAAGATGTTATACATTTTTAAATTGTGGCTTTTACTTAAAACAAATGTGTGTAAAACTAATGAAATACTGTATTAAAAAAAGTTATGTTTGGAAAATCTTATTAGTCACAGATAAATGTGAATTTAAAAATATATGGGCAGGATTATTCTCAATATTCTAATTATTTGACTCGAAATACACTTCAACATAAAATTTATCTTTTTAGTGGAATAAATACTCTCAACTTGTTATCTTAGGTTATAGCCCAAACATGATTGCGTGCTGTGTCAGTACACTCAGTACAGTTTTTTCTGTGTTTTTTTTTTTAATAAAAACACAACTCAGCTTTATTCAGCTAAAAGTTTATACTTTTTTATGATGTCATGTGTAATTCTATTACCTCAATAATTCTAAGAACTGATAATTTTTATATATAAAACCACATTGGGATTCCATCTAAATAGATTCAGAATGAAACACTCTGACCTGTCACAAACTTGAACCCGGAGTGTGTGTGATCCTTTTGCTCTCCTTCTCCTCTATAAGAGCCTGCTGCTTTTGATCAGGCTCTCTGAAGCCCTCTCATTCTCTCAGGCCCACCTCAAACTCACCTTCTACTTTTCTTTCTTGCTAAAACTCTACCTCAGACAAGTACTTCTTTGCATTTTCCTTCCTTATCACTCACTCACTCCTTCTGCCACATTTGATTACAGTTAAATTTTATCCAGTTGTATCTCATCTTATTTTCCAAAGAAGGGACTAAATCCCTTCAGAGCAGAAACATCATATTTTTTTTGGTCCCTCAGAGTTCTGTATATAGGGCTGGAGACTCAGAACCCTGACATATTTATTGAAAAAGTATGTCCACAGGCATAAGAGGTGCTTATAACACATGAAATAAAATTATTTCATGCTGTATCTTTTCAGAAAACAGTTGCATCGTTCTTCTATCCTTTGTTAGACACTTTGAGAGAACATCTATTAAAATGATTATTAATTGCTTGGAGATACTGGAAAGATGTCTCGGTCATGTAGTATGGAGAAGAGGATTAGAATTATGGCTTTGCTTCTAACTAGCTCTGTGATTTGAGCAAGTTTTTTAAACATCTCTCACTCTCAAAATGCATTAAATACCATGGTACAAATGCCAATAATTTTATATGGACTTTTTTGGGTGGTAGATGAAAAACTAGTAAAAATTACTTAGTAATTACTTAATGCCTTGTGAAAAGCAAATACTCAACGAATGTTTGTTATCGAGCAGTGTGAAGGCAGTATCTCTATTCAAGTCCAGTGAGTATTGCAAAATATATCTTCTTCATAGGTGAAATGTCCAAGTAAGCTAGGAAAAACATAGTAGATACTATTTATTTGTTATTATGAATTAGATACAGTGTTAGATAATTTAAATAATTCTTGAAACTTTTTAAAAAAATGTTTGAACCTTTGTAGCAACATTACAAAGTTTTAATAGTTAACTTTACAGATGAGGCATTGAGAGTTTCCATAACTTGCTCAAGGCTATAAACATAATGGAATTAATCAAGCAAGGCTTACGGAGTTTAAACATAAAAGCAATTTTATTTCTATTTCCTGTTGTCCCTTTAAACCATCTCAGTGGATGCAGTTCTTCCATTGCCCCTGGACAGCAACAAGATTATTTGGACACTGGTAAGTAGTAGACAGTCCAGGTGAATTTGCTTCAAAGACAGTTTCATTTATTAATTAAAACTGCCTACTCCCATATAATCATCAAAGCTTCCAATTTGATGGAAGGTAAAGCTTATTTCTGCATCCTCTGGCTAGAGCCAGTTGCCTCAGAAAAGGGCTATGGTCTGCTTTATCCCTTTTGTTCACTTTTCTCACTGTGTAGCTATAGCTTTGTACTCCTACAAGGTAGTGCTCTATTCTGGAGGTTGCTTGATCCTTCTTCAGCCTTAAGAAAGCCAGTCATTTAACTCATTATTAGCTCTGTGAACCCTAGGTTTTTCAAACTGAATCCTAGTGCATTGGCAGCTCTCCTTTACATTGCCATCAAAGTTCCTAGCTAGCTCATTCCTTATGCTGAAAGATTTCCTACACAGGAGCAAGATACCAATTTAGTGTACCTTATAAACACTTGGGACACATATCAAACCTCTGAATGGTGCTGTTGAATAGTCTCTCACTAGGCTTAAGGTGAAAAATTGATCTCAACCCAATCTTCTCTTTCTCTCTCTCTCTCTCTCTCTCTCTCTCTTTCTCTCTCTCTCTCTCTCTCTGTGTGTGTGTGTGTGTGTGTGTGTGTGTGTCTGTGATGGGAGTGGCGTGAGGAAGAGATGTTAAGAGCATATTGGAAACCTTATCTAAAATTACCCTCATAAGAATCCCCCGTACATAATCAACCCCTCCATCCCACCCAACCTACAACATTGCAATGCTTCTGTAATCTTGATGTAACTGTACTGTTAAAAAGTTGGTAAGCTATTTTAGGCTAAGTCTTTGCAAAAATTATATATGGTTAATCACTTCCTTTGAAATGTAAAATTTAAGATATGGAATTTGAATTGAACTCACATCTATCTATGGCCATGTGCCTTCCACTTTATAGAAGAAATTAGGTCAAAGGATAGTTTGAGTCAATTACTCAGTTTAGGTTCAGAAGTATTTCAGAGTGATTTCTGAAATACGTGTATTATTCAGCCCGTTAGAGGAGGCAGCAATGATTCTTTTTTTGTATCTCTTTTGGTCAAATCCAATTATACTTTCTTGTTTTCAGGCTCATTATATAACTAGAAACAATGCTTTCTTTAAAGAGATGAAAAACAGAAATTGCAAAAATGGAGTCCCCAAACACATGATTTCAGAAGTATAAGAACTTCAAAATAACAAAAGTCACAACGCTTCTAAATTAGACAATGATACAGGAAAATTGGCTGCATTCTTGAGAAGGTGACATATGGATGAATCCGTAGCTGTGGCTGAAAAAAAAATAGAGAAAAAAAGTGAAAGAAAATATACAACAATACATTTAGGATAGATTTTTAAACTGTTCAAGGAAACATTTCTTCTCTTCTTATGAAATCTAATATGGCAGATGGCAGAAGACATTAAGAATAAGGATGAGGAATTATATTAGAACTCCTGAAAGCTGCCAATTTACAAAGACAGCAGGTGAAAGGATGGATAATGGAAATAAAGTATTTTGGAATATGAGGAAGAAAAAAAGTGGTACTTTTGTACACTTATGCGCAATTGAGAACAAAGAGTGGCACCATTTGAACTGCAAAATTTTGGAGAGTTTGATCACCATTTAGTCCAGCATACTCTTCAATATGTTTTCCTTTGGCATGCTTATGACATGCACTGTCTGGAACTAAGCAAATGAAAAAAGCTTCATTGAAGTTTCTGTTATAATTTTAGAATCATTAATTGAATATTTCTTTAAGATCTATTTTTCTTCTTATTCCTTTTCCTCATCTTTATTTTAATTGTTAAGAAAGATATATTTAAGGGAGATATATACATAGATTTCATATCCAGGATCACATTTTTAAAATATTTACATGAGAATAACTTTCTATTTTTACAGTTAAATCCTTTACATTGTTCCTTGAAAATATAAAATTCCCATTCATTCAGAAGATACTTGTGATTCAAAAGCTGTGTTAGGTAGTAAGGAAACAGGATCAATATTATCACTGCCCTCAATGGATACAACATTTAATACACTTACAAAATGGATGTCTTTTTCCCTCAATCCATTATCATCATGTATTTATTCTATATTTTATTTAAAGAATGTTGAATGACCATCTTATTTAAAACATTTGTATTGAAGTTATTATTAGAGTACCTACCCACAGCAAATATTCAGTAAATGCTAACAATTATAATTGCCAATAGATAATACATTTCCTACAAGTGGCATCTGTTGTGGAAGAAAAGAGATATCTAATAATTGTAACACTATGGACAATAAATATATAGGATCAAGTCTAGATTATCTGCATTTTTTCCCTCAAGGATAGGTGTTCTGCTCATATTTTTAATATGTTTACCATAGTGCTTATCTTGCAGACTTATCATGCTTTATTACCACATAATTAAAATTTCATCTACTCCACATGGCATTTATTAAGCAATTGCAATTATAGGCATTTGTTTCTTGGCATCAGTAGTCTGTTCTTAAAAATCAGTCAAAATGAAAACTAGAATGTATTTCCCATAATTTGTTATTGCTTAACTAAATCAGAAAAATCAGAGAGAAATTAAGAACAAATACAATAAATAGAAAGCAGTTAACAAACATGGTAGACGTTAATTTGTGTGAAATACTGAAAGAACCAATTAAAAGACAGAATATTATACTGGATAAAAAGCAGACCCAACTATATTGCCATCTATAGAACACCATATTAAGCTTAAAGACTAAAACAGGTTAAAAACCTAAGAAAGATATGCCATGCTGACCCTAATCAAAAGAAATTTAGTATACCTGTTGGGTGAACCAGCCCCCAAAATTTCAATATAGGTTCTTTTCTATTTTCCCTATGTGTCAGCTGGTCTGAGAAATAAAGGGAAAGATTACAAAAGAGAGAAATTTTAAAGCTGGGTGTCCGGGGGAGACATCACATGTTGGCAGGTTCTGTGATGCCCCCCTGAGCCATAAAACCAGCAGGTTTTTATTAGCAATTTTCAAAGGGGAGGGAGTGTACCAATAGGGTGTGGGTCACAGATACCCCATGCTTTAAGGGCAACAAAATATCACAAGGCAAATGGGCAGGGCAAGGTCACAAGGCCAGGGCGAAACTAGAATTACTAATGAGGTTCCCAGTCCCGCTGTGCATGCATTGTATTGATAAACATCAGGAAACAGGGTTTGAGAGCAGACAACCCGTCTGACTAAAATTTACTTAGGCAGAAATTTCCTAATCCTAATAAGTCTGAGGGTGCTGCAGGAGATTAGGGCGTGTTTCATCCCTATCTACAACTGCATAAGGCAGACACTCCCAGAGCGGCCATTTTAGAGGCCCCCCTGGGAATGCATTCTTTCCCCAGGGCTGTTAATTATTAATATTTCTTACAGGGGAAAGAATTCAACAATATTTCTCTTACCGATTTTCAGCAATAAGAGAAATATGGCTCTCTCCTGCCTGGCTCCCCAGAAGCCAAGCAGATGCTGGTACTGTGCTTCTGTATAGCCTGTGGAAACATGAGCCAATTAAATTGTATCTAGGAAGTAACTAGGAAATATCTAGGAAGTAACTAAGAAGTAACTAACTTGTATCTAGGAAGTAACTAAATTGCTTTTGGTTTTACAGTCTTATAGGCAGACAAGGGACTTGCCTTGTCCCAGATGAGATGTTGGACTGTGGACTTTTGAGTTAATGCTGAAATGAGTTAAGACTTTGGGGGACTGTTGGGAAGGCATGACTGGTTTTGAAATGTGAGGACATGAGACTTGGGAGGGGCCAGGGACAGAATGATATGGTTTGGCTGCCCAAATCTCATCTTGAATTTCCACTTCTTGTGGGAAGGACCCGGTGGGAGGTAATTGAATCGTGGGGGCTGGTCTTTCCCGTGCTGTTCTCACAATAGTGAATAAGTGTCACGAGATCTGATAGTATCATAAGGAGGGGTTTCCCTGCTAAACCTCTCTCTTTGCCTGCTGCCATCCACTCAAGATGTGACTTGCTCCTCCTTGCCTTCCACATGATTTTGAAACTTCCCTAGCCACATGGAACTGTAAGTCCAATTAAACCTCTTTTTTTTAGTGTAAATTGCCCATTCTCAGGTATGTCTTTATCAGCAGTGTGAAAATGGACTAATATACAAGGACATTAAAATGATAATATAGAAACACTTTGAATATGTTTTTCCATCTATTTGATGACTTACATGAAATAGACCAATTTCTTGAAAGGCACAAACAGCCAGCTCTCACAGGAGAAAGAGATAATATAAATAAGACTATAAATATTAAGGACTTTCATCAGTCACAATTTACCAATATCAGTTTATTGGTTATAACAAATGTATTGTAGTAATGTGAGCAGTTAATAATAAGAGAAACTGGGTGTGGGGTAAATGGAAACTCTGGGGATTATCTTTGCAACTTTTCTGTAAACCTAAAACTGTTCTAAAATAAAACATTTATTAGAAATATCAAATACAAATGACAAAGGAAAATCAAGGGGTCAGGATTCTTGTGTTCTAAATTATATTAAGACTTGGTTTAGGTCCATAGTAGAAACTGGAACCATTTTTATATCCTATACTTATCCTATTCATATATTACACTGATATTTTTAAAGTGCTTGCCTTAATTTTTTCACACTTCACTTAAAATTATAAAACCATCCCAATAGTTTAAGAAGATACAAGTAAGCCATAAAATTCAAAAAAATTGATAAATATATTTTACTACATCACAAAATTATACTTATCCTAAGAAATATCATTTTCAAAATAGTTGAATTAAATCGCACAACCTGTGTAATTCTAAGCTACTGAACTTGAGAATCCTTGCAAGCATTTTTAAGTGGGGCGGATTGGCTTTGGCATTGTTCCATAGGTGTTTCCATTCCTTTTCCCACATTGATCATTTCTTGCTATCCAGAACCATTTGATGCTACAACCAAATCAACCCTCCTGTCCCCATTTCCTTCTCAGTCTCTCTTGCTGGCTCCTCTTTCTATAATGACATCATGGACATTTATGTTTTCAAGGCTTTACAAGAAGTCGAAACCTCAAAGCAGCCAAGTACAAAAACATGTGAAGTAAGCAAGTCTTCAGGGACTGTGACCGCAGAGACTGGTACAATTAGAAAGGGCTCCAAGTCCTAACAAAAGGGAACAAACCTTTATTCAGTGCCAGCCAATTATTTCCATCCTGGGATGTGGACCTGAAATGGAGACCCTTTTCAAGAGAAGCTGGATATCAGTTTTTCAAGTGAAGTTGGATATCGGTATTTCTTAGGTGAAATCTCTTGAAATTTTAATGTTGGCAACCAATAACTGCATGCTGATTTGGCAAATGATCTCCACATTTGACACCCAGCTCTTCACCTTATCCCTAAAGCAGTTACAATCATTCCTGTAGCTCCAATGTGATGATTCTCAAATGCACATCTCCTGCCAAGACCTCTTTCAAGATTTACATGCCTGTATATCTAATTGCTAGGTACATATTTTCAAATTTACACTTAAACTCTATGCTCCAATTGTGTGGTATAGGTTACAGTTTCTATTTTGTTTTGTTTTGTTTTCAACACATCAATATTTTTCATGTTTATACAACTTTATCAGCATTATTTATTCCACCTGAAATGTAAGTCCCACCTACTCTCCCTCGTTATCTAATCAACACCTACTTTTCTTCCAAAATTAGCTCAAACATCGCTTTCTCTATGAAGAGTTTCCTTATCCCAGGAGTAAATTTTACCATTACCTTGTTTATACTTAATGTAAAGCCTCACCTCTACAACTGAACTTACATCATTTTTCCGGATGTGAATGGTTGATAAAGGTATGGAATTTATTCCTGGTCATGGACCCACAGACTTAACACACATGAATTTATATATAAGCCTACAGCAATGAGCTCCATTGCTAAAATACTAAGTTAAATGTACCACTATAAACTCCTCTTTAACCTTTTATTGTACTTTTTTTTAAATACCTGTTTCATCCATTAGTTATAAATCCCTTGTGATGGATAATTTTATGGGTCAATTTGACTGTGGTAAGGGATGATCAGATAGCCAGTAAAATACTATTTCTAGGTTTGTTCCTGAGGGTATTTCCAGAAGAGATTAGTATTTGAATCAATAGATGATGTAAAGAAGATTGCCCTCACCACTGTGGATGGGCATCATCCAATTACTTGAAACTCAAAAAAAAAAAAAAAAAAGTGAAGGAATGGAGAATTTGCTATCTCTGTTTGAGTTAGGACAGCCATCTTCTCCTACTCTGGGATATTTGGACTCCTTCCTGATTCTCAGGCATTCAGACTTGGACTGAATTATGATACTAGTTTTCCTGGCTTTCCAGCTTGCATAGGGCAGATTATGGAACTTCTCAGCTTCTATAATTGTGTGTGCTAATTCTCATAATAAATACATAAATAAATTCTGTTGATTCTGTTTCTCTGGAGAATAACCCTGACTACTGCTACATGCCTTGAGTGTAAAGGATCTGAATTCATCCTCTGTCCCCTGAGCCTGATAAAGTGCTGAATATATAATAAATGTTTACTGGTCAAATATATACGTACATAAAGATTTTCTTTTCCTGGTAACATGTTAAAGTTTGGGGATATGAAGACTGAAGAATCAAAATCAGCAATCTGAAAGAACATAACTTACATATATGTTATTGTATTTTTGTAGACCTTGTTTTCTCCTCCTTGTATCTTGTATATTGGTGGCTCTTTGTATTAAAAATAACTTCTACTCCTTATTTACAGTTCCAAAAGCTCTATAAATACCATCAGATGTTCACTTTAGATACCAGGAAATAAAATTTTGACAGACTGATGCTAAGCCAAAGACTTTCCTTTCTAAAGACTTTCATGAAAAGACATAAGCCAATGCTTCTGTGACAGGAACTTATGCAGGTAATTTGCTCCTTTGACTCCGTACTAATTGGAGCTTTAGTTTCCAGCCAACAAAAAGAACTGCCTAATTAAGAAAACACCGTTCAATTCATTACGGTTGTATATTCACTCAGAAATGGTATTTTGAACTTGCAGAAGGGGATAGAGGGAACGAAGAATAAAATACAACAAAGAGGTATTACTTGGATACTATTCAACTGACTTTTAAAGATATTCATTAGCAATGCATTCAGATTTTAAAAGACCTGCTTAAAATGCTCCAAAACAATAGACAATTCTCTCCTACCTCTCTCATTTACTACTTACCTCTTACGTAGTAAGAAGACTTGTTAGATAAATAATTATCAAGAAACCATATTGCTTGTGCTTGTACAGCTAAAATAATACTTTAGAAAACTGTCCAAAGTTATTTTTGAGCTCCCTCTTAAAAGCTTACCTCATGTCTCATTATAAATTAGAAAATGAGGAAAATAAATAATAAGTGCTGTCAACAATTGTATACTTATTTGGAAAACTACTAGCTCTTTACTAATATGTTTCATTTTTTAAAGGTCCTCCAAAGTTTATCGTGATTTAAAAACTAAATTAGACTTCCAGTTTTCATCCCAACATGTAAGGGACTTGGAAATCATCAGTCCCAACTTCTACAGAGGAAAAACCTGAAAATCAACAGTTGTTAGATCTATCGAAATACTGAGATTACAGGGCAAACTGCTGTCCTGAGAACTGGAGAGACAGACAGGCAGATACAGAGAATCACAGCTTAACTGGAGTAGAAGCCTAGAAGCAGAAGCGCACAGCTGCAGCTGGTAGGAACCCTTCAGCTGTTATTGATGAATGTCTGGAGTTTCAGTGTGTACTACTTCAAATATAAGACAAAAACTCTGGCAACCTCAGTCTTAGAGGAATCCCCACACTTTCCTGAGTTTTACGTCCAGGAGCTTCAACAAGTTCTTACCGTGAAGACTGGAGAAAAACTTCCCATGCTTCTGGCAAGGGGACAAGAAAATAAAGCATTTAAGACAATAAAATAAGTTTATATGAAACTGGGATCTAAAAATGTTTTCTAAATATAAAGCTATGAGAAAATAGATTTTAACACAAAATTCCTTATGCGTTAAAAAATGCCATAAATAGGATTTTAAAAGGGAGAAATATTTAGAACAAATATGATAAAGGATTATTGTCTTAATAATCAACATTTACAGATCAATAGGAAAACGGTGCAACCTCAATGGAATATGAATAAGATGTGTTTAAAGAATAGATACAAATGTTCAAGATATAGTGAATTCATGTTTATTTATAAATAATGAAATAAATGAAAATGTAAACATAAATTGGTACTCTTTGCTCAGAAATTTAGTAGAGGTATAAAAGAATGATGATACCTACTGTTGGCAAGGATCAGGAGAAATAATCACCATTCATTGTTCTAAAAGATACTTTCGCAATATATTTCAAAAGCCTCCGAAATCTGCCAACCTATTGTCCCAAGAATTCTATTACTAGGAGCTTACTTTAAAAGTAATCAAACAAATACATAAAAACACATTAAAAATTCATAGCGCTATTTCTTATATTCACATTTTTGAAATACCTACATAATATAGGTTCATTTAAAAGAATCATAGATACTCATAAACTGAAATGTTATGCAGCCAATAAGAAATAGATGTTTCAGTTATGTGAAACTTTTTTTTTTATTATTATACTTTAAGTTGTGGGATACATGTGCAGAATATGCAGTTTTGTTACATAGGTATACACGTGCCATGGTGGTTTGCTGCACCCATCAACCCATCATCTACATTAGGTATTTCTCCTAATGCTATCCCTCCCCTAGGCCCCTAGCCCAGGACCCATTGTGGGAAATTCCCCTCCCTGTGTCCATGTGTTCTGATTGTTCAACTACCACTTATAAGTGAGAACATATGGTGTTTGGTTTTCTGTTCTTGTGTTAGTTTGCTGAGAATTATGGTTTCCAGCTTCATCCATGTTCCTGCAAAGGACAGGAACTCATCCTTTTTTATGGCTGCATAGTATTCCATGGTGTATATGTAACACATATTCTTTATCCAATCTATCATTGATGGGCATTTGGGTTGGTTCCAAGCCTTTGCTGTTGTAAATAGTGCCACAATAAACATATGTGTACATGTGTCTTTGTAGTAGAATGATTTATAATCCTCTGGGTATATAGCCAGTAATGGGAATGCTGGGTCAAATGATATTTCTGGTTCTAGGTCCCTGGGGAATCACCATACTGTCTTCTACAATGGTTGAACTAATTTACACTCCCATCAACAGTGTAAAAGCATTCCTATTTCTCCACATCCTCTACAGCATATGTTGTTTCCTGACATTTTAATGATCACCGTTCCAACTGGCATGAGATAGTATCTCATGGTGGTTTTGATTTGCATTTCTCTAATGACCAGTGATGGCCGTTTATCATATGGTTGTTGGCTGCATAAATGTCCTTTTTTGAGAAGTGTCAGTTCATATCTTTTGCCCACTTTTCAATGGGGTTGTTTTTTTCTTGTAAATTTAAGTTCTTCATGGATCGTTTTGGATATTAGCCCTTTGTTAGATGGATAGATTGCAAACATTTTCTCCCATTTTGTACATTGCCTATTCACTCTGATGATAGTTTCTTTTGCTGTGCAGAAGCTCTTTAGTTTAATTAGATCCCATTTGTCAATTTTGCCTTTTGTTGCCATCGCTTTTGGTGTTTTAGTCATGAAGTCTTTGCCCATGCCTATGTCCTGAATGGTATTGCCTAAGTTTTTTCTAGGGTTTTTATGGTTTTAGGTCTTATGTTTAAGTCTTTAATCCATCTTGAGTTAATTTTTGTATAAGGTGTAAGGAAGGGGTCCAGATTCAGTTTTCTGCCTATGGCTAGCCAGTTTTCCCAACACCATTTATTAAATAGGGAATCTTTTCCCCATTGCTTGTTTTTGTCAGGTTTGTCAAATATTAGATGGCTGTAGATGTGTGGTGCTATTTCTGAGACTTCTGTTCTGTTCCATTGGTCTATATATCTGTTTTGTTACCAGTACCATGCTGTTTTGGTTACTGTAGCCTTGTAGTATAGTTTGAAGTCAGGTAGCATGATGCCTCCAGCTTTGTTCTCTTTTATTAGAATTGTCTTCGCTGTGTGGGCTCTTTTTTGGTTCCATATGAAATTTAAAGTATTTTTTTTCTAATTCTGTGAAGAAAGTGAATGGTAGCTTGATAGGGATAGCTTTGAATCTATAAATTACTTTGGGCAGTATGGCCATTTCCACAATATTGATTCTTCCTATCCATGAGCATGGAATGTTTTTCCATTCGTGTGCTCTGTTATTTCCTTCAGCAGTGGTTTTTAGTTCTATTTGAAGTGGTCTTTCACATCCCTTGTAAGTTGTATTCCTAGGTATTTTATTCTCTTTGTAGCAATTGTGAATGGGAGTTCACTCACGATTTGGCTCTGTCTATTATTGGTGTACAGGAATGCTTGTGACTTTTGCACATTGATTTTGTATCCTGAGACTTTGCTGAAGCTGCTTCTCAGCTTAAGGAGATTTTGGGTTGAGACTACAGGGCTTTCTAAATATACAATCATGTCATCTGCAAACAGAGATGATTTGACTTACACTCTTCTTATTTGAATGCCCTTTATTTCTTTGTCTTGCCTGATTGCCCTGGCCAGAACTTCCAATACTATTTTGAATAGGAGTGGTGAGAGAGGGCATCCTTGTCTTGTGCTGGTTTTCAAAGGGAATGCATCCAGCTTTTGCCCATTCAGTATGATATTGGCTGTAGCTTTTTCATAAATAATGCTTATTATTTTGAGATACATCAATACCTAGTTTATTGAGAGTTTCTAGCATAAAAGAGTGAATTTTATTGAAGCCCTTTTCTGAATCTATTGAGATAACCGTGGGTTTTGTGATTGGTTCTGTTTATGTGATGGATTATGTTTATTCATTTGCATATGTTGAACCAGCCTTGCATCTCAGAGATGAAGCTGACTTGATCGTGGTGGATAAGCTTTTTGATTTGCTGCTGGATTCGGTTTGCAAGTATTTTATTAAGGATTGATGTTCATCAGGGATATTGGCCTGAAACTTTCTTTTTTTGTTGTGTCTCTGCCAGGTTTTGGTATCAGGATGATGCTGGCCTCATAAAATGAGTAGGGAGGAAGTCCCTGTTTTTATGTTGTTTGGAATAGTTTCAGAAGGAATGGTAGCAGCTTCTCTTTGTGCCTGTGGTAAAATTTGGCGGTGACTCCATCAGTCCTGGATGTTTTTTGGTTGGTAGGCTATTAATTACTGCCTTAATTTCAGAGCTTCTAATTGGTCTATTCAGGGATTTGACTTCTTCCTGGTTTAGATTTGGGAGGGTGTATGTGTCCAGGAATTTATTCATTTCTTCTATGTTTTCTAGCTTATTTGAGCAGAGGTGTTTATAATATTCTCTGATGGTAGCTTGTATTTCTATGGGGTCAGTGGTGATATCCCCTTTATCATTTTTTATTGTGTTTGAGTCTTCTCTCTTTTCTTCCTTATTAATCTAGCTAGTGGTCTATTTTGTTGATCTTTTCAAAGAAGCAACTCCTGGGTTCATTGATTTTTTTGAAGGGTTTTTCATGTCTTCAGTTCTGCTCTGATCTTAGTTATTTCTTGTCTTCTGCTAGTTCTTGAATTTGTTTTCTCTTTCTTCTCTAGTTCTTTTAATTGTGATGTTAGGGTGTCGATTTTAGATCTTTCCTGCTTTCTCCTGAGGGCATTTAGTACTATAAATTTCCCTCTAAACACTGCTTTAGCTGTGTCCCGGAGATTCTGGTATGTTGTGTCTTTGTTCTTGTTGGTTTTAGAGAACTTCTTTATTTCTGCCTTCATTTCATTATTTACCCAGTAGTCATTCAGGAGCAGGTTGTTCAGCTTCCATGTAGTTGTGTGGTTTTGAGTGAGTTTCTTAATCCTGATATTTAATTTGATTGCTCTGTGGTTAGAGAGACTGCTTGTTATGATATTCCTTCTTTTGCATTTGCTGAGGAATGTTTTACCTCCAATCATGTGGTCAATTTTAGAATGAGTGTGATGTGGTGCTGAGAAGAATGTATATTCTGTTGATTTGGGGTGGAGAGTTCTGTAGATGTCTAATAGGTCCACTTGGTCCAGAGCTGAGTTCAAGTCCTGAATATCTTTGTTAATTTTCTGTTTGTTGATCTGTCTAATATTGATAGTGGGGTGTCAAAATCTCCCACTATTACTGTGCAGGAATCTAAATCTCTTTGTAGTTCTCTAAGAACTTGCTTTATGAATCTGGGTGCCCCTGTATTGGGTGTATATATATTTAGGATAGTTAGCTGTTATTTTTGATGCTTTTACCATTATGTAATGCCCTTCTTTGTTTCTTTTGACCTTTGTGGGTTTAAAGTCTGTTTTATCAGAGACTAGGATTGTAACTCCTGCTTTTTTTTTTTCTTTCCATTGGTTTGGTAAATATTCCTCCATCCTTTTATTTTAAGCCTATATGTGTCTTTGCACATGAGATGGGTCTCCTGAACACAACACACCGAAGGGTCTTGACTCTTTATCCAATTTGCCAGTATGTGACTTTTAATTGGGACATTCAGCCCATTTATATTTAAGGTTAATATTGTTATGTTTGAATTTGATCCTGTCATTATGATTCTAGCTGGTTATTTTGCCCATTAGTTGATGCAGTTTCCTCATAGTGTTGATGGTCTTTACCATTTGGTGTTTTTGCAGTGGCTGGTACTGGTTGTTCCTTTCCATGTTTAGTGGTTCCTCCAGGAGCTCTTGTAAGGCAGGCCTGGTGGTGACAAAAATCTCTCAATTTTTTTTTTTTTTTTTTTTTTTTTGTCTGTAAAGGATATTTTTTCTCCTTTGCTTATGAAGCTTAGTTTAGCTGGGTATGAAATTCTGGGTTGAAAATTCATTAATAATGTTGAATATTGACCCCCACTATCTTCTGGCTTGTAGGGTTTCTGCAGAGAGATCCACTGTTAGTCTGATGGGCTTCCCTTTGTGGGTAACCCAGCCTTTCTCTCTGGCTTCCCTTAACATTTTTCCTTAATTTCAGCCTTGGGGGAATCTGACAATTATGTGTCTTGGGATTGATCTTCTCAAGGAGTATCTTTGTGGTGGTCTCTGTATTTGAATGTTGGCCTGTCTTGCTAGGTTGGGCAAGTTCTCTTGGATAATATCCTGAAGGGTGTTTTCCAACGTGATTCCATTCTACCCATCACTTTCAGGTACACCCATCAAACGTAGATTTGGTCTTTTCACATAGTCCTATATTTTTTGTAGGCTTTGTTCATTCCTTTTCATTCCTTCTAGGTCTAATCTTGTCTTCATGCCTTATTTCATTAAGTTGCTCTTCAGTATCTGGTATCCTTTCTTCCGCTTGATGGATTCTGTTATTGATACTTGTGTATGCTTCATGAACTTCTCGTGCTGTATTTTTCAGCTCCATCAGGTCATTTATGTTCTTCTCTAAACTGGTTATTCTAGTTAGCAATTACTCTAACCCATTTTCAAGGGTCTTAGCTTTCTTACATTGGGTTATAACATGCTCCTTTAGCTTGGAGGAGTTTGTTATTACCCACCTTCTGAAGCCTACTTCTGTCAATTCATCAAACTCATTCTCCATTCAGTTTTGTTCCTTAGCTGGTGAGGAGTTGTGATCCTTTGGAAGAGAAGAGGCATTCTGGTTTTGGGAATTTTCAGCCTCTTTGTGTGGGTTTTTCCTCATCTTCATGGATTTATCCACCTTTGGCCTTCGATGTTGGTGACCTTCAGATGGGGTTTCTGAGTGGATGTCCTTTTTGTTGATGTCGATGCTATTCCTTTCTATTTGTTAGTTTTCCTTCTAATAGGCCCCTCTGCTGCAGGTCTGCTGTAGTTTGCTGGAGGCTCACTCCAGATCTTGTTTGCCTGGGTATCACCAGTGGAGGCTGCGGAATAGCAAAGATTGCTGCCTTGTCCTTCCTCTGGAAGCTTCGTCCCAGAGGGGCACCCACACGACACCAGCCAGAGCTCTCCTGTATGAGGTGTCTGTTAACCCCTACTGGGAGGTGTCTACCAGTCATGAGGCACGAGGGTCAGGAACCCACTTGAGAAGGCAGTCTGTCCCTTAGCAGAGCTCAAATGCTGTGCTGGGAGATCTGCTGACACATTTTTATAATATATTGTTAAGCAGTTAACAATACATGTCTTTAGACTATAGTTATTACTTCTTTATTATAATGGGTGACAACATTTACAAGCTTTTCTTTCTCATATAACCACCCATTTTAATTTATCTCATCACTTTTCTTAATATTCACCTTGGTACTATAAATTATGTGTAAACTTACACAGTTTTCAGCTCCAATTCATACCCTGTCGACTATGAAGTCAGCTACAGAAGTGACAGATAACAGCTTATTGCAGGTCCCACTTTCTTTACCCCTTGCAAAATATGTATTTGTTATATCATTTCTTTGGTATCAGGGCATATAACACTTTCATTCCATTCTCTTCATTGTAATCTTTGCATTTATTTTATTCTTTGTTATAAAGTTAAATATAATTTATGCACGCCACTCATCCTTCCTGGTAGCTTTTGAAATCTTTCTTACTTTTCTGAGGTTCATTCTTCAATAATTTCCTTAAAGAAGAACTCATAGGAAAACTTTTCCTTGATTTGTGGCAAATTCCAAAACACTTTATCTTCTTTCTTCTTACCTGAAGGTTGTCTTGGCTGAATATAAAACCCTTGGTTCACACGTCCTTTTGATAAGTATCTCCCCATTATATTCTGGCATTTAATATTGCTGTAGGGAAATCTGAAGGTAGACTGATATGTTTTTCCCTAAAATGTGACTTGAACTCTCTGCTAATTAACCAGAAAATTGTTTTTCCTATAAATACAAAAAGTTTACTAGGATATGTGAGATGTTCTGTGTTGATTTTACTAAGATACGCTTTCAGGGTTTTCACTTTTAATTTGAATACTCAACATTGTGTTTTCTTAGGAAAGCTTAAAAAATCTTAAAACATTTGTATTACATTGTTTTGATTTTAAGTGTTATGTCCTTTGCATTTATCATTTTCTGTCTAGCCTTTTAAAAATCTTTATTTCCATTTTACTTAATCTCCTTGTATCACTTTATCCATCAAGTTTATCTCATTTTATCCTCCAGGTTTGTGTGCATGTGTGTATGTATGCACGTGTCTCCTCCAGGATATGTTATTCTTTTTGTTTCCTTCAGTTTTGTTTTTCTTTCTATGATTATATTTTTCTACTTCTTTCTTACATATGGCCAAGTTATAGTTTTTCATATTTTGTTGTCTTGCCATCTTACTCCTAAATTGAGTTCCGTTAGTGTGTGTAGACTGTCTTCATAGAAGCAGGCAGTTGTTTTTATAAAAACACTTTTAAAAATTTCATGGTGAGATATATGCTCATAATTTTTACCTGCTCCTAGAAATGTTTGTTTCTGCAGGATTTTGTCTGTTTTAAAATTATAATGCTCTTTTCTATACTTTTTTCTTAAAATGTCTTTGTGTTAGTACTGTAACAGTTTTTTATTACTCATCCTTAATAAATTATGTATGTCTGGGAAGTTATATACAGGAAGTTTCTATTTATAGGAGGACACTTTTGTAGTCTTGCAGGCTTCACCTCCAAAGGGATCTTTCCTTCTTTACTACCAGGGAAACAAAGACCATCCTCCAAAGAGGGCTTTTTTAAAGTCTTTGTAAACTCTCCTCTACTTTACTCAATAAAATTGAATCCCTGACAGCTTGTGTTTAGTCCTTCTCACCCTGACAGGAGGGTTTCCAGGTAACATGGATTATGATTATTTCTTTAGCATCTCAACATGAAATTTCTTTTAAAACTTCCCACCATTTATCCTTATCTTCTAGCTAATTGAGCATCCCAAATCATGTTTTTCTATGGCTCTCATACACTTCCATCTATTGTTATAATGAGGGGGGAAAATTTGCAATCTAAAGTTAATCTCACTTTCAAGAAATGTAATTTTCCCTGGGGTTTTCTGAAGTCTGCCACGAGTGGACTCTGACCTGCATATTATCTCTTCATTTCTTCACCATAGCTTTTGTCTAGTCTCAACACTTCCGTGCATTTGTAATTTATAGATAAAATATGTCTCCGAATTTTTCTGAAAATAAAGTTTTCTAACTTATTGTCCCTGGGAGAATTTTAATATGATTTCTAGAAGAAGAGGAAAAGAAGAAGAGGAAAGATGCTGACTTACCCACCAGTACTTGTATGAGAATCCCTGGTAACTTTCTGTTTAACAAGGATTTAACCAGCTAGTTATTTAAATTTGCATTTGCTAGATTTAACATGGTTGACTCACAAAAAGTAATTAGATACCGATTAGTCTTATATTTCATGAGAGATAAAATTAAAAATGTGAAGTTCAGGCATTCTATGTGGGACTGCTAACAACCTAGCACAAACATTTATGATGACAAGATACAGATATCACAATAGATAGAGGTGCAAATGTGACAGGAGGGTTCCCAAGTAACATGGATTATGATTATTTCTTTAGCATCTCAACATCAAATTTCTTTAAAGACTTCCCACCATTTATCTTTATCTAATAATCTTCTAGCTGACTGAGCAGCTCCAAATCATGTTTCCCCATGGTTCTCATACACCCCCAAAAGATTTCACTAACAACCGATAATTGGAGGTTTTTAGTCATGATCTAACAGGAAAAATATATAGTTTTTAGATATGAAAGCTTGAACCAAAGAATGTGGGGTTTAAAATAAAGAATTAAATTATGTTTCCACCTTGTTATTAAATACAGTAGGGAATGTAAAACTGTATTACTGGTCTGGCACACACAAAAAAGAGCATGATAGTTAATCTTTTTATTACATACTATCATCACCGTTACTGTTGTTCCATTGAGAATAAATAATGGGTTCTTTCTCAAACTAAATTATTTAGGCTGAAAATACAAATATGGTAAAAATAATCCATGCCAAATATTCAGTGTTTTATCAAGAAAAAAAAACTACATATGGTTGGTGCAAGTTTTGGTTTTACTTCCAAAATTGATGAAATGGAAGAGCCTGATAAGGATAGAATATTGACTGAAGAAAGCAACATCTGAGTCACTATATTCTTGGCTCTTATTTATTCATTTCTAGCACATATGACATAAAGTTTAAAAGTACCATTAGCAAACATAAGTACATTTGGAATACAAATGTCTTCTTCAAACAGACAAAGCATATAGTAAACTGAAATTTGTGTGACTATTTAGGCGAGTATAAATGTTGACAATTTGTCTGCACAGGAATTTGGCAAATTATGTTAGGAACATTTGAAATCACCATCATTTCAACTAATAATGTCATTGAAATAAATAAATGCAAACAAAATTTATGAAGATGCTTAATGAAAAATATAGTCATAAAAATGGAAAGAAAACCTAAATGCTAAGTAATAAGAGAATTATTAAAAAGCTAGAGCATCTCCATGTGATAGAATGTCATACAGTCATTGAAATATTGAAAATTTCTTCAGGGTTTTGAAAAATGTTTCACATTAAAATTTTAAGCAAAAATGCAGGATATATAATGATTATTGCATAGTATCTGTTGTGCAAAATTTATGCACACAAAGAGAAAGCATATTAAAGGAAATCCAGTAAATATAAATGACAGTTATTTTTAGATTGTGAGAATAATAGTTTCTGTTATGTACTTTTTCTAAATTTTCTATAGCCTATATATTTACAATTATAATTTTAACTTTTATTATAGTAATATAACAAATGTAATTTAAAGTATTTCAGGGTAAAAAGAAATACTTGTCCCTGTGTTAAGCCTATTCTCTCAGTAAATGTTAAGATATTTAATATTATCAAACATCTATACTCAATGTCTTCTACAGAATTTATATCTTTCAAATGTCTAATTTAACTCTAAGAAGCAAATATTCCCCATTCTTTGAATTATCAGGCTATAATTACTGTGATCAGATTCTGAGCATTAAAGGCTATTAAAGCCGTGACATAACTTCCTCTCCTGTGACATTTAAACAGATTCCTCCTTTTGAGAATTATCTTTGAGGTATAATTCACCTTGTCTGAAGAACTAAGCAGATTCTCACATCAAATGATTCCATTAATTAGTATACTTAAAGCTACGTTTAATATAAGGGACTTTGACTCATTTCATGTCCAATTATGCATCTTTTAACCTGCTTATCAGTGTGAGTAAAGTCTTTGCTCTAATATTTTCAACGTTTTTGTGATTCTAAAGAGTTATTTTAAAAAATCTAGATATATCCAGTAAGTTATACCAAACTTTATTTCTGTAAGTACCTAGAACCTTCTGACCCTTGACCCTCAAATTTTGAACTGCTTTAATTCCTTCTCTTAAAACTGTCAATATTGTTAGTAACTTATTGTTTTAAACTTTAAAAATTGATTACAATGTATAAGTACCGGTAAGTCCTGTGGGAGGTAAAACGTGAATAAGACCCAGAAGTAGCTTTTTTCTTTTTTTTTCTTTTTTTTTTTTTTGGATGCAAGGTGGTTTTTTTTTTATTTTTTATTATTATTTATTTATTTTTTATTATTATTATATTCTAAGTTCTAGGGTACATGTGCATAACGTGCAGGTTTGTTACATATGTATACTTGTGCCATGTTGCTGTGCTGCACCCATCAACTCATCAGCACCCATCAACTCGTCATTTACATCAGGTATAACTCCCAATGCAATCCCTCCCCACTCCCCCCTCCCCATGATAGGCCCCGGTGTGTGATGTTCCCCTTCCCGAGTCCAAGTGATCTCATTGTTCAGTTCCCATCTATGAGTGAGAACATGCGGTGTTTGGTTTTCTGTTCTTGTGATAGTTTGCTAAGAATGATGGTTTCCAGCTGCATCCATGTCCCTACAAAGGACACAAACTCATCCTTTTTTATGGCTGCATAGTATTCCATGGTGTATATGTGCCACATTTTCTTAATCCAGTCTGTCACTGATAGACATTTGGGTTGATTCCAAGTCTTTGCTATTGTGAATAGTGCCACAATAAACATACGTGTGCATGTGTCTTTATAGCAGCATGATTTATACTCCTTTGGGTATATACCCAGTAATGGGATGGCTGGGTCATATGGTACATCTAGTTCTAGATCCTTGAGGAATCGCCATACTTTCCATAATGGTTGAACTAGTTTACAATCCCACCAACAGTGTAAAAGTGTTCCTATTTCTCCACATCCTCTCCAGCCCCTGTTGTTTCCTGACTTGTTAATGATCGCCATTCTAACTGGTGTGAGATGGTATCTCATTGTGGTTTTGATTTGCATTTCTCTGATGGTGAGTGATGATGAGCATTTTTTCATGTGTCTGTTGGCTGTATGCATGTCTTCTTTTGAGAAATGTCTGTTCATATCCTTTGCCCACTTTTTGATGGGGTTGTTTGTTTTTTTCTTGTAAATTTGTTTGAGTTCTTTGTAGGTTCTGGATATTAGCCCTTTGTCAGATGAGTAGATTGCAAAAATGTTCTCCCATTCTGTAGGTTGCCTGTTCACTCTGATGGTAGCTTCTTTTGCTGTGCAGAAGCTCTTTAGTTTAATGAGATCCCATTTGTCAATTTTGGCTTTTGCTGCCGTTGCTTTTGGTGTTTTAGACATGAAGTCTTTGCCCATGCCTATGTCCTGAATGATACTACCTAGGTTTTCCTCTAGGGTTTTTATGGTATTAGGTCTAACATTTAAGTCTCTAATCCATCTTGAATTAATTTTCGTATAAGGAGTAAGGAAAGGATCCAGTTTCAGCTTTCTACTTATGGCTAGCCAATTTTCCCAGCACCATTTATTAAATAGGGAATCCTTTCCCCATTTCTTGTTTCTCTCAGGTTTGTCAAAGATCAGCTGGCTGTAGATGTGTGGTATTATTTCTGAGGACTCTGTTCTGTTCCATTGGTCTATATCTCTGTTTTGGTACCAGTACCATGCTGTTTTGGTTACTGTAGCCTTGTAGTATAGTTTGAAGTCAGGTAGCGTGATGCCTCCAGCTTTGTTCTTTTGACTTAGGATTGTCTTGGAGATGTGGGCTCTTTTTTGGTTCCATATGAACTTTAAAGCAGTTTTTTCCAATTCTGTGAAGAAACTCATTGGTAGCTTGATGGGGATGGCATTGAATCTATAAATAACCTTGGGCAGTATGACCATTTTCACGATATTGATTGTTCCTATCCATGAGCCTGGTATGTTCTTCCATTTGTTTGTGTCCTCTTTTATTTCACGGAGCAGTGGTTTGTAGTTCTCCTTTTCTTTTTTGAGATGGCGTTTTGCTCTTGTTGCCCAGGCTAGAGTGCAATGGCCTGGTCTCAGCTCACTGCAACCTCTGCCTCCCGAGTTCAAGCTATTCTCCTGTCTCAGCCTCCCAAGTAGCTGGGATTACAGGCACCCGCCACCACGCCTGGCTAATTTTTGTATTTTTAGTAGAGACCGGGTTTCACCATGTTGGTTAGGCTGATCTCAAACTCCTGGCCTCAGGCAGTCCACCTTCCTCAGCCTCCCAAAGTGCTGGGATTAGACGTGATCCACCATGCCTGACCAGAAGTAACTTTTTAAAGTATGCAATCTAGGAGAAATATACAACTAACAAATATGAAGCAAACTGTGATGAGAGCTATAATAAAGGAACCAGAAGTTCCTTTTTTATAGGGATGGGAGAGATTATTTCTAACTGGATAAGTGCACTCAGACTTCTTTAGTGGCCAAAATGCTTATTAAAAGGGAAGGATTCCCCATACCTTCCTGCAGGTGAAGACATTCACAACACAGTAGGAACTGGATTACATTAGAGGATTCACATGGGTATACCAGTTAGTTTTGCTGTGTTCAGCAACCCACAGCCTAATCCTAACAATCCCTTTGGCAAAGGATGCTTCTAGTCACAATGAAATAGCACAAAGCTATTTCCATCACGGGAACACAGCAGAAAGATTGTCTTCTCGTAATTCAGGGATAGCAGCCACAACTTCATAGATAAAGGACACAAGTTTCCTCACTGGGTTGATTATTTCGTTTGTCTTGCTCTATTGATAATATTACATTGACCCAATTGTGATCATTTATAATTACATGATCATCATGACTTAAAAGTCATCATGACTTCATTGGAGTTTTCTAAAAATTAAAGAAGACAATATTTGGTAATCAATATTATACTTTAAGAACAGTATCCAACTAAATTATCCTTGCTGAATAGAGGATGTCTTTGTACTGTTTAGATCAGTTGAATTCCTCAGCTAACTATTACATTAACACTGAGCAAGGAAGCCTGTGGTTGATGACTTCTTGCCAAATTTCTGAAATTTATTGGCCAATGATGCATGTTCAGGTCTACATTTCAATTTGTCTTTTATTTTGCCTTAAACTTAGCTATACCAAGAGAGATGTGCCTAAGAGTCCTGCTCATGCCTCCTAACTGTGTTGTAATCAGTTAATATAACCTGACCAGAGCCAGCTAAATGAAAGTTCCAGAAAAATGGAAAAATGGGTTTCAGAAAATAGCTGACTCTAGGAAAGCTAAAGTTACAGTAAATGCATTTATTCTGAAAAGCATCTATTAATCAGGACTCTCTATTTGATTAAAAGCTCTTTCGGTAAAAAGCAACAGAAATCCATTTAAACTAACTTATGTATAAAAGGGAATTTATTATAAGAACAGCGAAGTATATGCCCTGGCACCCAAGGGAAGAAGTAGAGTTAGTCACACTAGGACTGATACCAGGAAAAGGGAAAGTCAGGCACCATGGCAGGTATTCTCAATGTCAATCTGTCTCTCTCTACTTCTTTCTAATTATCTCTTGCCTTTGCCTTTTGTATTCAATTTAAGTTGGCTGTCATTTTGTGCATAAAATTGGATGGGCAAGCGATGAAAACTGACCATACTATAGACAACCTTGATTATAAGTTTGCTTTTCTTCCAAGTTCAAGTGTTATTAGACACTGATGTGTATGACCTAATCTCAAATTTCTGGAAGAAAACTTCTCATTGGCACAGTGTAAGTCAGGCATCCATCCCACATGCTTTCCACTGTGCAGAAACACAGCTGTATGTATAGGGAGTTTCCCCGAAAATCTCTGCTCTTTGAGAAACTGTGCTTGAAAGTCTCTACCATATTGTCCCAGTAAGTACTTTTCTTGAGGAAGCAGGATGAGAGTTTACATGAGTTATTTAATATACAGTCAATGTGGTAAAACTAGGATGAGCCTCTAGTCTGTTTCCCAATTCCCTTTTCCATTGCCCAGTTCACAGATTAAAGACATGTACTTGTGTTTGTTTTTCTTTGATAATTTTAAGGGAAAGGCAATTCACAGAAGTGCAGGTAATAGAATAATTTCAGAAGAGATTTCAGTTTGAGAAAAATTTTCAGAACATCTTGGAAAGGGATACGAAGGTTAGCCTTGTAGTTAGACTGTGGAGATCATGGAAACATGTGGCCCAGAATCTTGCTAATGAGAACATAGTGGTATCTCTGAGCTTTCAAGAAAGCCACAATTTTTCCTCACTGTTCCCAACCAATGACTGCACATGGCAGGCAGGGAACTAGCGGTGTCCATTCCTGTAGAAGAGGGCTGCCTCTCACAGGCAACATTGACCTGATATATCCTGTCGGGTGAAAGACCCTGAGAACTATGCTATGGTCTGAGACTTTTCCCACCTGGCACTATTTCCTGACCTCTCCTTCCAGTTGTTAAAACTACATCACTTAGTCTGAAAGTTTCCTCGCCTACTTCTGCCCTTCCTATTCATCTTTCAACAGGTGTTTCCTTCTCTTAATTTCCTGTATATCTAAGCTTATCTTGGCAGGTGCCTATTAAGGGATATGATGTCACAAAATTTTAGAGTAATTTTTTTTAATAAAAGGAAGAGAAAGTTGTGTTTAAAGATAGATGCAGTTGGAAAGGGGCTTAAAATATATTTATTTTCATATTGTTTGTGGGATGTTTATAGGACTTTCCATTGAGCTAATTTGATTTTTTAAATGGCATTTTTGTTCCCCCCACTCCCCAGGAAAACACATATAAAGCATATATACACTGATATTAAAAGAATAAAAATGCAGGACTTAAAAGTTACAAAATAAAATTAACCCATTATTAACATTAAATTTTTCTACATTTTCAAGGCTTTTGCTTATGACTTTGAATTTTTTTCTAAACTAGGATTAAATTAAGTGTTTTTGATCTTCTTTTCCATTAATCTTACATTCTTAACATTTTCCAATGTCACTAAATAATGGCACATATTTTTAATTGATGACATATTTATACTTAGGATCTTCTAACAATTTGTCCTTTTATCCTTGTTTTCATTCCTAGTTACCACTCTGGACAAAAGGTGGAAGTAGAAGGGGATTGTAAAATTAATACAAATTATTAGAATACAACACACTGGTTTATTTTTGGTGTTGGAGGAAGAAAGCTTCAGGGGTACTTCTGAAAGACAAAAGATCTTCAAAGTCCTTCCCTCCTTTATATTTCCAGTGATCTAAGAGGCTCAACCTCCCCTCCCCCACACCCATGATGCCAAGTTTTTGCTGGCATTGATGATCTTTCGTCTTTCAGAGCTACCCCTGAAGCTTTCCTCCCCAAGGAAAATGCCCTAGTGACACTCTTTCAAATTGTAGGAAGTATCTTAAATATACCTGATTGCTGTGTCTGCTGTCCCCCAGCAGATTGCTCTGATCATGATTTGATTACTGTTTTCCTTAACTTTACTGAGAAGGCTATCAGAAACAGCATAAATGACTTCAGTTTCTTTATCTGTCATGCAGATCACCTCTGGATGGTTTTTTTTTTGCATCTTTAAACTCAGTAATTGTATGAGCAAACAAATGTCACCCAACTGGTGGTGTGATGAAACAGCACAGACTAAACCAGCTGCTGTCAGGAAGTCCCTCCAAAAACAAAACCTAGCCTCAATTATTTGAATTGAATTGGGAACCCTGAGACCTACCAGTCAGTTGGGACACCATATTGGAGATGCTATCAACTTGTACATCTCTCAACTGATGTAGAAACCACTTGGGAGAATGATAAACAACATTTTCTTTCCAGGGGGAACGCATGTGCCCTTGAGGTTTTACTTTTTTGTAAATCCAAGGAGCAATTCCCTTCAAAGAATACAGTGATTTGTTCTTTCCTTGGCCCCAGGAGGCGCTGAGGGCAGCCCATTGGTTGGGCTTAGGTGATAAGAATTGCCCTAGACTTCATCTTGTAGCTTAATATAAATTCCATGCAATTCTCAATACTTCTTACTGTATTTAGATTAATGTCCCAGGCCAAGAGGAAAAGTCAGTACAGAAATATAAGGAGAAAGACCCTTGGTTTTCCAAGATTAATGGTTTATGGGATTCGTTCAGCTAGGACCCTCGGAGATATGCTTGAGGTCAATACTACTTCACTTCTTATCGTAAGTTATTCCCAAATATTAAAGTATTTGACAGGTGCACATTTATATACACAGCTTAGAGTATAACAACTTAAGGGTGTTCGATAGCCTGAACATAATCTTTTGAGTTGTTTATAATACCATCTCTTGGGATTATAAGATTTAATTTTCTTCTATTGGAAGATACCACTATATCTGGGCTGGGTGTTGGCTGACATCCTTCTGTGTGATGTAGATCCTGAACTGAGTTGTGCTATGACTGTGTCTGGATATCTTCCTGGCAACGGTGCTCACATGGCAAGGAAATCACAATTACCTCAAAAGATGATAGCTTTTTGTTTGGAATAGTAACTCCTTAAAATTAGGGACTTCATAGATGAAGATGTACTCTCAAATAGTAAAAATCTCTAGCTCTCAAAGTGCTTCTAAGTGATGAATTATGCTTTCAAACTTTTTTATTTTTTGCTATCCTTTCCCTGTAAAATGAAGCCTTGTCAGTTGGGTTCTGCCAATATTTCATGGAGCTGCTTTTTTGAGGACTACGTTTTTGGGTCTTCAAAATTTTATCCATTTTTTTCAATTCCATAATAATTCATATGGGGTTCTAGAGGTGAGAAAGGGATTATCAAGTTGTTTATTATTAAATGATTGTCTTAACCAGAACTGTGGTGCTCCCCTATGAATCACACCATGTCTCTGCATATTACAGTGGATGTGAAAGAAGCAGGTGGAATATAAAGTCCTGTGAAGTGGTATCATATGTGTGTAAAGACCCTGCCAACATAATGACTCTTCACTTATTCTGTTAATGGTGTGCTATTCCAGATCTCTAGAGGGCTGCTGAAGCAAGACTTATCAGTGTCGTGACCAGATTCAGTGAACCAAAAACCACAACACATGTTCTATTGAAAGAGTGTTGTACCATTTCCAGATGTTCACAATTTTCATAACTACTTATTGAGCACTTCATCCTTGTCTGCTTCTATAATAATCATAGTACCTATCATAATTTTTCACTCTCCATAACACTTTGTAGTACACATATTTTGGTCCCTGTTTTTTACATAAAGAAGCAAGCTCAGAAATAAGTCACTTATTCAAATCATGCAGCTTGGAAGGGGTAGAACTAAGACTTGAATCAGAAATTCTCTGGCTTTCAAATCAATTCAATTTCTACAACATTATGTGATGAAATACACAAGCTATTAATAAGGTAGTCACAGATCTCACTTTACAGTTCATACCCATTGTGGCAAGTATTTGTATTATGACTAAGAAAACTACCAAATACACATACCCATACCCTGAAAAAAAGACAAAAAGAGTGCAGTAAATGATTAAAATGAAACAAAAAAGGTCAAATTTAGGATATGTGTTCATTAATCCAAATATCTGTAAACTGATTATTCTAGAGGCACACGATCAGTTAGGAGCTTCATAAATCTTAAGTAATGGCAACATAATTTTTATAGTTTGGGAAACAAGTTTAAAAATCACTAGCGTATAGTAGTTTACCTTTATGTTAGTGATTTAAAAGACTAAATAAACTAAATGAAGCTATGGTTTGAATGTGTCTCTCCAAAATTCATGTTGAAACTTAATACTCAATGCAATAGTATTAAGAGGTGGGGCATTTAGGTGGTTATTAGGTTGTGAGGACTTTGCCCTTATGAATTGAATTAGTATCATTGTAAAAGGGCATGAGGGAATCTGTCAGTTCCTTTTGCCCTTTTTGCCCTTCTGTTCGTTTTGCCATGTGAGGACACAGTGTTTGAGACTTCTGCCATATGGGGATGCAGCTGGAGGTGCCATATTGGAAGCAGAGAGCAAGCCTCACCTGATGTGAAATCTGCTGGTGCCTTGATCTCGCACTTCCCAGTCTCCAGAACTGGAAGAAATAAAATGTCTGTTCTTTATAAGTTACTCAGCCTAAGATATTTTATTATAGCATCAGGGATAGGTTATGACAGTTATTAAAAGCAGAAGTAGTAGAATTAGTAGGCAACAGCAAGAATAGCAAAAAAACTGGATGAGTGTTTTGTAGTCTTGGATGTCCAACTAAACATTATAATTAAATTTTTTTTTAACTTTTCTGGTTCAGATTCCCAGAGTCTGAACCCTCCTTCAGTCTTTTATTTGTAGTATTCATGGAAATTTCTGCTGCTTAAGGTATGTAAATATTGACATTCTGAGGTGAAGACAAAACTATTTCATTAATTTTGCATGACAGGTAAAAAGACTCTTGAACTTCAAGAGTAGACTTCAGCAATTTTTATTTGAATTAAAGAGTGTAGAAGCATAATTTGTAAAATAATAAGATTTTTTTGTAAGACAAAGAACACTAATATAAGGTACATAAAATTAAAGATTTGGTGACTAAGCAACACAGAGTGAAAGGATCCCACCAGGGATGTAAATCAGAAATCTGTACCTGCACCTTCCAAAACTTTGAATGCTGCCAAAAATTGATCACATGAAAATCAACTAAGTAGCAGTATCAGTTTAATCCTGTGTAAGTTGTGCGCTTTAATAATTGATCAGTTTGGATTTAAAGTTCTAGGCTTTTCGTAGGGGAGAGTGGCTAAGTGTATTTCTACATTTGGTACTATGGTAATTGCTTGATACAATAATATTTGGGTATATTACTAACCTAATTCAAATAGTAAAAATATAAATTTATGCTTTCAGAACAATTTTTAGAACATTGAGCCTTCATAATCTTATATAATGTTTATTTTTCATTTTATGGATGAGGATAGTGTGATTCAGAAAGAACTAACATTTTATATTTTGAAAAGGAAAAATCAAATTTGCCAATTTTAGTTGCCAGCCCAAAATTTCTTCTAATTCGCCTAATTGACCAACAAATATTATTCTATCATTGTTTTCATATTTTTATGAGGAATATCTTATGAAATGCTCATAATGTGTTCTTAAGCAAGTTTCTAAATTGGAAGTACATTGATAAGACCACAAGAGTAACTTCAGACTGGAAAACCTGACCAACCAGAGGGTATTTTAATTTATATTATGAGTTAAAGCATTATCTCTTTACAAACTTATGTTTCTGAGAGAGTCATAGGATGACATCAGAAAGATGGCAGAATATGAAGTCTCAGGCTTCACTTTCCCCAGCAACAGAAAGTTAAACCACCAACTACAAACAGACCAGAACATCCTTCTGAAAACCTCAATGCTTGGAAACAGGCCTGAGAACTTATGTGGTCTACAGAACTGAAGGAAATTTAAATTAATAGGGTAGAAAGAATGGTCTCACTCATATAATGCCACCCCTCTTCCTCCCCCAAGTTGACACAACACCAGACAGAGAGGATATTCTTGGGCCCATGGTTTTCCCTACAGGGGAAAAAGAAAACCAGAGGTAGTCATCCAGCTTGCTTGGCACTAAAAGATACTTCTTTGGAATCCCATTCTGATCTCACCACATGGGGAATTGTAGGGAAAATGGCATGACTTGACTGCCTGGGGACAAGGAGAAAAAAGAAAGGACACAGAAGTAATAGTAACCAGTGCATAGATCTTGGTGGTACCTCTCTGTTTCTGCCAGTGGTGGCACCTGATCATATTTACCAGCCAACCTCATGGCCTGCTTGCAAAGCTGAGCTGGTTGCTTTCAGAAACATGGTGGGGAGTTCAACCTAGCTTGAGTCCCAAGACTGCTAGTGTCCATATACAGTCTAAGACCCTACCCCAGTGACACCTCCCATTTAGGAGGATGCCTGCCTCTACCCATTTCAGAAAAGCATAGGGGCTAGACCTACTTGACTTTCCAAGTCAAGCAGGAGGTTCACTGAGCCAAAAAGCCTATGCAGTGACCCTGCAGGCAGGGAGACACGTACTTTCAGTCACTTGGAGGCCAGGCTTGACAAAGGAAGTCAAGCAGAGGCTCCATTCAGTCAAAAAGCTCTCCCAACAACCACTCCCAGGCAGGGACATTCCCACCTCTGTGCACTTTGAAAAAAATGTAGAGTCTAAGCCTGCTTTACCTAGGAATTCAAACAGCCAATCAACTCAACCAAAAGCTCACCCCACAGCTCTACCCTGATAGGGAGTCAATTTTCAATTATGCATTCCCTGGGAGGATAATATCTGGTTCTTCCTGTCCCAAGCAGTAACTCTGCCCAACTTTGGAGTCCAGTTGACAGACCTGCCCAACTGTAGATCCCAAATAGTGGAATTGCCTGGCCAGGGAATACATCCTTTGGCCTGACCAGAAGCCTTCACAGTACTGAGTCAGCCACTCTGCCTTACAGCAGAACACAGCCAGTGGTCTCACCAGACACTGAAGCCCAGTTAGCAGTTGTGCCCAACATCATATCAAAGGCAGCATCCCAGGCAACTAGAGGACTCACAACAAGCTGTGCCTGCTTGGAGTTGTCATCAGCTGTCTCTTCCCAAATCACAAGCTAAATTAAATAGTGAAGATCTATCCCTGTCCAAAAAAAAAACACCTGTAAAGGCCACAATAAAGGGTGGTTTCCTAAAATGCACAAACAATGCAAGGACACAAAGATTACAAAGAATAAGGGAACATGACACCCCCAAAAGAAATAAAGCTTCAATAATAGAACCCAAAGAAATGGAAATCTATGAAATGACTGAGGAATAAGAATAATACTCAAAAAGAAGTTGAGTGAACTACAAAGATATAAGTATCATATGTTAATAAAATTTGAAAAACAATACATGAACAAAGCAAGAAGTTTGACAAATAAGTAGAAACTATAAAAAAGAACCAGATGGAAATCCTAGAGAGGAAGAATATAGTAATTGAACTGAAAAATTCAACAGAAAGCTTCAATAGCAGACTTATTCTGCCTTCTACCTTCTGCTTGATTATTTGAAATTATCCTTTCAGGGGAACAAAAGGACAAAAGTGAAAAAGAGTAAAGAAACCCTATAGGAATTATAAGACAATATCAAGAAACTGAACCTTCACATAATAATAGTTTCAGAAGAAATAGAAAAGGTCTAGAAAGCATATTTAAAGAAGTAATGACTGAAAACTTCTCTAATTTGGGAAAAGATGCCAACATCTGTGCACAGGAAGCAGGTTTCCAATCAAATTCAACCTATAGAGTTCACCAAGACACATAATAAGCAAAATATCAAAAATCAAAAACAAAAAATTCTGAGAAGAGCAGATAAGAAACACATTACCTCTAAAGAAACATCAATACAACTATCAGTGGAGTTCTTAGCAAAAAAGAAAAAAAATCTTGACAACTAAGAATACTTTATCCAGTAAATCAGCCTTTTGGAAATGAGAAAAAAAATAGAAACTTCCTTAGACAAATAAAAGCTGAGGGAATTCATTAACACTAAACCTGTCTTACAGGAATTGCTAAAGGGAGTTATTCAAACTGAAAAAAAAGTTGTGAATTAATAACATAAAACATATGAAAGTGAAAAAATCAATGGTATAAGTTAAACAGATACACACCCAGAATACTCTAGGACTGTCATGATGGTGACTAAGACAATTTTATCCCTTGTAAGAGGTTTAAAGACAAAATTGTTAATAACAACTATAGCTAAAATAAATCATCAAGGGATACACAGTACATGATACAAATTCTGAAAACAAAACATAAAATATGGAGAAGGGCAGTGTAAAATGTCAAGTTTTTGTATTCTATGAAAGTTAAGATGTTATCAGCTGGAAATAGACTATTATAAGATGTTCTATAAAAGCCACAACTATAAAGCAAAAATCTTTAGTAAAAGCACAAACAATAATAGAAAAGATTCAAAGCATATTACTACAAAACTCCATCAAACCACAAAGGAAGAAACACAAGAGAAAACAAGGAGCAAAATATCTACAAAACAACCAAAAAACAACTAACAATATGGCAGTAGTCTTTACCTATAAATAACTACCTTGAATGGATTAAATTATCCAGTATAAAACACAGAAGTACTGAATTGATAAACAAAAATAAGACTCAATTAAATGCTGCCTACAGGAAACTCACCTCACTTTTAATAAGATACAAACTAAAAGTGAAGAAATGGAAAAAGATATTTTATGCAAATAAAAACTAAAAGAGATGAGGGTTAGCTATGCTTATTTTCAACAAAATGACTAAGTCAAAAACTGTTTAAAAAAAAGACAAAGAAGAACATTATATATGAAGTGTCAATTCAGCAAGAGAACATAACAATTGTAAATAGAGAGAGAGAGAAAATCACTTTACATTGTTGAAAAGTTCTCAAATTGTCATGCTAATGAAACAATGTGTAATGAAAATAATTTTACCATATGTTAATTTACATAAACAAGAGTTAAGTTCCCATGGCATATTTCTGGTCAAAAGCACACCAACAAGCTTCTAAATAAAGACCCAAAGCATTTCTAATGTTAAATATTGAAGTAAATGTAAGCCACACAAATAGTCATGAAATATCATTAAATCAGGTAATAAAATTATTACCCAATTTTTAGTGCATCAGTGAGTGACAGTGTTTATAGTAGTGGAGTGCTAATTTAAGGAACAAATGTTTACAAAGAAAAAATCATAAGTACCTCTTATAAGAAAAATAAAATCATAAGTGCCCCTTCTGGGTCCCCATATATCTTTGATTTAGTACATATTTGCACATGTATGGGAAGAAATTATTCAAAGTCCTGAAAAAAACATGAAATGCAAGAAATCAAAGAATTTCTGAAGCTTGAACGGGTAAACAATTGCTCATGTTAGCACCAGACAGAATGGAAAGACCTTATAAAATATGCGATATTGGGTGGAGCTCCCAGAAAAGTTTTCATGACTCAGCTTTTCCACTTCCAGGTATATACCTCCCCAAAACTGAAAACATAAGTTCACATAAACACTTGTATATTAGTGTATCAGCATTCGTAATGACCAAAAAGTAGAAACAGCCTATCTGTCTGTCACCTGACAAATGGATAAACAAGATGTGGTTTATACATATGATGAAATATTCATAAAAAGGGATAACTTTCCAATATATGCTGCAATACAGATGAACATTGAACATATGCTATATGAAAGAAGCCAGAAATAAAAGCCCACATATTCTGTGCTTATTACATGCAGTATCCAAAGCAGTCAAATCTGCTTAGACAGAAAATAGGTAAATAGTTGCCTGAGGCTAGGAATAAAGAGACGTGTGGGATATTTCATGATATGGGGTATTCAGTTTCTTTTTGGGAGGGTGAAAATTTTACTGAATGAGACGGTAGTGGTGGTTGTATAAGCTTGTGAATAAAAACCATGGAATTGTGTACCTTAGAGAATAAATTTTATAGTACATAAATTATCTCAATAAAAAGAAAAGATACTGCATGAATAGTTGGACTAGATTAGCTCTAGACTAAAGGAACCACTGGTTCACCCTAATAAAGCTTAACAATAGCCTTGGATTATGGTCTAGCAAGGAGATCAGAAAATTGCTTTTCCACAAAAACAAACTTGGGCAACATCAACGGGAACAATGATTTTAGTGCTCAAGAAAAATCAATGAAAGGAATCAATAATGTAAAAAGTGTTTATGCATCAACAGCTGTTTCAGTAGAGAAGAATGAAACACTATAATATTCTGGCCTTTGGTTGCTTCCCATTTCTGGCTGATTGGTACAGAGGTTCACCCAGGGTCGAGCAGGACATGAGTGTGGCAGATCTCTTCTGCCTTCAAAGAACTGACCTGATTTAGAGCAGTGGACAATGCTCACGTTCTGTGAAATTATCAGTGAAAGTGTCTATCAGTAGAGTCAGCTAAATTCAGAGCAGCCAATGCGTCAGATCTATTAACCTGAGATTGTGGGAGTAGTTGGGCTATGCATACACAGCCCAGAAATAAAAAACCGAGCTATTCAAACACACCCCTATCTAATACTGAAACTGAAGACATGCGATAAGAGACTCACAAAAGCCCAGCTTCAAGTAAAACTCAGAGCACATTTCAAGATAGGCTGAAGTTTAAATGCAAACCTTTGACTAAAGACAGCTCCATTAACAGAGAAGCCTTACTGGTTCAAGGCATTTAAGAAGAATTTTTGTCCAGTTATTGGCTGAACATTAAATGACACAGACGTGGAGAAAATGCTTAGGAAGACTTAGGTCTTAGGAAGCTTTAAAAGTAAAAACTAGAAAGTAAACAGAGCAGAAATACCAGAGATCACAGAATGTAGGGTATACAGATTTTCAGAGATTTATTTCATGCAAGCAATTAAGCAAAACAAGAAAAAGCAACAATAGTCTTTGAGGGGTTGGGGAATCAGAATCCATAGTTGGTATAATATGTTACCTAAAATGTTCAAGTTTAAACAAAAAATATGAGACAGGTAAAATATCAGGAAAATATGATCTATAGTATGGGGGGAAAAAAGACCATAAAATCCATATCTGAGTATGTCCAGATGATTTGACAGACAAAACTTCTAAGCAACTATTATAAAAATATTCAAAGAACTGAAGGAAATCATGTTTGAAGTATTAAAAGAAGGTATAAGAATAAGTAATAAAGGATCTTAGTAAGTATGTAGAAAATATGAAAAGGAACAATGGAAATTTGAGAGTGGAAAAGTAAAATAACTAAAACAAAGAATAAGCTAGAGGAACTCAATAGCAGAGTAAAGGTAGCAGAGGAAAAAAATAATCAGTGAACCCGAGGATAAATCAATAGAAATCATCTCCAATCTAAATAAGAGAGATAACAGATTTTGAAAATATCTCAACTTGATCTGTACATGTAATGCAATTCCTATAAAAAACTCATTCTGAACTCTTTATGAAAAGTCAGTCTTTAGAATAGCTAAAACAGTCTTCACAATTGAATAATAAAGTGAGAAGAATCACATTCATCTATATTAAAGGCTTATGATATAGTTACAGCAATTAAGAGTGTGATACAGGCAAAGAGACAGAGATAGGTCAACTGAGCTGATTAGAGAACCTAGAAATAGATCCAAACAAATAAGCCCAGCTGATTTTTGAAAGAGATGAAAAAAATAAATTCAATGGAACAAGGATAGACTTTTCAACAAATGATACCAGAGCATTAGACATCAATAGACACCCCCATGCCCTGCCCAAATAAAATAAACCTCAACATGATCCTTATACTTTATATAAAAATTTAACTCAAAAGGATAATAGACTGAAGTGTAAAATATAAGGCTATAATTTTAAAAAACATGAGAGTAAATCTTCAGGACTAGGCTAGGCAAATAATTCTTAATATCAAAACTATGACCCATAAAATTAAAATTTGACGACTTGAACTTTGTAAAAATGAAAAACTTGTGCCCCGTGAAACCAGGTGAAGAGGGAAATAAAGACAACTCATAAGCTGGAAGGCAATATTTGCAACCTGAATACCTGGAAATATCTAAAACATATAAAAACTCTTAAGAACTCAATAGGAATAAAACTAATAATCCAATTAGAAAATAGCCTAAAGATATGAAGAGATATTTTACTGATGAAGATATACAGATGGCAAGTGAGCACACAAATAGATGTTCAGCATCATTAGTCATAAGGAAAATGCAAATTAAAACCACAATGAGATACTACTACATATTGTTAGAATAAAAAAAGATAGTGACAACACCAGATGCTGTCAAGGATTTGGAGAAAATGTATCATTTGTACATTGCTGGTGTGAATATAAAATGGTATAGCTAATCTTAGAAATAGTTTGGCAGTTTCTTATACAGTTAAACCCGCAATTACTATATGACATAACTATTACATTCTTGGGCATTTATCTGAGAGTAATGAAAACTTAGGTTCATACCTAAGTATGTAATGAATGTTTATAGCAGCTTTATTAGTAAGAACTGAAAACTGAAATCATACCACGTATCCTTCAATAGCTGACTGGTTAAACAAACTATTTGCAGTAAATCCAAACTATGGAATACTACTCAGTAATAACAAGGAACACACTATTAATACATGCAACAAGTGGAGTGATTCTCTAGGGAATTACACCAAGTGAAAAAAGCCAATCTCAAAGCATTACGCACTTTGTAATTCAATTTTAATAACATTTTTCAAGTGGCAGAATTTGAGGAATGGCGAATGGATTAACGGTTGCCAGGGACTAAAGTGGGAGCGGGAGTGGAAATGGGAGAAAAATGAGTGTGGAGTAACAGGGCAACATGAGATATTCTGTGGTAATGAGAAAATTTGCATCTTGACTGTATTATCAGTATCAATATGTTGGTTGTAATATTATAATATAGTTTTGCAAGATATTACCATTGCAAGAAACTGAATAAAGGATATATGTGATCTCAGGCTGCACATTGTAAGGGAAATGGACTTCATTGAACTAGTCCAGTCAAGTCACTAAACAAACACACAATAACCACAGTCTTTAGGGGAGTGTGGTTTATATTAAGAAAACAATAGCAAAAGAATTGAGATTTCAAAAATGATTTTGTGGCATGAAGAAAAATATTAGTAGCATATATCCTGTAACACAGAAAAAAATCAAGGAATGAAAACATCTTTTGAGAAGGTTCACATTTTGAGCTTGGCGAACCATGACTTCAAAGTAGATATTATAAATGAGTTAAAAGAACTAATAGCATACATAAAAATTAAAGGGAAGTATGATAACCATGTCTCACTATAAAAACATTAATGAATAGGTTAAAAATTATATAAATGAGCTAAATAGAAATTCTAGAGTTGAAAATTACTATAATGGAAATAAAAAAAATAAGAGGGACTCAATAGCAGATTTGAAGTGGCAGAAAAAAAATCAGTGAGCTTGAAGGCAGGTCAATTAAGATGATCTAGTCTAAAAAACACCAAAAAGAAGGAAAAAAATGTGAACACTTCAGACCTTTGGGACCTGTCAAGTGTAGCTGTATATACATAAACAGGTTTAAAAAAAGAGAAGAGAAAAAACAAAAAATTTTTGAAAAAATGACCAAAACCTTTACAACTTTTTGGGAAAATCTTAGTATGCATATCCAAGAAACTCAAGGAACTCCAAAAGATAAATTCAAAGAGACTGACACCTAGATGCATCATAATGAAACTGCCAAAAGTCAGAGACAAAGAAGGTACCTTGAAATAGCAAAAGGAAAATAACTAATTGTGTACCAGTCTTTCCTAATAAAATTAGCAACTCACTTCTCATCAGAAATGTATGTGAGAAGTTCATAGGTTGATATATTGAGTGATGAAAGACTGTCAACCAAGAATTGTATATCTGTTACAACTATTCATCAAAAACAAAGTTAAATTTAAGATGTCTATAGATAAAAACAAAAACAAGATAATCTGTTATTAGCAGACCTCCCCTATAAGAAATAAAATCTTTCAGGCTGAAATGTAGGGCTATTAATAATTCAAACCCCCAAGAAGAAATAACACTGGTAAGAGTAAATACACATTTAATTTTTGTAGCATATTTCTTCTCCTACCTTACTTAAAATACAAGTGCATTAAGCAATAGCTATAACACAGTTATAAACCATCCAGGCTTATAATGTGTAAATATTTAATTTGCATAAAATGATAGTACAAAAAAAGAAATGGACAGAGCTATAGTCCAAGTTTCTATATACCATTGAAATTAAGTTGGTACTGTTCTAAGAAAAGTTGTTAGTTGTAATCTACCATCCAATAAATTAGAAAATACCTCAAAACAAATAGTAAAAGAAGAAACAAGAGAATTAAGATGATCTATAAGAGCATATCTCTTTGACACAACAGAAGGCAGTAATGAAAGAATAGAGATCAAGAAAGAAGGCACACAGAAAGCAAGTAGCAAGGTGAAAGATGCAAATCCTACTGTATCAGTAATTACATTAATGTAAATGGACTAAACTCTTAAAGCAGATTGGAAAAATGTATTAAATAAGACCCTATAATTAAAATACATGCTGTCTATAAGAGAAATGCCGTAGATTCAGAGACACATATAGGTAGAAAGAAAAAGGAAGGAAAAAAGCATACCATGTAAACAGTACACAGAGAATTTGATTGTATGTAGACAAAATAGATTTTTAGATAATATTTTTGTCTTGAGAAAATAATTTATGATAATAAAATATTTAATTCATCAAATAGGCATAACAATTATAAATATGTATACATCTAACAGCAAAGCCCCAAATATAGGAGACAAAAAATGAAATAATTTAGTGATTCAAAAATATTAATAAAATAATTTCATTTATAATACAATAAAATATAAATTTTTATGAATACATTTAGCAAACTACTGCAAGATTTTGCATTGTTTATTATAAAACATCGCTGAAAGAAATTTAGAACTAAATAATTAGACAAGTCATATTCATGGCTTGGAAGAGTAAATAGTTTAGAATTGTAATGCTCTCCAAATTGATGTAGAGAATTATTGCAATCCCTGTCAAGATGCCAAATGCCTTTCTTTGTTTGCAGAAGTAGACAAGTACATATTGAATTCATCTGAAACTGCAAGAGACCCAGAGTAGTCAAAAAAAAAAAAAAAAAAAAAAAAAACTCAGAAGGAAAGAACAAAGTTGGATCACTTAGATGCGAGGGTGACCTGCATGTGACATCTATCACCTAATTGATGGCTAAGGTTAATTCTACTGACAGAGGTGGTTAGGTAGGTGTTCCCTTCCTCCCACACCACTCCATGTGTGCCCCTCCCAAAGCTGAAGCCTTGGTCAAAGAGAACGACCTTCCCCAATAGAGGAAAATCATTCTTCTGTTGAAGGTATACAAGTAGCTGAACTCCCAGCTAGAATCTCCAAAAAAAGCTCTCAAAATTGGAGGACTGACACTTCCTGATATCAAAACTTAATACAAAGCCACAGTAATCACTATAGTGTAGAACTGGCTTACAGATATACATATAGATCTTTGGAATATAATTAAAAATTCTGAAGTAAACCCTGACATTATGGTCATTTGATTTCAACAAAGGTACTTATATAATACAGTGGAGAAAGAATAGTTTTCAACAAATCATGCCAGGAAAAGTAAACGTTCAAAAAGAATGAAGTTGGACCCCTGCCTCAAACTACATACAAAATTTAACTCACCACACATTAGAGAACTAAACTTAAGAGCTTAAATTATAAAACTCTTCGAATAAAAAAGGAGTAGATTTTTGCGGGCTTGGATTATGGAATGGATTCTCAGCTATGATCACAAAACTAAATCAACAAATAAAAATTAATAAATTATAATTTCCTAAATTAAAAAAAGCTTTCTTTATATAAAGCACATCATCAAAAAAGTAAAAATACAACCCTTAAAGTGGAAGAATATTTGCAAATCAAATGTGTTATAAGGTACTCATACCCGCTTAAAGAACTATTATAACAATAAAAATACATAAAACACAGTAACTGGGCAAATGATTTGGATAAACACTTCTCCAAAGAAGATAAAACATGTTAATAAACACATAAAATTTATGTTCAATATTAGTCTTTATGGAAGTGCAAATTAATACTACAATGAAATGTTAACTTCATACTCCCTAGGATTGTTACATCAAGAAGATGGCCAATAATAAGTGTTGAGGAGGATCTAGAGAAATCCAAACACTCTTACAGTGCTTATGGGAATATACAATGTGTAGTCACTTGGGAAAGCAATTTGAGAAATTCCTCAACCTGTTAAACACGGAGTTACCACATTCCCCAGCAACTCCATAATTAAATATATACCCAATAGCATTGAAAACTTTTTTATACAAAAACTTGTATACAAATATTCATATCAGTCTCACATATTATAGTTAAGTAGAAACCAACCCAAACATCCACAAACTAATAAATGAATAAGCAAAATGACTCATCCATACAAAGGAATATTATTCAGCCTTAATAAGGAATAAAACACTTACATGTGTTACAGAGTGAAGGAATATAGACAGGAGTTAGATTAATAGTTGCCAAGGCCTAGGGTAAAGGTATAGGGTTTCTTTTTAGAATGTTTTAGGTAGGGACTGGTTGAAAGTGTTCTGAAATCAGATATTATTGATGGTTGTACAAACTTATGAATATACTAAAACAATTGAAGTTCATACTTTTAAAAGGTGAATAATATGTGTGTGAATTATATCTCAATTAGGCTATTTTTAAAAGTGTAAATGCAGTAAACAATTTAATCGAGACAGTTTGTCAGACTGTGTTAAAAACAAGATCCAACAATATGCTGCCTACAGCAGATACATGTTAGCTACAAAACATACGAATAGGTTCAAAGTAATGGCATGAAAAAAAGACCCTGTAAATAGTACCCTATTTCATAGACTTAAATGTAAGGACTGCTTTATAGTTCTAAAAGTGAGGACTAAAGAAAAAAATGGGATGAAATTACATGGTTAACTGATAGCTCTATGGTCATAGAACTAATGCTGATGCATTACTTAGTGAGAATGCAAAGTGCTTCTTTACTGATTTTTAAAAGCACTTGAAAATTATGGCCCTAGTGACAGACAACATACATATTTGTAATCTCCAAAATGTCACATACACAAGGTCTATTTATAAATGTTCCATAAGGGGAAGACTCATATTCTAGCCACTCTATTATTCCCTATTGTGTTGTCTTTAGGTCAGTCTTTTGTAGACTTTTCCCATATAAAAATTTTAATGAAATCATTTGGGAAGTGTTTCATGAAAGTGTCATGTGGATTATAACTCTTCCTGAGCCTATATCAGCAGGAGAAATGCTTTTAGAAACAGCTGAAATATTGACTGCCAGTTTTTCAATATATACGTACTGAGTGTCTGATTTGTGCTTATGAAACTCTTGATAGGAAGGTTTAAAATAAATTAGCCTGGCAAAGGAACCCTGCGAATCTAAGTAGAATAAGATAAATAGTAGAATGAGTAAAATATCCAGGCAATGCAGAAGGAACATAATATACTGTCTTTCATTTACAAACATGATGTTCTTGACCCATCTTTGATAGACTTATGGATACGGAAAACAAAAACAAAAAAGACTGAGTGCTAAATGGAGGTAGAATTGTTAGGTTTCAGCAGATAATCCTGTTTCAGACCCTGGCCCTGGATAAAATTTCCTGTGTCTAAATCTTAATGACCTTGAGCAAGTGTCTAACTCTTCAAACCTCATCTGTGGAATAGGGTTGATAAAGGTAGCTGGCAGAGTTGTGAGAGAGGATTGAAGTGATCTAACATATAAAATACAACACAAAGCCTGTCCCTTGATAAATACTTTTAAATATTGGATATTGTTGTTGCTATTTTTATTATTTGAGATCTGTAATCCCTAATTTGAAATTCTGAAATCCAATGGCTCTGGAAACCAAAATTTTTTGCAGAAACTCATTTGGTAGGAAAGCCTGAGCTGAAAGCGAGCCAGTGAGGCTATTAGTAGATTTATTCCCATTTGGTGTGTATATCCATTTGTTTAGCAGTAGAAATATTAAAGTATTTGATTATTAAATGCTGCCCCAGCCCTTACTGGGAATGTCCTAAAATATGTATCATATCACCTTTTTAAACTTTGAAAAATTCTGAACTTAAAAGTCCACTGAAGTGTTTTAGATAGAGACACGTTGACTTGTATCTTGATTATAATTAACATCACCAAAGGTCACAAAGCTAATAATATTTTCTTTACAGACAGAATGGGGAGATTAGAGAGGACACAGTTCTATGGGGAAATTGGTGTTACCAATACGTGACAGGTGAACAGTTACCACTGAACTTAATTACACACCTTGTAACATTGAAATTAATTACACTGGGACATTCTGACTCAAATGTCTAAGGCAGAATTAAAGATAGAAATGTGAAGGGATGCTGAATTTTTCTGTGTTGAGATAATCACATGGTTTTTGTTTTTAGTTCTGTTTGTGTGGTGGACCACATTTATTTATTTGTATATGTTGAACCAACCTTGCATCCCAGGAATAAAGGCTACATGATCATGGTGAATTACCTTTTTGATGTGCTGCTGGATTTGGTTTGCTAGTATTTTGTTGAGGAATTTCGCATCTATCTTCATCAAGGATATTGACCTGTAGTTTTCTTTTTTTTTCTTTTGGTTATGTCTTTGCCAGATTTTGGTATCAGCATGATGTTGGGAGCTAAATATTGAGTTCATATGGACACAATGATGGGAAAAATACTCTAACAGTGGGGCAGGGATTGCAAATGAGGGAGGCAAGGGCTGAAAAACTATGTATTAGGCACTATGTTTGCTATCTGAGTAATGGGATCAGTTGTTCCCCAAACTTCAGCATCATGCAATATACCCATAAAACTGCAAGGTACCCCTGGACTCTAAAATAAAAGTTGAAATTTAAAACAATAAAATAAAAAACAGAGATAGAAACAGAGTGACAGTGTAAAAAAGAGGACGAAAAATGGCTACTCACAATTTACTATATCCTTTGAAAAACTGGTAATTTTTGGCAAAGATATAATCAAGTTACTTTTTTTCCTACCCAACTAATGATGGAACATATTAAGTAGGAGAGCTGAACAGAAAATCAGTAGTGTGAGCTGGTAATAGAAGTACACCTTAAAATCATTCCTAATTAAGAATCACTACCTTAGAGAGTGAAATAAAATAGCTGAGTCAGAAGACACTGGAGCAAAGGTACAAGCCCAGTACTGCACTGAAAGAAGATTCATTAATCTTTTCTGCCTATTTTGAAGTTTTTTACCTCTGTAAAACAACTTCTGTTTTCTTTTCAGGAGGCGTAGGACAACGTCTCGACATATTTCTTTTTATTATGTTTTCTTTTATATATATATATATGTTTTTTGAACTGGGTTCCTGCTATGTTGCTATGGCTGGCCTAAAACTCCTGGACTCAAGTCATCCTCCCACCTCAGCCTCCTGAATACTTAGAATTACAGATGCTCAGCACTACACCCAGCTGGGATATAGGTTTTGTTGTCACCACTGTGGGGTGGGGGCATGTATGCTACTGGCTGAGAATGCTTCTAAACATCCTACAATGCACAAGACAGACCACCAAATAAAATCTTGATAGTGCTAATTTGAGAAACGCTGTTCTAGGGAGTATGGTTAACTTAAAAATGTTCATCCAACAGAGGTGAAAAAAAATTCTCACCAGTGGGAAAAACAATTCCAAAATCACAATTTAGTGCCCTGTCAGACATTAACTGGTTTTACATCCAATACCACAATCTCATCCTTACAGTCCTTTCGTAAGTTACCTACAAATCTCTAGCTTCTCAAATGTATCCTTAACTGTTTCCTTGCTGCTTTTTTTCTTCAGTATGTAACACCTTTGACATACGTTCATTGTACACTTGCATGTTTGTTTTGCTTTTAAACTTTTGAAAATTATATTTTAATAACTGCTTGGGGAAATAGCTAGGAGGATGTATAATTTTGGAACACTTAATATTTGAAGTTAATTCATCTCTGGCTTTAATATAAAGGGTGAGATGCCAGATACCACCTTAGCGCAGCAGGTACTCCATCAGTTTAAGAAGATTGATCTTCCCCAGTCATTCCTGGGACCTCAGAGATATCATTTATCACTAGATTCTATAATCCTTTCACCTTGAGTAAGCTCACCTTCATATACAGCTAAGCACCCCATACGCTATAGTGTGGAGCTGTCTTATTTTAGGGTAAGTGGGGGAATGCTTTTCTTCCTAACGAAACCTAATGCTCTACTAAAATTGTATTGTATTTTCTATATTCTGTCTTCCCTTCATCCTGGTGTCACCCCAAAATAATAATCTTTGCAAAGATATAAGATTCCTTCTGCTGTGAGAAAGACCCATTTTCCCATGTATGGACAGGTTTTGAAGCTGTCTGAGGCCTTTATCTCAGTCTGCAGAGGAAGAGTGTCAACACACAATAGGCCTTAATTAGGAGCCAATCTGCTGAGCAGAGAGCTTCTGCCACCTGGAAGCTGCAGCGGTTTCACATGATGAAATTAACAAAAGGAAACCATATAAAGACGGTTGGATATTTGGAGCAGTGGAAAGAGCTTGATTGTTGTGCCAAATTGTTTTCTGTCCTGGATCCACCCTTTATTAGGTGTCAGACATTAGGTAAGCTGTAGAAGATCTCTGAATCGCTGCTGCTTGTCTGTAAAACTTTGCAGCAGGGTTGCTATGAAGATAAATAAGATCAAATGTGAATTTTTGTTCACAATATTCTTGATATTCATTAAGAATAATAGACTTTCAGAAATGCAACAAACATGGCTACACTACAGTATATAATTCTTGTCATGTAACATAATAAGTGTTCGAAGAGTCATATTAAATGTAGACATTAAATATAGAGTAAATTGTAAGTGTACATACCTGTGGTATATAGAATAATGGCTCGCAGCCCCTCAGAAAAAGAAGCGCATGTTCGAATCTCCAGAATCTATGAATGTTACCTTACTATAACTACAACAGTGGAAGTCAGAATGATTTGAGGTAGGAAGGGCTCAACCTGTCTCTGCCGGCTGTAAAGTTGGAGGAAGAGGGCCATGAGTTAAGGAATGCGGGCAGCCTCTAGAAGCTGGAAAGGGGCAAGGAAACAGATTCTCCCCTAGAGTCTCCAGAAGTAACACAATTTTAGCCCATGGAAATATATTTTAGACTCCTGGCCTCTGGAACTACAAAATGATAATTTTATGTTGTTTAAACCACCAAGTCTGTGACAATTTGGTACAGCATCGATAGGAAGCTAATACTGCAGGAAATATTATTTGTTCATGGAATACATAAGCAGGGCATAGAACAGACACATCTCCTTTAATAATCTCTAAGGGTTAAAAGAGGAGGGGAAACCTGGTATGCATAAATTACAGAGAGTAGAGGCCTGGATGGAGGGACACAGATGATAAGAAAGTCTTCAAAGGAGGTGAGGTTCCAGATAACACGTTAGGGCAGAGATGAAAGACACCTAGATATATATCTCATTCATTAATGGCAACAGGGACATTTTGTTTCATATGTTGGAGTGGGGGAAGAAATTGCAGAAATTGACTGATGCATTCATTCATTCATTTGTCATCTATTTAAAATGGCTCACTATGTTTTGGGCACTGAGTAAGAGACTCAGTACTGAACTAGTGGGCGCTATCCCTGTCCTTAGGGAGCCTGCAGTCTTCCGGGAGAAAAAGACAGCTAACAAAACCATTAGATATAAATAACCAACATCAATGATGGTATAAAGAAAATAATAAAATGTTACAGAAAGAAGTGTTTATTAGGAACCTTATTTAGATTGAGAGAGTCAGGAAAAGCTTTCCTGGGAGAGTAGCATTTGTACTGAGACGAGAAGGCTAGTCAGGCTAAGGACTGTGCAAGAATCTCACAGAAGGAAGAGACAGCAAAGGCAAAGACTGTGTTGGGGAAAAACAGACTATGGAGAGTGCATTGAACAAGGAGGAGAATGTCAAGGTCTGGGCAGGCAGAGACAAGATTACATAAGAATTTTGGGATATATTCTAAGACTTGGATTTCCTGATTCATGATTATTCTGATTTCCCACATTTAAACTTGAGCTTTAAATGACACAATAATGAAAGGCCAGATATGGAAGCATGTTTAGTTCTCATCTATCCTAACTGCTTTAATTCCAGTTGAAAAAAGTGAAGTGTAGGGAGGTTATCTAACTAGGTTAAAGTTGCTCAGCTGTGCTGCCTCTGAGTCGAGAACTAGGACCCCTGGACTCCCTTCTCATCACGCTTCTTCACTTCTGGCACTGCCAACTGGGGGAATTCCAGCAGCTCCAAAAGGGACTGCTCCTGGAAAGGCAGACAAAAGGTCCACTGGTGGTTCCATGATTGTGCCCTGGCCTGGACAGATGTCATAATAGCCAGGCCTCTGAGAAGCAGAGGCTCTATCTGCTAGGAGAAAACAGCCTTCTTGTGGGAGGGTAAAAATCAAACTTATGCTTAAGGAGTGGGAGTGCATATCCTGGAGTCCTCACGGAGCTTGTCACGAAAGGAAAGAAGCTAAGTTAATTAGGTCCTACTTTTATTTTTTTCTCCATTGTAAATTTTCCAATCTTCTCAAGGTCTTCTCAAGGTAAAAATTTTCCTGCTGAAGAAAATAACAAGAATAACTAACACCCTATTTAACTCTATGCTGGTTGATGAGTATAAATACTTATATTTCAAAATAAGCTATTTTCTTATTTTTGTGATTAGAAATATTTCTTAAGCATTTTTAGTTTGCTCAGGTCTGTTGCCATTTTGTAAGCTGAGAAATCTGTGTGAGTTGAGTGACTTTTTTTCCCCAACTGAATTTTTAGGATTACTTTAGATATAAGTAATCCTAAAAATGTATGTTAAGGGAGTTGTTATCATGTCATTTAGTTGCATTATGTTGTTACCTTGTATTATAGAATTCTCTGATGTTCTATGTCTGAATGATAAAATGCAAGCTCTCAGAGCTGAAAGAGTTTGAGGGGAAGAAATGTTCTGCTAAATATCTCTTCTGGGTGACACAAAGTTTTTGTCTCAAAAGGAGAAACTGAGCTAATAAACCTCCCCCCCCCCAAAAAAAAAAGCATCCACCTCATCTTATCTCACTCCCAACTTTACTGTAGTCTGTGCCTGGATAGCCTTTCCCTAGATAATTCACAGCCACCCAATGTTCCTGCTATTTGTCAGAATAGTATTTCTCAAAGTATGGTTTCAAGATCACCTACCTTATACCTAATGTCAGCCTCACCACCCCAGGCTCTGTGTTTGAGAAACAAAGGTTGAGAACCAATGCTTTAGACCTACTCACTTTAATACAATATGAAAACCACTGCTATGTTAGTTTCCATGGGTTCCTGTGTTAGCTTATAATGAGCTACCTGAATTATGCATAATATTCTCATGGAGACTTATGCTACTGAGCATTTCAATTTAGACTCTTGCAAAAGGAAATGTTTTGGATGGTCTGTATAAACAAGAATGCAGTAGCACCAGTTGCAGGTCTGCCCACTGTACCACCCTAGTTTCCAAGGCAGGACACATTCACAGTCCAGGTTACCTTCTTTGAAGTTCTGCAGTTCTTGATGGATGTGAAGATTGTGTCTCCTAGAGGGTATCAGTGTTATTAATGGGATGACAAAGAACTAAGCCAGGCTCAAGTATATATTTCAAACTAGAAAGACATCCACTCAGGTAGCACTAACTTGTAACAAGGATTCAGCTATTCCTCTCCACAGACATCAAAAGTAGGGAATATACTCTTCATTGCCTTGTGCCTCCAAGATTTTGTGTAACAAGCAAAGGCTATTTTCATTGGCTTAGTTACTCTGAAGACCTGCTCATTGGAAGCAGAGGTCTAAGAATTATTAGCTCAATTGTTTTACTTAATTCAGCAAACCAGACTATGTTTGTGCCTAATACTTTAAAATACTGTGTGGTCTTCTGAATGAGATAAGGTCACTACCTTTTCACTCTAATCACAATATTTTCTATTAATATGCAAGCTGGTACTTGATCACCTTTACTTAATTTTCAAGGAGAAAGAATCACAACCATAATCTTAAGAAATTTATTATGAAATTAAATATACTAAAGGATTACATTTATACTATCTAAAAGTCATGATTAGATTTTAAGTTATCATAATAGATAATATCTACAGAAGATGAAATCAAAATCTTTTTGAGTTAAATCATCATTCCTGCATTAGAAATGTTAAGTATTGTACCTGAGATCACACAGCTATGAAGAAGAGGAGGCAGGATTTGAACTTAAGTGGTTCAATTCTGGAGTCTAACTCTCACACACTGCAGGTCTCCTCCACACAGGGACATGTAGGATAAAGACAGCTAACCGTGGAACCTTCTGTCATCACTGGAACTGTCAATTAGCAGCTTCCTGTTTGACCTGGAGCAAAACTCTAAAGTGGCCTCCAAGATTCCTGTCCCCTAGTGTCCTTCCTCTGTATAGTGTATTCCGTATGAGTGCAGTTGTAGCTAGTACATAGGACAGAATGTCAGTCCCGTGATTAGATTACTAATCAGTTGACTTTGACTTAGTCAAAAAAGGGATTATCCTCTGGCGGGCTGACCCAGTGAGGTGAGCTCCTTAAAAGAGGTGAAGTGTTAGACTCCCTTGTAAGCTGTGAAGACACAGTATTCATGTGTTCTCCAGCAGCCACAAACTGAGCCCTAGATGAGGATGCAGCCAACTGATACCTTGACTGCAGCTTTGTGATACTCTGAGAAGTAGAGCCAGGTAACTTCTCCTCAGGTTTGTGATAATTTGTTATGTGCAATAGAAAGCTAATACAGGTTGTCTCTGTCTTATTTCTTTGATATATCACTCTAGTTCTGACCTCTCCATCTGCTCCCAGTGCCCTTATCCATGATAACTCATGACCCAAATCATCCACTGAGAATTCCTTCAGACCTGCGTCTGCATCTGTAGTAAATCTGTGTCAATTAATCTTTTCCCATTTTCTATATATTCTGACTCATTTCACTGCCTAGTGATCAATATATATTTTGCTAAATAATTGTGCTTTCTCTGTCCCTCTGCACATCATACCAGTTCTGTGAACAAGAGAATTGTGTAAATTGGTTGTTAATTGTCTTGGTAGACATTTAGCTTTGTAACCACGTGCCTTTTTTGTGTTGTCTCCCACAGAATCTCTAGCATGTAACTCTGTTCCTAGCACATAGTAGATGCTTAAATAGTATTCGTCAAATAAACGAATTCATGTGGTATCATACAGAGGAAAATATGTACTGGATAAACTAATTTACTTTTCAAGCAGCAGGTGATGCAACGATCAGCTGAATGATAGAAATTTCATTGCTTCTGTGGGTCCCTCACCCTCACAGCGTCAGATATAGATGTGTCTACAGTAAATGCTTACACAGTGTTGCTGAATGACAGAAATAGAGACCAAGAACAGATTTATTTATGTGCAACCTTGAGTGGAGCTTCAAAACTAGCTGATTTAGCATGTGGGTTTTGTTTTTAGGCATTTCTTTCTCTTTATCTCTTCTAAGCACAAATCAGATGGAATGAGTGTGGTGCTCCGAATCTGTGCAAAATCAGGTGACACGAGCTAGCTGTTTTGAGAAAGCAGCATAGTTTCTTCATGCCTGTGTCAGCAATCCAGGCCACAGTGGGCCTCCAGAGAATCACAGAGGTCAGTAGAACACACCACACATGGCAGGATTTACTGTTTATGCTCAGCCCTACACGGTGTTATGGTTTCTGCCAAACAGTGCACTACACAGTTAATGCACACGGTATTCCACCTACACCTTCTCATCTCCCCAGCCTCCTGCAATATATAGTCAGTACATAAAAAGGAAAATACGACAGTGTGCATTGGGGAAACAGAAAACGGAATTAAAATTTCCAAGGCACTATTTGCCAAATATTGTGTCAGGCACTTTAATAAACATTATTTCATTTGACTCTCACGTTAACCTACTTAAAAATGAGCCTGTTATTCCTGTTATACCCAAAGGATATAAAGGAGACTGAGAGAGGACTGATCAACAACAAATACTGAAAGCAGAGGATTTGAATCTAGGACTGTTCAAAGCCCAGGCCAATGCTTGTTTTATGATTTCCCATTTGTCAAAGTACATCCAGGAGCCAGGGCCTGAGTTGGAACCTGGTAGCTGAGTGTCTTTGGTACAAAGAAGAGGTTTTATTGTCTGAAATAATCTGAGGAAGTACTCTTCCTAAGTGATGTGTGGAATTCCCCAGGTGCACGTTTCCCAAGGAAATGCTCCTGGTTGTGAGTAATGAGGTATCAACTTCTGCCTCATTTTCAGCCTGCCTAAATTCAACCCATTCTTTAAGACTGAGTTTAAAGGCCTTATTTGTGTGAAGACATATCTCTTCCTTCCTTGATGCTTTTACGGAATATTATTGCACTTCTATTTGTTATTTATTTTATTCATGATTTTATTACTGTTCATTCAAACATAACAACTATTCTATGGATGTATACTATTCTATACATGAAGAATGTAGAAAATAATAAAAATGACTGTTTATGGAGCAGAGAGCCATGCCAATAAATAATTGCACATTATGTTAGAAATGTTATGTAGAAGTATGTAAGGATTATACTGGAGCAGTGTCACATGCAGCTACTGTCTCTGGGAGTGAGAGTGGGGATTGTGAGGACGCTATAACTGAATTTTAATGGTTGAATAAGCTCTTTACTTGAAAAAGAGGTAGAAAAGCATCCTGGGAAGAAAACAGAGCATACGCAAAGACTTAAAAGTGAGTGAAAGAGTATTTATGTTTAGAAGACTGTACGTTATACCATATGGCTGGAGTACAGTGCATGCTGGGATTTGTAAGCAGAATGAAGATGGGAACTTCCAGATCCAAGTCATCAAGGGATTTGCATACAAGCTAAAATGATTGGATTTGTTTTTTTCCTGAAGGTGAAGCAAGATATGACTTGCTTTAAAGTGAGTGAGTGGCTGAGCAGCTTGTATTTTAGAAAGGTCATATTGGAAGCAGTAGGGAGAAGAGATTAAAGCAGAGAGAGTAATGCTGAGGGCAGGGAGACAGTTTGAGTGCTCATTGATTGATTTAAAAAAAAAATTAATGACCTCCTAAATTAGTGCTAACAGCAAAAAAGTGTTAAGGAGAAATTTTAAAAATGTTTAGCTGACTGCTTCCAGAGCTAAATAGTTAATGAAATAAGACAATGAGGAGGGGGAAAATAAAGAAGAGAAATTTAGGGGTTCTGATTTAGGAAGCCAAGATAGAAAACACTTAAGGAAGGAGATAGATTGCGTGAACGATAATTATGTTTTATTTTTGTCTATACTTTAGAATTCTATTTATGTAAGTACAAAAGCAGGAACAATGAATCTATGGTTATAGAGCTTAGAATGTTGTTTTCTTTTGAGAGGGAATAGTGACTGAGATAAAAGCTTATGTATTTTTTTTTTTAGTGTTGTATTTCTTCATATGGTTACATGGTTTGACTCACCTAGTAAAAATACGTTGGGCTTTTCACTTATAATTTGTATGCTTTTCTGTATGTATGATATAATTCAGTAATATCTTTAGTTAAAATCGTTTTAAAATAAACCAAATGGATAGTTTTAAGGAAAGTGTAAATACAGATGAAGAGAGAGTTAGTTAAATGGAGGATACTTTTCAAAACAATTATGTTACATGCAAAACGGTCTCATCCATTCACTTCACAGTAATCTTTCCCAGTTATTCTGCTTTCCCACTTCATTGACTTCTTCTCGTTACTTAATTCTTAGTTCTTTCTAGTAGTCTGTCAATGGCTTTCTTCCTTTCCAAATTATAACTACTTTTTATCTACTCAATGAAACCAATATTTTTGAAAGCATACTATCCGAGATGTAAGAGGTTGATTAAAATATTAATCAAATGCTATCTGTGCAATGTCAGACATATTGGAAATATTTGAAATGACTTTTAGAAATTTTTCTAAGACTTTTTGTTTTGTTGTGTTACGGTTCAAGAGATGGTTCCTCCCAAAGAAATCCCAAACAGAATTAATTCTGGAAATATGAGAAAGTAATGTAAATGTAGTTATATCAAAGTGGAGAAAATTATCTTTTAAAATATAGTAAAAAGATTTAATGAAATGATGTAGAAGAAATTACACAATTATAATATGCTATGTAATTTTATGGACAATTTCTAATTCTATTTGTTTATTTTTACTTTGCTCTTCTAATTTACTTAATTCTATACCATCCTAAACAAATATGATTCTAATTTAATTAAACTTTAATTTTGAAATATAGATTTGCATGCAGTTGTAAGTGACAATTTGAAGAGATACCCTATGTCCTTTACCCAATTTTTCCTAGTGGTTATGTCTTGCAAAACTATAGTACAATACCAAAACTGGGATTGATACAGTCAAGATGCAGAACATTTCCATCACCACAGTGATCCCTCATCTGGTCATTTTATTAAGTCACACCCACCTCTTTCTCCCTAACCCATGGAAATCTTAACCACTGAGAACTACCAGTATTTTCTCCATTTCTAAAATTTTATCATTTCAAGAGTGTTATATAAATGGAGTCATACAGTATGCAACCATTTAGATTGTCATTTTTCATTTAGCATAATTTCCTGATAATTTGCCCAATTTTTGTGTGTATTAATAGCTTATTCTTTTTTTAATTACTGAGTATTAGTACATGTGTCTTAGTCTGTTGGAACCGCTATACCACAATACCATAAACGGAGTGGCTTATAGACAACAGCAATGAATTTCTCACAGTTTTGGAGTCTGGGAAGTCCAAAATCAAGGTGCGAATAGATTTATTGTCTGGTGTGGGCCCACTTTGTCACCTTTTCCTGTGTCCTCAAATGGTGAAAGGTGACCAGCCCCCTCTGGCCTTTTAAATATGGGCACAAATCTCATTCATGAGGACTTGACATATGAATTCAACATATGAATTTTGGAGGGACACAACTGTTCAGACTATAGCAACATGGTACGTGTGTATCGCAGTTTGTTTAACCATTTACCTGTTAAAGGTCATCTGGGTTGTTTCTAGTTTGGGGCCATTATGAGTAAAGCTATTTGAACATCCATGTGTAGGGTTTGTTTGAACATAATTTTTCATTTTTCTGGAATAAATGCCCGAGAATTCAATCTGAGTCTTATGATAGTGACATGTTTTAACATGTGTAACTGTTTCCCAGGATTGTTGTACCATTTTATATTCCTACCAGCATTATGTGAGTAATCCAGTTTTTCTACATTCTTACCAGTATTCTTTTTTCTTTTTTACTTTAGCCATTCTGATGGGTATGTAGCGATACCTCATTCTGGTTATAATTTGCATTTGCTTACTAGCTAATAGTGGTGAACATATTTTTATGTGATCATTTGCCATAAGCTACATTTTGCAGATTTAAAAAAGAAGATGCTGATAATTTTTTGGTTGATATATAGAGAAGGCAATTATAAACAACATTTTCCAAATCTGAAGAATATGTTGGTTGAAGGTACAAATTTGAAAGAAATGGACAAAAATTAAGTCAGTGGTTAGTTGGAACAAAGTAAATACAGGAAAATGTAAGAGTACATACAAAGTTGGATGAGAAAAAGAGGAGCATCTTTGGTAAAACTGTCATTTAAAGACATGGAGACTCAGTATCAAGAAGTGTGGCAGAGCTGGGGTGAGCTTCATGGAAATGCTTTTTAAAGCATAAGAATTACATGCAATTTGAAAATCCATGGAAACCTAGTACAGAGGGGAATGAATAAGTTTGCGGGGAAGAGGTGTCTGATACTGGGATCACAAACAAGTGAAACATTCCAAGTGTGGGAAACTTGAGAAAGGCAGAAAATGGAGAAGTGCACATCAAAGCCAATAAATGGAATTGCCCAAAAAGCAGGTACCTTCCAAGAAAGTCAGTCTGGATACATTTCCTGAATAGTAGATGTGTCTTCATTTTGAAGGCTCAGAATTTCACACTTGGGAATAGTTCTCAGGTGTGGTATCTTATAATACTTTGGTTACTGCAAGGAGAGATCAAGGAAAGTCTAAGGGATGAGCCAATACATATGTTAGTTTTCTTTTTCTTTTTCTTTTTCTTTTTCTTTTTTAAAGGAGTCTCGCTCTGTTGCCCAGGCTGGAGTGCGTTGGCACGATCTCGGCTTACTGCAAGCTCCACCTCCCGGGTTCACGCCATTCTCCCACCTCAGTCTCCCAAGTAGCTGGGACTACAGGCACCCACCATCACGCCTGGCTAATTTTGTTTTTGTATTTTTAGTAGAGACGGGGGGTTCACCGTGTTAGTCAGAATGGTCTCAATCTCCTGATCTCGTCATCCGCCCGCCTCGGCCTCCCAAAGTGCTGGGATTACAGCATGAGCCACCGCACTTGGCCATACATATGTCATTCTTTACTTGGCAGAATAAGAGTGGCTAAAGGGGACCACTGGACTAGGATAATAAAAGTACCCTGTTGAGAATATACCTACTGAAGGGTTGGGGTTTTGGACTCCATTAACTCATTCTCGGCCATAAACACTGGCCTAGGAGTTCAGCTGCCATGCAAAGCAGTCCACATTCAGTTTATTCATCACAATTAGCCACTGTTTCTCTGTTTCTCCTTTCTGTTTACCTTTTTCCTCCCTTAGGGAGAAAATTTAGAATTATTAGTTTCTTACTGATACACGGAAATATACACATAGAAAAATGTGGTAAATTTTTGAGGTAATATATGAGCCTCAGGGATTGGGCTTTGACAAAACATACAAAAAATGGTGAGGTTATAAAAAAGATAAAGTGAAAGGCCATGTGGTTCAAGCTATTTAAACAATGTCAGCGACTGCCTCTGGTTTCCTTCTTATGTGAGAGAAACAAACCACTGTCTGTTTAAACCACTCTTAGTCTGATATTCTGTTACTTGTAACTGAAAGGATCTGCAGTTCATTGAAGCATTCTGGAATGGGGACGTAAAAAGCTACTAACTTGCTTTAATCTCTGTCTTAGTCTGTTTGTTGTTGTTGTTGTTGCAGTAAAGGAATACCTGGGGCTGGGAAATCAATAAAAAGAGTTATTTGGCTCAGGATTCTGCTGGCTGGAAGACTGGGCATCTGGGGAGGGCCACAGGCTGCTTCTACTCATGGTCAAAGACAAAGAGGAGCCAAGATCTGCAGAGGTCACATGGTGAGAGAAGCAGCAATAGAGACAGGGAAAGTTCTAGGCTCTTTTTAACAAGAAGCTCTCATGGGAACTAATAAGAGTGAGAGCTCACACACTCCCAAGGAAGGGTAATAATCTATTCATGAGAAATTTGCCCCCATGGCCTAAACACCTCCCATTAGGCCTCATCTTCAAAATTAGGAATCAAACTTCAACATGAGGTTTGGAAGAGCCAAACATCCAAGCCATAGAAATCTCTAAATGAGAGTCCTGTCTTCCCAAATCTTGACTTAGCTTTTACATAAAACACAGTGTAAGCAAGCTGGAACATTTCAGCTGACCTCTGGCATGAGAGAAATAGAGAGTTGCCCATATAATCTCAGACAGGAAGTTTCAAAATGATCCAGTGCCTCTGAAGTCTCCCACATCTAGCATCACATGTCAGTTCATTTTCATTTTATTTTTCCCTATTTGTTCCTTTTGAATATTCTAACAATATTAGGACAAAACATATTAAACACCTGCATATAACTGTTAGTGGATCATGAGATAATATTTCTTCTTTGAATGAGAGAAACCTATAGCTTGAAAGTTTCAGGAATCTAAGCGTTTGGGGAAACAGTGCGAACAGAGAATAAATAGTCATAAAGGGAAAGCGAGGATCTGTAGACTAAATTTACCCTGTTTGTGGTTGTTTCTCATAAGGAAACCCAGATTAGGTTAGCTCTACTTATCAGCCCTGACTCTGCCATTATATTGCTTGAGACTCTGGAACCTGGAGATGTATTCCAGAGGCAAAAGAGCCACTCGCATAGGCTCTGTCCATGAGATGGCAAATTTAAAACACATTTTAACAATCCTCCTTCTGCTCCAAGTTGCTAATCTAATTTTGCCCACCACACAGCCAGCATTTTAAGTGAGGGCAGCTGTCCATCCTGCTCTCAATGCAGGATCTGTCATGATGTGCAGTTTGTGTGTATCATACCAAGTACAGGCCCAGGAATTCGGGGAGGCGAGAAAAACTAAACATGCTTAACTAGTTGGATATCAGTTTGGGGCAGAAATCCCGTAAAATGATCTTTCCTGCCTTCTAAATCCCCCAGTGAATATAATGTTTTTGATCAAAACATGTAACATGTGCAGAATACATTTATTTCTCTGTATTTTGGAAGGAGTTATGTTTCCTTGTGGAAAACAAGTAAAGGTCAAAGGGGGAGATACTTTTGGGTAGAGATTGTTTTCTTGCCTTAATAGGACACTAGCCTATGCAACTTCAGAATTTATCCTAATACGGGAATGATTAAGATAACTTTTAAGCTGCTACTTCCCAGTCTCAACATAAAATTCTTATTTTAACTTAATAATTGTAAAGAGCTAACTTAGTTCCTTATGCTTTCAATTGTTGAGTAAAGGATGTATTCCCAAGCAAATAACAAGCTTCTAAGAAATTATCCAAATCGACAAATACCTTTACTCCACACTGTCCACAGCGAGTGGTAGAGTGAAGCCAAATCAATTTCTTTGTCCTCAAGTCATAATAGAAGCAGATAACAAACATGAAACACTGGGCTTTTCGGCAGTTAATTTGGAAGAAAATGTTATACCTGGAGAAAACCTGATGGTGTTTACTGGGTAGGAACATGTACCTGGTGAGTATTTGACAGAAGACTGTTTTGAATGTCTCTAAACATCCTTTATCGATTTAAAAAAAAAAAAAAAGGCGAGAAACCCTTGCTCTGAATATTGGCAGAGAAAGATTTCTTAGCACCCTCTATTTCCTATTCTGCACTTATGCACCCCAAGTTGTTAAAAAAAAGAAAATGAAATTAGCTCACCAAGGGCTTAATTATATCCCCTTCAATGGGCATCAATACTATTGGCAGCTCTCACAGGGATAGTCTCTTGACAAATCAAGTTGTTGTCTGAGGCATGAAGTGTTAGATTATGATCGAGCCAGCATGACACTGTGATTCATGGTTGCTCTATTACTGAGGGGAAGCAGGATTTCTATTTTATAACGAGTATGAATTTCTAGTGAGACAAATGAATCCTTTTGTTCAATTTCAAGAGTTCATCTTCAGTATCTCAGAACAGAATTATTTTACAGACTCAAACATGTGAAGACGCAGAGGGGTATGAAATAATGATGCGTAAAGCTTTCTGTCCTGAAACACACTCTTTGGAATTCTAAGAAGGGCCTACAGTGAGCTGAGCCCTTCGAATAACAAGTGATAAAGTTGAATCTCTCCAGTGTAGAATGTAATGTTTTAATGGATATTGTTTTAGCATTCAATGTTTCACATCATGGTCACTAATCCACACTATCGCTACTGTGGTGAAATGAGTATTATACATTTTTTTGAAGAAAATTTTCTGCTTAGCCAGTATTCCCAAACCTCTGGCTGTATATTAATAATTGCCAATCTTTTTCTGATATGGGTATAAGGCTAGTTACTTCATATGTTTATAAAATGTTATTAAAATACAGTTTTTTAAAAACAGGAAACAAAAAGTAAATTTAAAAAAAATATTCGAATTCCTGAAGTATTGATATGTACAACTTGATGAAACTCCAGGGAATCATGCTGACTGGAAAAAAAAAAAAAGCCAATCCTTAAGAGTTACTTACTGCATGAGTCCATTCATACAACATTATTGAAATGACAAAATTATAGAAAAGAAAAACGAATTAGTGCTTCACACGGAGGACAGATAGAGTGAGAAGGGAAGAAGAGATGGATATGGCTATGAAAGGGCAGTAAAAGGGATCCTCATAGTAATGAAAATGTTCTGTGTCTTGATTGTGTTAATGTCAATATCCTGGTTGTGATACTGCACTATAGTTTTGCAACATGTTATCATCGGGAGGGACTGTTTAGAGTACATGGGTCCTCATTGTATCATATATTATAACTTTTTGGGAATGTAATAATCTCAAAATAAAAAAAAAATTTTAAGTTTAAATCAAATTCATACAACCTAAAAACAATTTTTAAAACCATTTCTATGTATATATTTTCAGTCCTTTAATATGCATAGATTTTTTTTTCAAAGCCAACCCATAACTCTCTGTTTTTATGTAACCTAAATTTTTTATTTAACTATATGGTATGAGCATTTTCCTATTAGCAATCAATCTTGTTAATGAAAATGCTATTTTGGCTGAATATTTATGTGTAGAAACGGCATTGGAATACTTGTACAAAGTTAAATATTTTAAAACATTTTCAGACATAATTTATAGATTACCAAGTTAATGTTTTCATACTTGTAGTAGGAAGTATTAATATTTCACACCATCCCTTTGCTCACATCAAGGGGCTACAGGTTCTTATACTTATGCCATCGACATGAGCACCCTCTTCTTTTCCCATAATTTTTCAGAGTGTGGGTTAGCAGATGAGGAGGTGAAATATGGGAGGCAAGAACAGGGAGCTGCTTGTTTCAAGAGTGTAGAGGAAGGAGTATGTGTTTAATAGTGAGTATCAGGGTGCAATTCTATGCACCATTCTTTCCAACCACTGTTCTCAGTCTTTTCCAAATAGTCCCTTTGAGATCAGGGTGAGAGCAATGTAAAAGATCTTTTCAGTAGAAATAAAAAGACATGAAGATACTGTAACTTGAAAGGCCTTATGCAGCTGTCAGCCTGTGTTCCTGTCTTCAGAAACTCCAGGGTTGTTGTTTGAATTCAACCTCTTTCATTTACCTATAGGATTTTGTATTTTTGTTAATATCTTTCACAGATAATAAGACCACAAATCCTGCCCAGAGAATGTGGGCTTGAGACTGTACTCCTAAGTCATTTGTCCTTTGATCTGTACCTCATACAATATACCAAAAAAAAAAAGGACCATAGACATAGATATAAAGCTAAAACTATAAAACGTATAGGGGAAAACATAGAAATCTTTGTGACCCTTGGTTAGGAATAGACCCTTGGTTGTACAAGAGATCAAAAATATGATTTAAAAAGGAAAATATTGATAAATAGAACTAGATTGATATTAAAATTTTGCTCTTCAAAAAATACTGGTAGGACAATGAAGACAAGACATGCACAATATACAATAAATCATTTGCAAACTATATATGTGACAAAGGAATTTTTTTTTTTTTTTTGAGACAGAGTCTTGCTCTGTCGCCAGGCTGGAGTGTAGTGGCGCAATCTCGGCACACTGCAACCTCT